>NC_065420.1:4665419-5003990 GCF_024362695.1 Pectinophora gossypiella | reverse complement strand
AGGCCCTCAATGAGATAATCTGTATTAACTTTTGAATTAGACCTCTTTCTAATGTACTAATCTGAATAAAATCTTTATATTTGCAAAACTTTTTCAAAGCCAACATCATGTCACTTTTTTGATTATTTTTATTTGTAAATAATGTTACTTGTGTAATTTTCTAATTATTATTTTATATTTTTTATAAAAATCTTTCGTGATGGCATTACGTATTTTAAAATTATCAAGTAAATGCGTTTTTAAATTTCCAAAATTGTATTTTAGAGGTACGTTATAATCTTACTATACATATTAGTAACACTATGACTTCTACATCAACATTTAATGTTATATCAATTTATTTACCAATTCACAGCATATAGTATAGAGATGGAAAAATCCTTAAGGACAGACGACTGGATGAAAAATTTGACACCATACATGGAGCTAGAAACCAAAGCGCGGGAGGACTTCGCAAACCCGAACAGAAAATGGCGAGAAGGCACAGCAAAGACATCTTTTACATATCTACTGCTAGACCCTCGGCTCACTGGCAATTTGCCCGCAAAAGCTGGAACGCAAGGGCACCATATATCATGGGTCACCTTCGTCAACTCCATATTCTATGTTGGAAAAGGTAAGAATACTTTCAGTTCAAAAAAAATATCCGGCCCGCATAACCTGTGCATATCTGCGAAATAAATCTGTGTAAGATTGGCCTTATATTGATCTTATTAGAATACCTTGCGCCATGATGACAAGGCATTGAATAGAAACAAATACGAATAAGTCTGTATTTTCTATTAGATCAGTTGATAATGCAATATTTTCGATTTAGACTTTGTTAGAATGGTGATCTTTTAAATAGTGAAACCTCATCTCCCTAGCATCATCCCGTTTTTCACAAGGTCCGCTTAACCTGAAGATTTGACAGGTCAGGTTTAAATAGTGAAACCTATAAATGGGCAATCTAACCGGTACTTTGGGAAAATTCCCAATAAAAAAAAATCTGGTAGATTGTCCAATTATATAGATGGACAGGGAGGTTAATAAATGGGTATAAATAGGAAATTACCCAAAATATCGGGTAGATTGCCCACCACTTAAATAGTGACATCACTTAGAATAAATTTGGTATTTTCGCACAGTTTATACAGTCTTATTTTTCTAACAGTATTCGATTTGAAAGTACGGAATTATCATTTATTTAATTACCAATATTGATTCAATGATAACAACATGATAGCTACTACTTCAGGTATTATTATTCACGGCATGTACTGATAGATAAATAATATCAGCAGAGTTGTATAATATTGTTAAAATAAGTGTTAATTATATTATTATGATCATATTTTTACAAGTAGACAAGTTTACTTAATGATAAGCAGAATACAAACTGGAATTAAAAAAAAGAAAAGAAAGGAAAACTTGAAACAGTAGGACTAGGGTCCTGTGCTAGGAGGTTTTCTGGCCACGTCTTTCCCTCAGCGAATCCGTAAGGATTCCGATGTGGTAGTAGTTTTACAGCTAGTTACATAATATGTAAGTAATTTAATTTTTTGACGTTCAAAAAGCGCTAACTTTGTAAGCCAATTTTGAAAAATAAATATGAATTGAATTGAATATTACAATACTGTTTCGACCTTTGTATCTACAGTGGCTGCTTGTCTTTCACTATTTGTGACTCTGCCCACTCTATTAGTGATCTTATCGTGTGGATTGTGAGGCGGAATACCAGCCTCATCAACCCTAGTGTCAGGGTTATGATTGAGCCGCCAAAGGCCGCTGACATAGGTCATGTAACGATTACTCACTTACATCAGTAAATAGTAACCGGAATCAACGGCTTAACGTGCCTTCCGAAGCACGGATCATCTTATCTATTAGTGATTACGCGCGCGTATGTATGTATGTTTCGAACGTAAATAGTCTGCGTTATCTTTTCAGGTAAACGCTCCCGCCCCTACTCTCACCTGTACCAAGCGCTGACACTTTGGAAGCGAGACTTCACCCAATCCAAAGATAAGAAGGTACAACACATCCTGGACATCTGGTCCGACAAGGTAGGCGTGGTATGCCTCCACATCTTCCAAAACGTCATCCCAGCCGAGGCATACACTTACGAAGCCTCCATGATCGATGTACTAGGACTGCAGAACTTAAAGAATCTTAAAAGCGGTAACTACTACGGCTCAGTCGCCTCGTGGCCACACAAAGATAGGAGAATGCTGGGTTTGTATTTGCTTTACAAAGCAATGTTGATATTTCTTAGTGAGGGGGAAAGACAACTTAGGCCTGACGATATAGACTGAGTTTTTATAAATATTTTGTGATATATTACGTGTGAGAGAAATTTACAAGTTTGACAACGTATTTATTATATACGTGCGGACAGGGTACTTAGACTAAGAACCCCTGATATTTGTGTTTGCTTTATAGCAAAGCATATTAATTTATAATAATAATGTTTACAGAATAACAGATTACTAATTTCTTTAATATTTAAAACTGTCGATAAATTCGTCTTTTAGTTTGTTAAAATTAAACTTTTATGTGATAAAATTCTTGCGAATGAAATTGGAACTAAATTCAACAGTATTTAAATGCATTTTCTCAAAATACTAAATTTTGTAGATAGAATATGTAACTTTAATTTTGCATTTAATTTATTTGTAATCATTATTTTTAGGCGCCATTCGTTTTTATAATTATGTTCTTATTTAGATAAAATGTTTTATAATTTTGTTTTGAGAATTTTCATGACAATAGAATAGGTTACCCGTCGACAGTATTTTTACATACAAACAAGATTATTTAGATTAAAAGGTTTCCCTATAATATTCAGCCAAAGACTTACTACCGAGTTTATTTTAAAATAGGCTATAGACATCAACAGCAGTCTGCCTACGAAAATATTTAAAAAAGAAATCGGTTAACTACAGTGTTATCCAATCAATCAGTATTTTTAACTAATATTTATTTAAGCTTTAATAAGTATTGCAATAGCAATTAATTTATTCGTATTTTATAAGTTACCAAGTAATATATTCTGTTCTGTGTTATATTCGAACAGTTTTAAATGAGTTTTTGAGTGTAATGTAAAATAATTAACTTTCTACTGAAGTACGATTACTTCCAATCTTCCTAGTCAATCATCACAATTTTCCACATATGCATAATAATGTGACTTGACAATAATTTTAGTTATTTAAGCTTCCACAGTGTACTTAAGGTCCTAGTAGATAAATAAAACACATTTTTAAGAAATAATTTATCTTTATTATTCCTTTTTTTAACGTCTCGAATTCTTTTCTAAGAAAAATCAAACTTGGCTTTAGTTACATCAAAAAAATACACAAATGTTCGTAATATAATATATATCGATACGTTATAAATACAATGATCTTGTGTCATACCAAGTCGACACTGGTACGATGTATAAAATAACGAAAGCGTAATGTTCAGTGTCGAGGAGTTTAAATAAATGTTTCTATCAGTCTGTGCGTCGCGACGCACCGAACGCTGTGAGGCAGCCTGGACGTGGGCTACACAGCAACGGTGACGACATCAATCGCGACGGCATGACGTCACACCGACGATGAAAACGCACCTCGATGTGTAGCGAGCGCCAGGCTGCGAGCTCTGTTGAGATCATGTTAGCTACATTATGCTCATGCTCTCTGATACATTCATACTAGTTTTATTTATAATCAAAAGTCCCTAGTTTCTTGCATTTAAATTGTATTGGAGTTTGGATTACAGCTACAAGAAGTCTTGTACAGATTTCGATAACGGTACTCTAAAAATATATGCATTTACTGCATAAAGTAGGATATAATATTGCTGCTAAATGATAAGTCAACGGCCAAGATCATAGACCTCGTTACATTAGGCCCTGTACTTTCATGTTTACACATATTTATTATTGATTTTCGTTTAACACGAACAGGTACGCGCGTAAATCGACTAATTTCATGAAATTATACCGAACACTACAATCTACTGTTAGACAACTTCAAACCGAATAACTACCACTTTCAAGCTAGGTAGGTACAATAATCTTATTAGTAGTTGTATAAAGTCGTAAAGTTGTCCAGCAGTTCACAGTTCTACCGTGTATTAAATATTTCTACTAGAAATGCAATCACCGATGCGATTTCAATTCACTCTTATCACTTGAAGACATGTAGAACATTATGAGTAGCGATATTGTTAAAAGAAGCACACCTCGATAGATATAAGTTTCACACATAGATGCAGGAAGGATGCATGGAAGAACTATAAATGAATTTACAATACGTAAACGATATTTAAAGACCATTTGGCCATGTTTAAACAACAGGGTATTTGCCTGGGTTAAAGTTAAATCATAAATTGCTAATCTGGAAATAGAAGCCCAGATGAATTAAGTAACAATGAGCACGACGTTTGACCGCTTTTATTAATGACGTCACAGGACAGTATTTCCATACAAACTCCAAAGAAAACTTTGGTTTTGACGTTTCGTAAAAAGTTTCTCGTTTGACATGGTTGTCAAGAAGCCTATTACGCTCGTGCCACCACGATCTGTCGAGGTGTACCAGAAAATACAGATACGAACACAACTTTGACATCAAAATCAATTGGAAGACTAATTGTATAGATTTGTTTGAAAACAACAAGTTATTCGAATTACTTTTGGGAGACATTAAATGCAACTATCGACATTGAACGAATATGTAGCTTAACTATTGTGCAGGAGGGTACAGAGCACTCGGCACTTTTTGGCCCGAATTTAAGGATAAAGACATTGATGCTTGGATTAATTAGTAGCATCAAAGACAAGACAGACAGCACACACTAGCAGGCCAAAAAGTTTCAAGTGGCTTACACGAAAATTCTAATCCCTTGTGTTTGACAATATCGGACTATGAGATTTTATATTTATCATTAGAAGCCAGACATACACGCACAGCGATGTTCAAACACTCCACGACTCTATAGGATGCTCTACTTTATATTATAATTAGTCAATCCTCACTATATCGAGACAGGTTACGATTTGTGCACGCTACGACTCGTAATGATCACATTGATGCCTTTAAACTTACACTAACATTACTTAAATAATAATTAATCTTACTTTTAAAATCTAGGTACGCTCGCTTTCGTTTTGTGGAATGCTGTATTCATAAATAGATCTTACTAGGCTGCTTTATTATGTAAATTTAGACGCGGGGCTTTTAAACTTCAGTACAATGCCCGGAGAATCGGAGAATTCGATGTTTTCTTTACATATTTCCTTACAGAGCACTAACGATTGTAAAGTAATTTACACATAACACTAATATTTACAAAACTAGTTTGTGCTTCACTAGTAAACATATAAAACAAAGACGTAGGACTACTATGAACCGTCCGAACGCCCGCCTCGCGGCACACACAACGTTCACAACAACACATCGAGTCTGGGGACACAACACTCGTCAGCTATAAAAATTCAGGTAACTATCGGTTCGGACACATTCTAGAACATTCAAAGCGCACATCACATACACAATTTGTGGGTTACGCGAGATCACAGTGTTTAAATTATGGCTACTGGCATAGAGATTAAGTTTTTGGAGAAATAACGTCACTTTTGCATAGTTTTTGAACTGTCACTTCACTACACGATTATCCACGTATCCGATATGAGGTGTCGGTGGTCAGCTGAGCGGGCGCCGCGTGCGCACTACGGCCTCAGCTGACGTGCCAACTAGTGGCGTCTGGGGGATTGTTCCACAATAGTTAGTACGGTCCGTTCATTTGGGCGGCGTGGGGAAGGAGTTGACGACCGCCTGCGTGCTGGCGAGCACGGCCGCCGCTGAAACACAAGCTGCCATTAGCCTCGTCTCTAACACATGCACCGGGCCGGTAGCTACACGGGCTGCGCGGGGCGGGCCCGCTTGTCCGAGTGCTATCGCGCCCCTGCAACCAAGTTACGACACAAGTTAGAACGACGAACATTTATTCAAGAGTCACGTGCAAAAAAACATTTACAACTAAATTTTAATCTTATTTGACAATTATAAAACTAGCTCTGTCTCTTTCTTTCACTTATTGTAAATAAAGGACAGCGCTAGTTCAGTTTGGTGTCTACTAGAATAACGTAACTTGAAGAGCTTGTCTTGGTTACAATAAGCACAAATTAAAGTTTTTCAGTTATAAAAAGCTAAAATAATACGCTTTTCCACCAGGTGGAATTTATATCTACAGTGAAAAAAATTCAATCCTACGTACCAGGATAAGGCGGCGGATAGAGCGGGTATCCCAAGCCGACGTGCGTATGATGGTGCGTATGAACATGTCGCTGCGGCGGCGGCGAGCGCGCCGGGTCCTTCGGCGGCTCGGGCCGCGGCGGCTTGCCCTGCGGGGACTTGGCGTGCTCCTGCAGCTCGTGGATCTTGTGCGGCGCCGAGTGGGCCGCGTGCGCCGCGTGGGCCGCGTGCGCGGCGTGCGGCGGCCCGTACGCGTATTGGGCGCCGTGACCTGGAAAAAGAATCGCGGGATAAGTGATAAGTACTGTAATAAATCGTTAACGGTAATGAAAATAAATTATTCGGAAATTTTACTAAGTACAGATTTTTAGATATGACATTGCTTCTGACGAGTACACGGCCCACAGCTGGGCACGGGCCTTCTCTCAACCAACTTGGAGGTATGTTCACTACGCTGCCTTTGCAGTGGTGAGGTGTTAGGATAGAAGCCAACCCATTTTACCGAGACGAAAATGTTTAATTTAATGTTTAAGTAACTACATTTTCGCGATTTACCAGGAGCACATAGCATAAAAGAGTTCAATTATAAATTACCTGGCGGCAGCAAGTCTAGCTTGGCCGGTGCGCCGGGCCGCGAGAGATCTTCCGGCGCATGATACCTTGGTACCGTCCAGCCGCCGCCGAAGCCCCCGACTAGCATAGGGCTCAGCGGCGCGCGGTACACGGGGTCGAAGGGCAGAGCCCCATAGTGCGGCGGCTGCATGTACGGCGGTAGGTAGTACTGCGATGTAGGCGGCGGCGGGGGACCTTGCGTCTCCGTTGTTGGCTTCTGACCTTCCTGCTTGACCTATGAAGTGAAAAGGAAAAGTTATTCATAATTATTTTTTCAAATGAGTGAGATGATAGTCTATAAATTTTAATAAAAAACTCGCGATATGTAGGATCTCTTGCGACTTAAGAATAATACCACGGTTACTGAGAATTGGTTATCCACCTCGGAACCCACATGATAAAAGCAAAAGCTAAATTATAAACTTGGATAAAGTAGCTAGTACGCACTAATCGTAATTTGCGTGCAAAAACCCCTGTCAAACAGTTCATCTGTTCGTACGCCTCTTTATTTAAATTAAGAAAGAAAGTTTTAATTTCATTCTCGGCAGCGTCTGTTGACTATTGCACCATCAAAGTTCATAGAATCGAGAGATATGCCCTAAGCATTAAATTACATGAGTCCGCATGTCGCCTGTTAACTCACGTCGGCGTGTGTGTAAAGCGGCCATAACACGACAATTCTGACTGGACTGCTTACATTGATTTATCCGTTCATTGCGTGTAATACAAGCGTTAGGTTGTGGTTGTACTATACCAAAAAAGTATTTATATTCCTTGCCTAATAATATGATCGTTATGTGCATATTTCGGTCACACCGGCTATGCTCCCGCGGCTTCTCTATAATAATAACTTGAACTTGTGTATTCTTCTTCTATCGTGTGGGTTGTGAGGTGAATCACCAACCTCATCAACCGTGGTGTCATGGTTACTATTGAACCGCCAAAGGCAATGTCAGGCATGACTCATATAACGACTACGTACTTACATTAGTAAGTAGTAACCGGGACCAACTTGTGTATTGAACGTACCTTAACCTCGTCTTTAGGCTTTTCGTCCTTGTCCTTGAGGGCCGGCGGCTTGTGCGCGGGCAGCGGCGGCGGCCTGGCCCCGGCCGGCGCCGCAGCCCCGGGGGGCCGCTCCATGGCCTCCTTGCGACGCTGCTCCATACCCATGTAGTACCTGAACAAACGTGTGACATGTTTCCTCAATCACATCATTCACAATACAGTACAAAAACTCTTTAAACAAACAAAAAACATAAACAGCCTATATACCTCCCACTGCGGGGCACAGGCCTCCCCTCAATCAACCGGAGGGGGTATGGAGCATACTCCACCACGCTGCTCCAATGCGGATTGGTGGAGAGAACACAAATTAAACAGTAAAAACACTTTCTTGAAATTGTTGCACTAAAGCGCAACAATATGCCTATGCCTTTATGCCTTCCTGCATTTTGTTCTAATCACTAACAAAATTAATATTCTTACCTTCTCAAATCTTCCTCCCTCGCGTGTGGCGGCCGTTGGAACGCGTATGGTCCCATCTGAGCCTTCATTTCTATACTCTCCTTGAGAATCTGATGGTTATCATTCGGCCTGCTGTCCTTTCCATCAGGTGGCCTCGGGTTCTTACTCTTGTCCAAGGGACTAGGTGTCGTTTTGTTCCGGTCGGAGTCTTTGCCCTTATCGTCTAGAGGAGCGCCCGGCGGCGCCCCGGGCTCCACGTTGTAGGGAAAATTCTGCACGTAGTTGTAAGGGTAGAAGTGCTGGGGCATGACCTTCTGCGGCCCGTCCGGCTTTCCGTCCTGGGAAAAAAAGGATATAATGTAATTATTTTATTGTATTCACACTATCACTGTTGGCTCTATAACGGCCTCCGTGGTCCAGTGGTTGAACGTTGGGCTCACGATCCGGAGGTCCCGGGGATATATCACAAAAATCACTTTGTGATCCCTAGTTTGGTTAGGACATTACAGGCTGATCACCTGATTGTCCAAAAGTAAGATGATCCGTGCTTCGGAAGTCAGAAGGCACGTTAAGCCGTTGGTCCCGGTTACTACTTCTTGATGTAAGTAAGTAGTCGTTACATGAGCTATATGTCAGGGGCCTTTGACGGCTCAATAATAACCCTGACACCAGGGTTGATAAAGTTGGCAATTCACCTCACAATCCACTCGATAAAAGAAGAGACTGTTGGCTCGACCGTTATAGACGGCGCTACGGCTCACCACATATCACGTTGGTCTAACAGAAAGGCTCGGTGTGGGTAGTTCATCTTGCGATGGATGTACTTATGTTAGGGACACGCGACTGCTAAAAAGTAATCAGACCTGTGCTTCGGAAGCCATGTTAAGCCGTTAGCACCGGTTACTACTTACCGATGTAACGATTACCTAGTTACATGAGCCATGTCAGGCGCCTAGTGCGGCTCAGAGGTGGTCAACCACCTCACAATCCATGCGAGAGAGGATTGTACGTACAAAGATATTTTCAATATTTTTTACTACGCACATACAAACATTAGGATGTCTATACCAAGAATAGGCCTTTGTTCTGTGGTCTATTAAAAAAATAATAACATCAGGCCATATCGTCGGTAAAAAGCAACCCTGCTGTAACCCAGAAAAAGCAAAATGTTCACCAGTGCCCAAAATCTTTTGAGAAATTTGAAAAAAATACATATCTCCTAAAAACTATTACACCTATAATTGTGATGTTTAGAACCAAAATTTATTTTTTGATTGTCTATCCAGTCTACTAGAGTACTAGAATTAGTCTACTAGAATTAATTTAAGGCTATATTTGTGTGGGTTACAGCATTGATGAAATATATCCTGAACAATTGTACCTAAACTGTATCCAAACCCAATATTATGTAGGTAAGTAGATAGTAAACTTACCTTAAGATCAGCCTTAGGGTCTCCTTTGGCGAGGTCTTCTTTGCCCTTATCTGCGGGAGGCGGCGCCGCTGCGGGGTGCGCAGGCGGAAGGTACGGCGGCTGGCCGTAGTACTGGAGAGAATAAAATTAAATAAATCAATATAAATATGTTATTTATGTATCTACTTTCTCTAATACAGCAATGTTGATATGGGTATTTATTTATGGGTTTTTTTGTTTTTTTTTTGGGTATGGAGCATACTCCACCACGCTGCTCCACTTTAAGTTAACGGAGGTATTTTTACGGCTAATAGTCGGGACCAACCGCTTAATACTTTTTCGGACAATCAGGTGAGTCAAACCAGCAATAAAACCAAACGAAGGACAGTCTCACAAAGTGATTTCGACAATGTCCCCATAACCACTAAGTAGACTAGGGACACACACTGGACACTTCATACAAAAAAAACCTCGTTTTACACACACACTACACATTGACGTTCGTTATCATACACGCGCATGTGTGTGTAACGTCTGACGCTCACACGATTGAAGACTAAAGTAAGATCGAGGGGGGGTGAGGTAAACCTAGCTCAGCCGCTGATGGGGAGTGGAGAGTTGCCATTCTATAATTAGTAGTCCTTATTTTATGTCGTTTGTAATTTTTTTCTCACCTGATGGTAAACCGGGAAGGGTCTATGCTCGGCGTCGGGCGGAGCGTCAGTCGGCGCCGCGTCGTCAGATATGTCGGAGTAGGCAGGCGAGCGCACACCAGGTGTGGGTGAGCGGCGCGCGCGGCGCTTGCCCGGCGACCCCGCCGGCGGGGACTCGGTGGATTTGCGCTCCTCGGACGGCATTAGCGCTGATCGGGGCTTCACCTGGAAAAAGAAAAGAAAATTATTACCTAAATGATGTCACAGTAACAAAACACTAAGATTAACTTAGTGACACCTGGCGAACAGGAATAGGATGAAGCCGATTGATATGCCACCATCACGCATCGGTAGTGAGTAGTATCGAATTATAGCGTTGACAGCGACTTTCCAAACGGCGACCCGCGCTACGGCGAGTCTCTTTACGGCGAGTGGCCTTATTTTCCCTCTACGTCGAGCGAGTTTTGACGTTATTGTACAGTTATGGTAAAAACTGTTTTGCTGTTTTCTTATACTTTTCAGTTCGTTGTTTTATATAAGTAGTAGTGTTAGACCTAATCAGCAGGTACAAGGTATACATAAATATTGCTAAATGTCGGATTGATTTTCATGATCAATATTCTCATTTTTCAACTTGGTTGAGTGTAAATTGGTTGTAAATGTCGTAATAAAGAAAGTTTTACCTTGAACTGTGTAGGCTGTAGAGTCTGTAACGCCTCAGGCGGAGGCGTAGCGGTGGCCGGCGGCGTCTGCGGGCGCTCGGGCTGCGGCGCGGGCTCGGGGGCCTCAGGGAACTCCTCGGGGAACCGCGGTTGCGGTGGGGACTCTTCACTCGTCTCCGCCTTCTCCGGGGACTTCTCTGGAGACTTCTCTTTCACTTCAGGAGATTTCGCCGGCGTCGGGGACTTAACAGGCGTGGCAGGCGTCGCGGGCTCTGAAGGCGGTCGGGCGGGTGATGGCGGTTCAGCCGCCGGTTCCTCCTGCTCGGAGCTGGACCCGTCCTTATCATCATCATCGGGCGTCCCGTGCGCGTGTGACCGGTGGTACTTCAGCCCGTTCGCGTGCTTGTACTTCTTGGAACAATTCGGTTCGGGACATTCCAGTAAGACTGGATCAGGAGGGGGGGAACTGGGAGTTGGTGGAGGACGCTTCGCTTTAGGCGTTGGCGGACGTTCCTCCGCTTCTGAGGTCCGTTTTCTCTTTGAATCCGGTCTGGGAGGGGTAAAGGGTGTAGGGGAGGGAAGGGCCCGTCGCCCCTTAGCGCCGCCGTTGCGCAGCTTGCTGTGGACCGAGGATCTGGTCTCAGTGAAGTTGGTCATGTCAGTGGGCGCGGCGCCACGGCCACGTTTCGCGCGACCTTTCGGAGTTCTCGCGTCCAATTCTTCTGTCGGCGAATCGCAAAACCTGGAAGGAGAATTTATTTGTCATTGATAGTACTTAAATAGAAATTGACATAACTTACTTAGGGGGACTTAAACATAAACATAAGCAGCCTATATACGTCCCACTGATGGGCACAGACCTCCCCTCAAGCCTTAGGCCTTAGGGCCTTAGGGGAACTTAAACTTTGTTATAGAAATGAGGCCGCGTTGATTACGATCCGCCCAATGATATTACAGGATCCGTCCCGTTTCGACCTAGGCGTGGCGAACTAAAATAGAACCCGAAACCTTTGACAACTATAATGCTATTCCATTAAATATTGACGGCCACCCATTCCATATATTTTCTTTTAATTCCAAGCTTTACCTTCATCAGGAATTACGGACCTATCAATGCATTAGCCCCAATTTGGCGGAAACAATCCCTTGGGCTGACTGTATCGGGGGCATTTTCGGTTAATTCTTAATGAGGGCGAGTTGTGTCGGGTATAATCTCCTTACGTCCGGACAGGATTAGACTCATTAGTATTCCACGCCCCACTCGGATTATACGGTAACAAAATAGCTCTGATAACGCAAACACGGTGCGGCCACTACTGGGATTACTTCAAGGCAATGAACATGAAATTGTAAATTATAGTGGAATACGAAGTCGTTTCTAAAGTTCCATTTTGTCACACGTATTTATACAACTCCGCCATGAGTTTTATGTTATAAGCAATGGAGATTTCTCTTTCATACAATTTAATAATTGAATGCTTTTGAATATTCCGTACGGAAGAGTTTTTAATAAATTACTTTCCTATTCATTTAGTGGTCCAACCTGTATTAACGTTATAAAAGAGACAGCAAGGAAAATATCTTAAAATACCAATACAAGAAAAATCATTCAAAGTACTAGGCTAGCATAACCAAGTAGATATACTAACCGAGGCGGCGCCCAGTCGTGTCTCGTGCAGTCCAGCAGCGTTCCCACGTAGGTCTTCCCTCGCCACGTCACGTTCACCACCAACACGCCTGCGGATAACATTTAGACCTTCTTAACTTATGGCTTCCTGGTACCTACACATTCCATAGGGAATGGGGAATCCGATTATTGCTGGAGGGTTTCAACTTACGAAAAAGGTGAGGGGTTTATAAGCGTTTACGATTTTAGGTCGTGGTATCTACTTTCATACGGTTTTGTAAAGTAGGTACATAAACACTAAAAACGAAAAGCAAACTTGTAGGTAAAGAAACAAAATAAAATAACAATGAAACTTGAATCCTAAGCGATATTTTCGTAGATTTCTTTCAATTGCCACATTGAAGCTTTCAATTCATCTATGTAAGTGCGCATTGCCAAGAAAACTGAATTGATTCAATGTGGCCCTTTTATACCCCCTGAAGAAATGAATCAGCATTTCTCGCTTCATACTACAAAAAAAATAAGATTTCAGCGCAAAGCTAGTACCTAATACAACTCTACATTGATTGCACAGCGAGATATCGTAACAGAAGCCACCATCGTCGGACGGGCGTTTACAAAATTGATGCAGTCAAGTTATTGAGAACGGTTCCCGATCCAATTTGTCATGGGGCGTCTCATTTGCATATTGTACATCTGCAGAGCTACTATAAAATCGATCGGACAAATTTAATAAGTGATGGAAATCGGAAAATTTTCTGCTATAAGAAACTGTTAAGTATTGTTATTCGATAACGTATAAAAGTAAGTGCGCAATGCAAACAAATGTCAAATAGCAATATTGCTTTCTTAGATGAATTGCTTCGATGTGGCCATTTTAACCCGATGGTCTTTCTGTTTAATAGTACCTACTACAACCAAAATACATTGGGGCAATGTTGTTCTTCCGATAAAACACAGACTTAAAAAAGTAATTTCAAATTTCCAGTGAGTTTAATATTCAAATACCGTAGTACCAAGGCGGAGCGAACGGGGATCGTGACTTCAGCCGCATAGACACCGCATACCCTGCTTATCGTGCCGTGCTAACTTATGCAAAGTTAATTAATCAATTTAACCCCCGCCTTGCGATGCTTTATTAAAAACTAGAGATACATACTAAGTCATTCATACGAGCCTCCGGTATAAAATAGAAAATAAAAATGTGTTATGTATTTTGTTGTTATGACATGTATCATCGTCCTAGGTTATACCGTATTCACAGGGTCCGCTTATCTAAGCTGAAGTTTTGACAGGTCCGGTTTTTTACAGAAGCGACTGTCTGTCTGACCTCCAACCCGTGAAGGGAAAACCAGCCCAATAACTTCGAAACGCATTTCTCGGGTATGTGAGTTTCCTCACGATCCCCGACCCGTTTCTCGGTCGTTTTCCTTTACTGTCATATAATGTATAATGTGTATGTCATTTCCATATCTCTGGCGGGCTTATGGAGTCCGGATATTTATTATTATTTCTTTTTATTCTATTTTCTTTTCCGCACTACACAGCATTTGTACTATTTTAGTATATTATTCTCTGCCGAAGGTTGTCGGGAAGAGATCGCTCTTCGCGATAAGGCCGATGTTTTTCCTATAAATGTCTTTATTATTACCTATATTTTGACTAGCTTTGAAAAAATGAAAATAAGGATTTTGAATTCAGCTGTGTATTAGTAAACTTACCTATGTAAGATAAGGTACAAAAAGTGTCTAACTTTTGACGGCAAGTCTAACTGAGGGATGCCACATGACCACAACTGATCCTAACCTAATAAAGATAGGACACTCACCCACAACAAAGAATAAGTAGCTACAATTAAACAGAAAGACTAGTTCAGTACAATTAGTAATTATATTTCAATAAGATAATATTTTACAATCGTCTCAATGCGCGGTAAGAATTAGATCTATCAAAGTAAGTAAGCTAGAGTTGTGACGTTAATTAGCATTGTGATTTATCAGTCGATACTAGGTTGATCGAATCTTTTCTAACACTACTTAATACAAAGAATAATAAAATAAAGTAAATCGAAAAAGGTTAGTTATAAATATTCTTATATCGTGTGGGTTGTGAGGTGAATTACCAACCTCATCAACCCTGGACTCAGGGTTATTATTGAGCCGCCAAAGGCCCCTGACATGGCTCATGTAACGACTACTTACTTACATCAGTAAGTAGTAACCGGGACCAACGGCTTAGCGTGCCTTCCGAAGCACGGATCATCTTACATTTTGGACAATCAGGTGATCAGCCTGTAATGTCCTAACCAAACTAGGGATCACAAAATGATTTTTGTGATATGTCCCCACCGGGATTCGAACCCGGTACCTCCGGATCGTGAGCCCAACGCTCAACCACTGGACCACGGAGGCCGTTATTAATGTTATAAATATTAGTAAGACGTATTGCACTGATTTGACACAGACTATTTGTTTTGAAAGGTACTTAATCTTGTGTGTCCGCAAAATGTTTCCCGTACACAAGATGAGCAAATTGAGATAAAAATGAGGGACCCGTACAATCCCTTTTAATCCCCCGTGACCTTTTTCGTTGACTCAATTTTATGTAGCGCCCCTGAATTGTAAATAAGTTGTGTATCTTTTTAAAACGACATAAAGGCTTAACGAGATTTTGGAGGTTGACGCACCTTCATAACTATGTTCGTTAGGGTGTTTAGCTAGTCTGATAAAAAGAAAAAACTCCGAGAGGTGACACATGAAATAAAAGTTAAAAACTTCAAATATTTTCAAAGAATTTCATCCAGCACGCCATAAATAAAGTGACAGTTAATTTGGTGAAATGGCTCTTTATTTTATGTTCTACTTCGCGGAGCACGAAATAAAAATGTCCAAATGATACAAGATATAAACGGGAAAATAAATAAAATAGGTACCTCATCGATAAATATTTTTCCTTGTTCTACTTGAGAGTTTAGGTATATCGACGCAGATACGTGAAATACAAATGTTTTTGTATATTTTTTTTGTCGTGACTTTGCCGCAGATGGAATTAACTACTTGGCCGGAAAATGTTTATGTATAAAATCACAATATACTTATGACTTATGACATTCACATAAAACATACATAACGTTAACAGCTACTGTAGGTACAGTCATGAGCAATATAATGTACCCACTTTAGGACTCTGTCGCACTAACATATTTGACATTTAGTGAGACTTACAGTTCAATTTGTCATAAAAGTTAATGTGACATGGTACCAAAGTGTATACATATTAATGCTCGTGACCGTACATACTACTAATACAATAACGGGCTACAATTTCTAAATACAAGTACTTACAAAAAGAGACTATTAAATACTATGTTACTTCACAAGTAGGATGTTTGTGAAACAATAAATATTATAGGCATATTTTTATCATTCATCAATGATATCGATATGGTAAACAGACGGACAGACGTCTCAATTGCCATTATTATTTATTGTTTCACGAAACAATGGACAGATAAAGCATTTTCTCTATAAGCCATTAGCATAAAATGAACCAGTTGTACGGAGTAGCGACGAAATCTGATGCCTTGTTATGTGGACGACTTCCATAGAAGAGTAAATACTTCGTTGCATAGAGAAAGATATCTAATTGCTTTTCATTATTGTTTGAAACCGAAGTTTATAAAGGTCGACTGAGGATTATATTTAAAGTAGCAGTAGGCACTAAATTGACGTTTATGATTTTGTACCCAAACTTTAGATAACCACTAATCTAAAGGAGAAATAGATACCTATTGTTAATATCGACAAATAATTACCTAGTGAATGAGAAATATTGGCTGAATTGTAGAGAATAAAAATAGCGATTTGATTCCTTAAAAACCGTTGCTAGGATAACTATAGTTATTCAATAATTACTCATTATTCTATTTACTGTTTATTTAACCTGGCCTTGATAACTACTGGAGAAGGTATAATAATTTATTCCAAAATTCTCCTCCACCTCTATTTCGTTATTTTCTTTCTTAATCAATTTAAAACTTTTGATATTTTTTCGGGATTTGGGGGCCTGGATTACTAAAGCACGGGGTATCTATCCTATTTTCCCATTCCCTACAAATATTACCTTATGGGCTTATGGCTGCTTACTTACTTTAATTACCACAGGGAGTATTATGTGTACAATAAAACAAGATTGTCTGGATTTTGAATTTACGGAAAATTTGAATCAAAAATTCACTAAACAAACAGACTTCCCGGTTTTTGAAATATGCAAAGTCTCGGGCGAAAGTGGTTTTATAAGTCGCCAAGTACCAGGGCGGCAGAATATACAAAAAGGTGGGCAGATGCCGGTCGGAGTCGATCTCTCGCTTTTATTATTTACAAGTTGCGTTACTCGGGTAGCAGAGGGGCGCAAAGTAGAGGGCGAGATCTTTCTTTGTGCGACCGAGCGTGACATGGGAGCATTGGGGGCGCACTTACTTTTTTATTTCACTTTTTACCGAGCTTGCCTTTAAGAAATTTTAAGCCGCCGTAAATTGCAATTTTTAAGGCCTAAAAACGAAACGACTCTAATTTTGGCTCCTGTACACCGAGTGTTCAGTACGTATAACTTTAAAAAGGTCATATACAAAGAAAATTATTATATTTTCTTGATAAACATAATATTAAAAACAGCCTGTAAATGATACGTCTTCATACCAACAGACAAGGTACATAACCGCACGAAATTAATTTGAAAGAAGCTTTTAACATCAGTAGTACGTAAGAACATTTTACTTTACGTAAACTCGAGGCTTGAAGTTCAGTATTCTTAATTAAATTCGTTCAAGAAAATTACTTAATCCTTCAGGGGAACACAAAAGGTAGAAATTGTTCAAAAATAATTTCTGCAAACAACATTTTTGACACAATAAATGAGTGACCTAAAAGGTTAACACGGAAGGGGGAAAAGTAAAATTTGAACTTCCGTACGGGTTCTGTAATCGCTTCGATTTGTGAAGCCTTACTCTAACGACCGGGCTCCCCTAGTTATCCGACACCTCTATCATTATACTGACATGTTAAAATATGTTACAACATATAACAAATAATAGTAAACTACGATACTATCATTTTTTATGATATCCTTTCCTGTAATAACAATTTTGTTGCCTACAACAAGAACGAAAACAATTCTAAGTAGTTTACTTCTCAAAGCAACTTTCGTGTTCTAGTGGTTAGAGCGTCGGTCTCTCGATCTGGACGTCACAGGTTCGATACCTGGTTGGGACAAATCACTTTGTGATCATAGTTTCATTAGGCTATTGCAGGCTGAATACCCGATTGTTCGAAAGGAAGATGTTCCATGCCGAAGCAAGTTAAGCAATTGCTACCGGCTAGTATTTACTTAATTATGTATCTAATGTAGTAGAACTCAATGATCGGCCTCATCAGCCTGGTGACTGGGTACCAGGCTGATGAGGTCGATCATTGAGTTCACAGCCCGAAGAAGAAGCGACTTGCAAGTATTTTTCTTTATGAAACTTATGAGAGCTAGGACAAAACTCTACTACGAAGTTGGAAGTTTCATCAAATATTCATAGTTATAAGCGCTTTATTAAACAAACTTGTAGCTAAATTAATTTGGACTTGAGCCAAAATTCCCTGGCTATAATTCCTCAGCAGTCAACCCTCGGTAATTCGATTAATCTCAGTAATCAACAAGTCTATCCAAACTAATGTTTAGGCGAATGATTGAGATCGCGATGGCCATACCGGGAGCGCAGCGTACCGAAATAGGTTCATTTAGGCGTGCTAATTACACCCGGGCCACGGTAATCAACAGCCTAATGGTCGAGCCCTCACTTGCTCGCTCCACCCACCCTTCACCTCACCCCACACTCCGGTAACTTCCTCACGTTTCTGAGCTCCGTATACCGCCTGGTACCTACTTTGACTACTAAAGGAAAGTTACGTAACAGAGTTGAGATCCGGAAACTGATTTTGGTTACAGTTATTTGTTCAGTGGTTTTCGACGTATAATATAGTAGAGATATAGGTATGTATATTATGTAAAATACTAAAATTCAAAATACTGAATAATAAAGTACCTAAAATGATAGACCAACTCTATTTTCTCTTTGCCCATTGACACATTTTACAGCATTCTCTAAGTGAAGTTTATGTTCTTTACCGACTAAAATAGACAAAGTAGCAGCGTGGGTGTCTGTGTTCGCGTTGGTCGAAGCGAGTGCTCTAATCAGACTGGTCCATTGTTTCCCAGTAGACAAACAGGGCCGGTATTTCATTTACACCCATTCTCTACCGACCTTAAGTAAACCCGAGAGGGCCCAAACAAAACGCAGCTCCATTTAGTGACAGAATAATTTAACGCCTTCTCACCGAAACTTTTAAGTTTATTAATGTTAATTAGGTAATAAAAGAGACGTGAATTTTGATAAGAAATAATAAATGTCTGCTAATTAGTGGTCGGAACTCAAGGTCCGGACCGCGTAGATTGCCTCGGACGCGCATCAAACCTGTCTCGGTTGAAGAGCATGTTTGGAGAGCCGTGCGCGCCGCGAGCAGCGCGCCTGCTTTGTGTTCCGACAGAATTAATTCAGGCATCCGCCGCCATATAAGTAAACGAAACTTCATAAACGTCGGATTACACAGGGCCGTGATAAAATTATAACGCGGTCGGAGTCGCACAGTAAACAGTATTTAATTTCCGTAAGCTCCTCGGCGCCATTAGCCGAAAATAAATAAGCTTCAAGAGAAGGGCGTGAATTGCCTCCCCCGCCTCGCCGCCCCCCGCGGCCAACGGGCGGATAAATTTGGAAAGTGGCAACAGAAGCGAGCAGATGGTGATTTATTATCGTGTTTTATAATAATTACGGGCATCACCGGGGGAGCGGCATTGTGTACCGCGCTGGCCCTCTCTCTAATGGCGGGACGTGTGCTCTCGCATTTCATTGTTGTTCTGTTTTATTTTCCATAATGATGGACGACCACATCTTATGAGCGACCATTAAATCTAACCCTCATTAATATGATGAAGTATTGACAACACGGATACACGAAGCGTTCGATTACAATTGCAAATTAGATTTCGGTCGTTAAAATTGATCGCACGCAACCAGTGCAATTGTGTTAAAATGATTTGCGGTTAATTTTAGCGGAAACATAAATTCGTGATTGGCAATCAATTTCACCACTTTATTTGCTCAGCGAGGGCTGGGCATCGGACTGCCGGCGCGATCGCCGCTACCAGGAGAACATAAAAGGTGGCGAGTATATCCGCGTGGTATTAATATTCCGATGCTATCTGCCGGTTAATAAGTGCTCCGTAATTACACTGGCTCATTGACTCTGTCGTATTATGGAAGCCATGAATATTTTAACATTCAACTCGCCGATTGCGAGCTGTAAATATAAAACCTTGGAGAGGAGGTGGTTATCGCCGGTGCCGGGTCGACATGAGCTCCGCGTGCGAGCGCCAGGTGCTCGTAAATGTTTCACTGTGGACCTCGTTCGTGTAATTGAAGTTTATGAAGCCTAAATAATTAATTAAACATGGCCTCCACTTTCAAAACTGCCATCAGTCCGTAGCGTCGCAATTGAATAGACTCCATTATTTATTTATACAACAATTTTATGGTTTTCTGGTGCACATCACTGGCACGATACAATCTAAATGGCGCTTTGTGTTGAAACGAAAATTAAAGTACCAATCTATACGTGTTGGAACGTTGCCTACAATTAAGATAACGTTACGTGTAAGTAACATCTGTCTGTTAAGTTGTTTCGAGAACATTCGTCTGTTACTCGTGTCGCGTGTACAATTTAAATTAATGACACAACTTTGTTGAATCAGGTGCCGTTTCAATGAAATCCCTAATGAAACCCCGGGAAGGTAGAAAAGTTTGCTTTCGGTTTTAGGCAACGTAAAGCAGTAAAGTTGCTTAAACGTATTGTTAATTTGAAGTAGAAAGTTAACTTTCCTTTAGAAATAAATGATTAAATTAAACGGTTAATAATGAGTGAACAGAAAAGGGTGATAGAATGCCCTCTGCATTTCATAAATATGGCCGCGACTTCTATCTAAATAGAATTCGATTTCAAAAGAATTTAAAAGACCGTGGTTATAATCGCAGCAGTTTGCTTGCACCTGTCATATTCATGAAATTGTCTGGGTATGCGCATTATGATATGAATTTAAGACACTGACATTCATTTCATTCTTAAAATGACACATTTCCAAGTAAATGGTTCAAAACTGTTTTGTAACATTAGCAATTCGTCGAATTCAACAGGTAAAATGCGCATAGAGACCCGCAGAGCGGCATTCGAGGATCGCGAAGCGGTCATTTGTACTAGGCGTGCATAAGCGTGAGGTGGTTAATGAGAGCGAGCGCTACAGTGCGTTGCGGCGTGCGCTAGTAACAACTCACCACCTTCCGTCTCGTGCCACACGATGCCCTCCAGCGTGACCGAGGTACCAGGCTCGCAGGGCCCCAGGCAGTCCGGCTCAGTGATCGTCCCCACGGATGTGCCGACGCATACTTCTGCTGTTTCCTGAAACAAAGAAAGTCAAATGTTAGACAAAAGATTTAAAAAACATACAAAACAAAGTATCACACATCGCCGTGAGTGCAGGAATGCCCAAAAAAGATCGTGTAAACATGAAGTCAAAAAGACTGCACAATGGATTTATACGTGACAAATTTACATTCTAAGAAACCTTTGATGGACGAATCTTAAATAAAATTTGCAATAAATTGTCGTTGTCAGGAAGATGAAAAACACAATTTGCAAGTTTGTTAGTGGAATAAAACAGAGAAAATGTGTCTGCGCTGCTATAAATAAACATTTTTCTTTAACGCGGGTTATAAAGAGCACTTGCGTGCGATAATATTTTCATAGCACAGTCGACCTAAATCTCAGCAATATGTGAATGGGTTTGATATTTAAAACCCGTAAATTCTGCGGTTTCCGACCGCAAAACAAAAACAAAATCAGACGTGATTTACTAACAGTTCAGTATTGTTTTAAACATGTGATGTTTTGAACATAATGAACGTCATTTATTCGAGCTTATTCGAGTTTTGCTAATATTCGCATAACACGTAACCGTGCGGTTATTCTTTTATGTATCAAATAAATTATGTTCATTATGATTGTAATGTAAAGAACACGAATAATTGAGTGTTCGTGCAGCGAATTTCTTAACTTTTATGATTGTTTACGATTCGCATGAGCAACTGGGGTACTGGCTCCATTTGTGGCGTTCGTTGTGAGTTCTTCCGTGCCTTGGAAGATGTGTTTTAAACGGTTGGAATAGGTTAGCGTTTTCTAAACTTACATTTACTGTGAAAACAACCCCAGGGAAACCATAACGTAAACGAAGATACTAAGAAACGAAGTTATGAGCTTATTAATCAGTAGATGTATATAACTAAAACCCATAACAGACAAAGACAAACAGACTCGGGAGTCTCATAGATTTATCGCTGTAAGAACCCGATATTAGGCGTTTTAGTAGTAGGGGTGGTATTAATAAACTAATCTCAGCTGAGACTGCCCTAAGACCATGCTCAAGTCCCTGTTTTTATATAAGAACTGTCACATTGACATGATCTTGAGGGCAGTCTCAATGCTGAGTTTAGTTTATTAATACATCCCTAATAGTAGTGGTTTTTCTTGCAGCTTCTTTTCCCCGGCTATACACGTTGTGAGAAGCTGCAGTAGTTTTAGGCGGGTGAGACGTTCGTTATGTAAAAATTGACGATTCAAAGTGTAACTATGTTACCTACTGAATAAATATATTTTTGAATTTGAATTTTGAATAGTAACCTCGTAGACCTCAAATAGTTGTATATAAACAGTAAGTTGAAAAGAAAGTGCGAAATTCAATATTGTAGAGTGTGCTGTATCTCTCCTCCGATTGATAAATTCAATCCATACCAATAATGAGACGAAAATAAGCAGTTTACCAACAGAAATAACAGTAATAAAAGTGAACGCGCCATTATTATACACGAGGTGTAACTCGCAATAAAAATGATTAAACTTTATTTATAGTATGCAATAATGGTAAGACGCGATAAAAATAATAATATAATCTCTTTTTTGCAGCCTTACGGTACCAGGATAGCAATGATGTTAAAATTAATAAAATGCCAAGGCAAGGATGTTGCGTGAACGCAGCACATCATGGCCCTAGATTATCTTTAACAACTGCCATACAGAATAAATGACAGTTTTTATAAATTATATCAATTTAAAGATCAGCATTTTACCACTACATATTTGAATTAAAACGCTTAAAGACGTAGATAAGTTACAATAAATGGGAAAATTCATTCTTTAGCAGTATGGTAAAACACTTAACATAGTTCGAATTTCGAATTCGAAGGCATTTAAACGATTCGCCGGTTTGCCGACAGCTTAATACATACATACATAAACTCACGCCCATGTTCCCCGAAGGGGTGGGCAGAGCCACAAATAATCAGAAGACTATTTGCAGCCGCTTTTGATACTTAGTCCCAAGATGGATAATGATGAACCGTATGGTGATAGGGGATCAGCCTATCGCCCGTATAGATTCATCATTTTTGGTAGGACGCTTTCCCTTTGTCGGCTTTTACGACATGCACGGGAGGAGAGGCAGCAGAACACATTCTATGTTTTTTCTTTACTCCCAGTTCAGCAGAGGAGTCGACAGCCTAATCGCTCGTTAAAAGTAGAAGGCGAAACTACTCATCTACAACTAGGTAGGTACTGCTAATCTATACCCGTACTGATGTAATCCTAGTACTAAAAAGTCTGCTATTAATACAGTGTCCAGTTTTGCGTACGCTGCCATTTAAGGCGTGTTTCACAAACATGGCTCGACAGCCACATAAGCCGACAAGTCAGTTTTAACGTAATAATTTAATTATACCGACAATTATCGGCGTTTGACACGCTTGTCACGTATGGTTACTAATAAATATACGAGTATTATACAGGGCGGTGCTTTGGGATATAATCCATCAATGAAATTTATCGGTGTTTTTGTAACTTGCATTGCATTAACATAATATTTAACACTAGCAACATTTCTTAGATGTCTTAAAACATTTATTCTCTTTCTCAGTGGACAATATAAGACGATATAACAATATAAAAAAAACCAAGTAAGCCAAAATCCGTGCCTTATAATGAGACCCAAGTAAGCGCCTTTTTGGAAATCACATTCTGCACACATCACACACGTTCACATTTTGATAAACGTTCATTGTAGGTACTGTATTCATGTGTTATGTCTGATTGTTAAAATTTAGTTCTGTGCCATATAGTATATTTGATTTGATTCAGATGTCATTTTCCTCAAGAATACCTCTATTTCTGTCAATATATTTCATTCCATGATTGAAACTAGCTTGTTTTTTTAACAAAAATAACATAAACACATAACTTAAATAATAGATAGATAATATACTTTATTGAGCACAATGGACACGAGATACAGAAATAAGGATAACAGATACAGAAAGGCACAACAGGCGGGAGACTCATACTTAACGGTTTTTGCCGCAATCCATTCTACGTAGTCAATCTGACTTCCGATCCGCCTACTCTTCGTTAAAAGAACGTTTTCTACTTCAGTTTACAATCGCAAAAGCTTCAAAATTTAATTATTAGTCCTTAAGTATTAAACACATATAAGATGACGCTTATTTCCCGTTGGAGAAGACAGGGACCACGGAATTCGACTAAAAGCAAGTGAATAAACTTATTAATATTACCGACATACATACATACATAAACTCACGCCCATTTCCCACCAGGGTAAGCAGAGACTATGGAATTCCATTTGCTTCGATCCTGACACACTTCTCTTTCCTCCTCCACATTCATCAATCGTTTCATACGCGCACGCCGGTTCAGAGTAGAGCGTACTGAACGTAATATTACCGACCGGTAAGTAAAATTTTAACCAACTGATCTTCTTCTTCTATCGTGTGGGTTATCAACCCTTGTGTCAAGGTACTATTGAGCCGCCAAAGGCCCTTGACATGGCTCATGTAACGGCTACATACTTACATTAGTAAGTAGTAACCAGGACCAACGGCTTAACGTGCCTTCCGAAGCACGGATCATCTTACTTTCGGACAATCAGGTGATCAGCCTGTAATGTCATAACCAAACTAGGGACCACAAAGTAATTTTTGTGATATGTCCCCACCGGGAATCGAACCCAGGACCTCCGGATCGTGAGCCCAACGCTCAACCACTGGACAACGGAGGTCGTTGAGCCGACTGATTGAAATATCTTTATTAACCCTTTATACAATTTAAATGACAAAAGTTAAAATGTAAACATTATGCAAAATCATTTCTCATTTATTTACAGACGAAAATATTTCTCGACAACATCCCGCCTGTGTCGTACACGACGAGTGACATTAACATACTTAAACAACTCGACAACTTTATATCTGTCGTAAAGAATATGGTTTCTTTCATATTGTCAAGTCATGAAAAACCAATAAACGTTCATGGATATAAATTATGACGTTGCCCCGCGGATGTGTCCAAGAAATGCATGTTGAACGCATAATTGTACGCAATATTTAGTTACCTCTACAATCAGAATCATCTATTCAACGTAATTATCATGGATAAACTTGTTGAAGGTCAATGTAACATTTTTGAATTTACGTCATTTCGCAAGGTGTTATGGCTGAGGAGAAGAAATGACAAGAAACTGCAACAGCAACACAACTTTTAAATCAATGAGGGTACATTACAAGTTATTTAATAACTAGAGGAACACATTCAATACCAGACATTTTTATCATTTAGGTAATCATTAATCTTATAATAAGCTTTTTTACATAAAGTAAGCTTCACATGAGCTTTAAATTTATTCTCTGACAAATTTAAAATATTATCTGGTATTTTATTGTAAAAACGTATACATAACCCCAAAAAAGATGAATTTAATTTACTTAATCTAGAATTTTGAACAACAATTTTATTTTTATTCCTTGTATTGTAAGTATGCCTTTCACAGTTTCTCGGAAGGAGAGATACATTTTTACGCACATACATAATGTTTTCATAAATATATTGACTTGCGACCGTCAGTATATTTATTTCTTTAAACAATAAGTAACCTATAAGTTTATATTTACGACGACATAAATACCAAAGTGCTAGTTTAGTTTATCTTTGAAGGACTTGTGACTATATCTAAGTACTTCTATATTTATTCCTAGGTTTCATTTTTACCGGGACTAAAGTCAAAGCCAAAAGGAAGGGTTATTTATTATAATTATTGATTTTAAGGCTTGAAAAAAAAGAAGAAGAAGTCGCAGTGTCTAAACCCGTGGTCTAAACCAATGATTTTCGAATTTGTTTTAGAATTCATGTTTGGATCATAAATGATTACCTATCACGTGCTCAGCGGTGAAGGAAAACATCGTGACGAAACGCACTATCCCGAGAAATGCGTTTCGGAGGTATAATGTGGCGTAACCTGTATTGGGCTGGTTTTCCCTTCGCGGGTTGGAAGGTGAGACAGACAGTCGCTTCTGTAAAAAACCGGACTTGTCAAATCTTCAGTTTAGGTGAGCGGACCTTGTGAAAAACGGGATAAGGAGATAATGGATTTTAGACGTTACCTATTGTGGATTTGCGTCGGATGGTATTGGCCAGAGATTTATCTATAGACGTAAGTTATGTGTGTATGTAAAAAGGAACTCGTTTGACCTCTAGGCGACATCGCTTGCGGCAAGGATCATGTGATTGACGACACGGAACGTGCAATAAATTGGAGACGAGTCATGGCCTATGGATAAGGAAGTCTCCGAAGAGGTAACCGTTGATTAAAGCCACATGATATATTGGTTCCACCAAACCAGGGTTTTTATTGGACATGATATTTGCAGATTTGATTCAGACGCTATTCATACTTCAAGACAAATTAATATTTTTAATTTGCTGTAAGTACTTTTAATAATGGATCAATGAACTTTTGACCTTCTGATATCAGCTGATGACCTATTGCCCATCGACATTATGCCGACGCCGGCGTAACTCACTATTACTGAGAATTAAAAAAGACATTACTTTATACGTCCCACTGCTGGGCACAGGCGCGAGGCCAATCCAATCAACCGG
This sequence comes from Pectinophora gossypiella, assembly GCF_024362695.1. Taxonomy (NCBI): domain Eukaryota; kingdom Metazoa; phylum Arthropoda; class Insecta; order Lepidoptera; family Gelechiidae; genus Pectinophora; species Pectinophora gossypiella. Next base: position 4,977,183 of record NC_065420.1, on the reverse strand, counting down.
AGGGGTATGGAGCATACTCCACCACACTGATCCACTGCGGGTTGATGGAGGTGTTTTTTACGGCTAGCCTGGACCAGCGGCTTAATGTGTCCTCCAAAGCACGGAATCATTTTCGGACAATCAGCTGATTCAAGCCTGCAATGTCCTTATCAAACAAAGGCGAAAGGACAGTCTAAGAAGCAATCGGGAAACATACCTTTTTATGTTTTACAGGCATAAGTCCAATACCTTGGATAAATGATAATCCTAATAGATTTTCCGAAACATTTCACAAGGTTACCCATTAAATTTTAATTAGTGTAACGCAAAATGGGCATAATAATTAGTATTTTTATGTCCATTCACGCCAGACAGGGCTAAGTTCTCGTCTTTTGTTGCGCTAGTATACCAAGGCCGCATGCGTAATTATGTCTGATAGTATAAGATCAAAGTCTGCTACAATGTAAAGTGATTAATCTCTAATATGTCTGGTTGCCTGGTAAGCCGCGCTCGAACATAATGAATTTAGGTAACGTTATTAATTATAACCGTCTTGTTTAGATAGTCTAATTATACTAAGTAACGCCTGGTATTTGATATTCAAGCTTGCGTGATTGGAAATTTAATTATGCGTGATTATGATACATTATGTCTGTAGGTAATTAATATGAATTATAAAATAAACTCGTAAGGCGTAATAAAATAGGATCATGAGGCGGTAGATACACCCACTACTCGCCAGCTATGTTTTAATTCCATCCATGTATAGGATAAAACCTATACCTTAACCTGACACAAATCCTAGACACCTTATGATATCAATTATCTACGATGTAAAGATGAATTCAAACTCGTAAAGCCGGAGTGGTTTAGTGAAACACGCAATATACGATCCCGACGACCCGATTACTCTAGCCATAGAGGCAGCCAATCATCTCGCGACATCAAACACTTCAGAACTCGATTATTTTTTTCAAATATTTTTCCTCTCAGATGCCCTGAGCCGAGGTTCGCGCCCAACTGGGCACCCTCAGGCCTGTTGTCTTAAACGTTGTACCAGGTGAGAGCCTTCAGCGCTCCCCATTTATCCGGCCAAGTAGTTAATGCCATCTGGGGCAAATCTAAATCAAGCCGGTATTCAAATCCGTGACACTACGACGCGACGTACTAACTATTGTCTTTGGAAACATAGGCCTTACGTGGTTAACTAAACCATCCTGTTTTAGTCTGGTAAAATAAAGTATAATTACTCCGTATAAATAATAGCAGAATCATTTTTTATTATAATCATTGATCTACAGAACGTACTTGCTACGTACAGTAATGATCAATATAATGACCCACTTTAGGACTCTGTCGCACTAACATATTTCACATTTAGTGAGACTTACAGTACAATTTGTCAAAAAAGTTAATGTGACATGGTACCAAAGTGTATACATACTAATGCTCGTGACCGTACTACGCCTTGGTGTTTTGTATATGAGATACCTACGACCCCACATGTTTATAAAGATAACGACCTAAGCAATTACGCGATTTCCTTTGTCATCACCTCCTTACGCTAGGCCTCTAGCCATATGTTCTGAGCTAATGAACATAATTAATCAAAGAAAAGATCTCATTTACCTAAGTACTACAGTATGGAGTAGGTAAATAGATAACAACAACGGAAGTTTATTAGGTAACGAGATAAGAGTAATCCATTTTCGTGAGCCAGATTTCGCGAAGAAATTGGACGGTGTAGCCATAGCTCATAGTTTCTTTGCTCTTTCATAGATTAGATTACTTCTCCAGTTACAAATGGGTATTATCTGAACAGACGTTTCCAAATCTACGTTATTTTCATGTTGCCTCAAGAACTTTAACAACAATAACGCAGTTACCAATGATTTGATGTCGAAAAGTAATGGCTTGCTGAGTTTATACGACTGTTATGACCACACATAAGACAATCTATGTTTACCCATAGACAACAAAGGAAAGCTTAGGTGTGAGAAACTAAACAAAACGACTCTCGACCACCAGCGCAACATCACCTTTTGCGGTAAAGGACTGGGATTTCATAAAAACAGAGAGCGTTTATAGCATCGTAGTCAAATAGAGCCATTTGTATTCAATGTTGGGGGAAAGCCTCAGAACAATAACTAAAGCATAGAAGGAAGGCTAAAATAAGAATTCAGAAACTATAAACCGGCTCTCTTCTAGCTTACGACACAAACTATGAGTGAGAAAAGGACAAATGATTCGCTCTTTGCTTCATTTTTTCCGAGGTTGTCACAACATGAAATGTCATTTGGACCTATTGGACTCATTTTAACTCGGCCAAATACATAGTAAGTAACATACATAAGAAGATTTTACTTATATTTACCGAACTATTTGACACGGTCGCGTCAACTGTGTTTACGAGAGTCTTGTGTTCAGATTGTTTTAAGTGATAATTTAACAATATTTTTCCAAATAAATGGAAAGAAACTTTTATTTATATCAAATAATTGAGTGTCTCGACTGTGTGACATTATGTCTTGTGTGGTATGGGGCTGCAGCTCACATTCAGGAAGAAAAGAAAATAGCCAACAACTTCTGTCGTTTCATCGGTAAGTTTTTTGTAATTTTCTAGTGAAATGTGAACTGCTGAACAATTTTAGGAAAGTAATATGTTTTGCTGAATAGATTTGTAGCATAAAATATTTGAGATATCCATTATATTATACGTTTCATCGATGAATACGGAATTGATTTGAGGTTATGTTGATTGTCCATAGTGATGTACTAAAATTATCGATACTTTTAATTTTTAGATTTCCTGTAGACGATAACAAAGAGAAAGAATGGATAATTCGCATTAATAGACGAAATTGGATTCCAAATAAGTACAGCCGTATTTGCTCGAAACATTTTACTGCGGATTCATTTATGTGTGTTCCTAATTCAAAGTGGAGGCGTCTTCGAGACGATGCTATTCCTACATTGAACATTATAGATCAGACAGATGAAATGGTGTTTAAATTTAAATTTCAGCCTAGCCTGCATCATCTCACTGCTGGATAGATAGATAAGATATTTGTATCATGTTATCACAACACGTTTATACTATCTATCATTCAACTACATATTATTATGTACCTACTTAATAAACTTAGTATATATACTAAGTCTGTAGTTGTTTTATGTCTAAACAATTATGAGTTGTACACGTTTTATATAAGTAAATTATTATTATCTTTGATTTCAGATATTAAATCCAAAAGTGTCGACTGGATTTACATGAAAAGGTATATCAAATAATTTTCTTTTTTTATATTTTTAACATGATATACATATATAGAGTGTATAATTCAACCAGCTGCACAATGCACTTAAATCAAATATATTTTACTTTTATTTTTCTAGATTATTTTGTACATATACTATTTTAACATTATTATTAAACTTTATTTCAGTCAGTTCAAGAAGACGAGATGAAAAATTTAAAAGAAAAGCTGAACAAGTCCCGCCTCAAGATCAAACGACTTAATGAAAAAAAAAAAACAATGTGACAGGGTGTCACAAAGACAGTTTCTAAGCAAATTGACACTGTTTAGAAATTAATAAATTTGTATTTATTGTAAATATAATGTACATAATTAATAACGTGTGAAATAAATACTTGCTAATGAACAGATTTACGATCTAATTTATATTTCATTTTACCTCCTTTTCTTATTTACTCCTACTCCAACACTCCAGTTTGATACGAACTGCGCCCAATAAAGAATGTAATGAATGTTATAGATTTGTGTAAGCGACTTAGATAAATCTTGACTAAACCTTCCTTTACAAATACAAATATACTTTATTGCACACAACATACAATACTTACAAGTTTTGCACGAAAGATACAGTACACCACCTACCTACCTTTTACTTTCCCTTTCTGTTCTCTTATGAATACTTGTATGCCGTATTTTTTTAAGTATAATGCTATATCTAGTAGGTACGAGTATGGTAATCCTAGTATTGAAACAGCTTGTAGCCCTAGTAAAGACCGCCATTTTATGTTTACAGAGTGGCACGTTTTTTCTGTAGGTATTTCCAGTCCATACTCTTTTCTATGTCTATGGCGTGACCCCATCGGGCCTCTTACCGTCTGTGCGGCTTAGACCCGGCGGCGGCGGTTCCAATTTGCACGGCACGTCGATCGACACCAGTGCACGGCGGATGACATCATAAATAAATTCGAATATTACAAAATACTTACCGATGAAACGATAACAGTTGGCTATTTTCTTTCCTTCCTGAATGTGAGCTGCAGCTCCAAACTAATATAAACCAGACAATATAATCCAAAAATGGTTAGATACTTACCTATCAGAGACAGAGTCTCCTTTCATCAAGAAGAAGATAATTGCATCCTACAAAAAGAAATCTTGTAAAAAAAATTTATCGACATTAATTGTAAGTAAATTTAATTTTATCGACATATTACTAAAGTGAAACCCAACACTAGGCAATGAAAAACTTGTGACAACCTACGAAATTACGAAACAATTTTTGTATATGCGTCTTTGTCTAACATTACGCCGGTTCCGTAAGATAAAGTAGAGCAGAATTATAGAGTTCTGTTGCTATTTTAGCCTTCCTTCTATGCTTTAGTTATTGTTCTGAGGGGAAAGCGCAACGCTAGTTCCGTCTCCCTCACGCATACGGTAACGGCCACACAAATTGTGGAGCAAAGCGAGACTAAAGCACTCGGAATCCGAGACGTCGACTATCAAAGTGTGCTAGTTATCGGAAAAATAACAAAATTTTATGTGAACGGCACAAGTTGCGGTGGGTTCCCCAAGTTTTCACGTTCGACTAAGTACAAGGGGCGGAAGTATCGAATTGGAAAATTACTTTTATTACAGTACGCTATTCAGCGAGCGACTTATTGAAAAAACGCGAGTCACAAAAACAAATTACATTTCATTAATACTTAAACTCTTTAAATGTTAATATCACCGTCTGCACTCGCATAACATGTAATTAATATCAATTAACCTTTGCATAGCTTACGATTTATAAATAAAATATGATGGTGATGAAACTGAACATTAATTAGGGAGTTGGCATGGTCAAACAAATAAATATTTGGCGGGTAATCGCGATCTAGAGGAATGAAGTCATTGCTCACGTGTGACTGTGAGACGTCCACGCATCGATTATCTCACCCACACACAGTTATAAATATCATTAAACGGTTTATTGTTAGTGGAATGACAAATGTGACGCCCACGGCCTGCAAGACAATGCCTCTCAGGGATGGTAAGCTGCCTTTGACCAAAACCGGTGAATAGTCAACACTATTTGTCATTTAATCGATCGCAGCATTGTTCGGTACACAAACGGCTGTGTTGCAGGATTTCTATGTATATAATTAATCCGTATATGTTTCGAGAGTGTCAATTTAGGCAACAAATCCCTCGTATATGGAGGCAATCTATAATATAGGTTACGTTTCTAAGCAATATATATAATCCGTTGTGGGTAATTGATTGGTTTGTTGAGTCGGAGCGAAAAGACAGACATGTATAATGCATATCCTTTGCTTATCAGAATATAATTTGCAGTCACATTAGGCATTGAATTTCTAAGAATTAAATTGTAAATCTTTTTTCGTAAGTACAAAAAATCTCAAATAATGTTGTAATTGTAACGCTGCTTCATTTTGTTATGATTTTTAAGTGGATAGCTTTTTTGGCTATTATTGTAATCTCACGATTGTAATTTATACTTAATTATGCTTTTGTTGTCCCAAAACAAAAATAAAATAAAATATAAAAGCTATATTCATCATCATCATCATCCTCATCCAAGCCGTGTCCGGCGACGGCGACTCCTAAATGTCTATCCCAGGTCGATGTTATGATAGGCTCTAATATGACTAGCAAAACCGAACTTCGATTTGAAGATTCGGCCACATGGCGCACAGAATAACTGGCCAGCAGAATTAAATGTATAGTTGTAGGAGGGCTTGTGTCGAGTCTTCCGTATTTGACGTTTTACGTCAAGATCTTCTAAACGCTTCTTTTCGTACAGTTCCACGTTTTTGCTAAGCTATATTACCACGTGAACGGACAACGAAAACAAAAAAGTTTTTATCCAAAATAAGTCAGAACATTTTAAGATATTCCTTTTGATACAGACGCTTACATAAATCAATTTAACAACGTAACGATTATAAAAAGCACTCGTTAAAAATAGTGACTGTTATATCAAGTTTCAATTGTCCGCGGCAACTCGCCTGTGACCGAAACTGACCCCAGTTTTAAGCATTACAAACAGTCATCATAGCAAACAAAAATATCATAGCACACACTCGTCCCCCGTCGACGGGAATGTTTGGCTTGTATTAATATTTCGACACGCTTCGTTGCTATTAAACCTTTTAACAGACGGCTGGGAATTCGAGACCATTGTAAGCTTGTGAGGAAAGCCGGAGTTAAATCGCTCGCTAGTTCACTGCCAAGAGACCGGACAGCTGCTATTCTCAATACGAAACTTGGGAAAAAAACTTTACAAGACCCCATTTCTATTCCGCCGCCGGATATTTGAAAACCTTATTTTTCAACGCGGCCCCGTATTAAACGCATCGAATCGTTTAATGTTTTATTAAGTGATAAATCGTTTGCACAAAAAAAAACTGCCTATATGGGGTCATGTAGGCGAGCATATTTCACTTTGTTCCATCACCGGAACGATGAAAAATGAAAAAGGAAGGCAATATCACGAGCCAATATTGTCGAATATCTATTGCGAACGTTGCGTGCGTTTTTTAAAACCCGTGGCACCTATGTTGTGTACTGAAGCTGTGTGCGGGAACAATAGAACGTAAATCAATTCGAGCAGGCGGACAAAGCGGCGGAATGTTCTGTCGGCGATTGAAGAGAGATCTGGACCAACTAATTTGTAGTCGACTGCCGAAAAAGGAACGCTCCAATGCGTGGCTACATGCCTAATGGCTCGAGACATTGCCAAGCTCATACTGGAAATTCTTTTCGTGTGTTATGATATGATTCTTCAAGAACAGCGGAGGCCAACCGTAAAATGTGTAGAACGAAACAATCGACTTTAAAGTAACTGGGCGTTAGCTTGGAACTCGATTAACTCCAGCCATAAAATTCATTAAACGACCGTTTCAATGCAGTCTCCACTCCGCGTCAAACATATTACGGTTCCGGGCAATCGTAACCTCTTTCCCTCTCCACGCCATTAGCCGCGATCCTTTGCCGAGCATTCATTGCTTCCTCTCTAGCCATCAAACGGGAATCACGCCGTGAAATCGGATGTGACAGCACATTTGGCGCGTGACCGTTTCCAAGACGACCGAATTACAATCCAGTAAGCGGGCATACGTCATTAAAATAATTTAGGGAAATGGCACGTTTTAGTGCTCGCGTTTATGGCAGCCGTGGATGTGGACGTGCCAGTGGCAATAAATAGTGGGGCGGAGCCACCCACCATCTTGTTTATACGTCGGGCCTGGCACGGACTCAGCGGGAGACTCGGACAGAAGCTACTACTGAAACTTGTAAATCAAACTAGGAATTATTATGGCTGTTTATTTGGTACCTTCAACGGCCCGTAACGAGTTAATGTCATGTAAATATACTCGAAATACCATGCTCAAACGATTTACGCTAAGAATTATATTTCAGCACGTTACATTGTCCTTAATGAAGCACGTATGAAGCTTAAGACTAGTCGGTCATTTCGGCACTTTTTTCACAAGAGATAACGTGAAGTTTTTATACAATAAAAAATCTAGTAGAGGTTCTAAATAATCTTGTTACTTACGTCAGTCTAAAAACAAAGCACCAGGCGAGCATGAAGATAACGCGACATTTGAAATTAGAAGTCAACCGTCTATGAACAATGCCGGCCATTATACAAATGCGGGCCTGCCTACCTCGGGTACCAGGGACGCAACATTAATTCCGTGCTATGCGGAATAAGAGGCGACAAAGAGTGCTAGGGGCTAATGGCACAGAACACATCAACGGGCAACAGAAACAAAAAGAGGAACCTCGGGTCGATTACAACAACGCTTTGTAAAACAATCCTTTGCTAAACTAAGAAGGAGCTTAAGAATAATAAAAGAAAAAAGCTGGAAAAGAATTCCTTTTTGCAGATTTTCTTTCATTTCAGTTTATTGTTTTAGTTAGAGCTTACTTCAGAATGTTTGCTCTAGTATTTTTCATATCTTTTTATAAGCTTTAGGTAGTAGGTACTTAGTGTAAAGTAACTAGAGAAAACGGTAGAATAGATAGAAGTACATCATTACCGTACCTATAGAAGAACGGAATAATGTGAACAAGGAATATACATCAACGCACCTGCGTTTGTAAGAATATGAAAATAAAGTACAATAGTAAAAATATTATTGGATCGCTGAGATATTTTATTCTGTGAAGTTAATAAAACAATAAGGTGTTAAATAGAACAAACGATTACCAGGCAATTATAGCTGCATAATTGGTAGTTGAACAATCCCTGGCTAACAACTATAGCCATTTCAAGAATTAAATCATTTCGGGGATACCAAAAAACTCTATTCTTCAAGACAAAGCTGAAAGTACTAGGACCTCAGAACTCTAGTAGCTAGAACGCTGTAAAGTCTTAAAAGTAAACTCTCAAGAAAAATTGGTTTGCAAATCTCTCAGTAAGGAAGTTCGTTGTAGAAAATTACCATTTAAACGAACTTTCGAGCGAATTGAAAGAAAGCGGCTTGTAATGAACGCTATTACCCAGCTGTTCTCTTGACCTGCAAACCTGCAATTGACTACATTACCGTTGAGGTTTTATGAGTTTTAGATGTGCTTAATTGCAGAAATCTGAAATACGGAATGATCGTCTTCTTTATGTTTCCTCAATCAAATCATGTTCTGGGGGATAAAAAGGCCACATTGAAACAATTCATCTAAAAAAGTAATATTGCTATTTGACATTTGTGTGCATTGCGCACTTACTTTTATATGCGCAAATGTCAAATAGCAATATTGCTTGTTTAGATTAATTGCTTCTATGTGGCTTTTTAAACCCCCCAGATGTGAAAATGAAGACACTGTCGTTTAAAAAGCCTTCTCTACCTATAATGATATGCGGTTAAACTTTATATCTTAGAATAAAAATATGTATTGTAATTAAAGCATATTAAATATATACGATGTCTTTATTAAACGTAGTCCCTATGTAGTTGTATAATAAGATGTTTTGGTGTATTATTATATTACTTGATAATAATAATAATAATTAAGGCGTCGGGATGTGACGACCCCATCGCCCCCTGGTGAAGTCATCAGCGAACCTGGTGAATTCAACAGTGCAGTCAGTCTCCGCAGGCCAGCTTGTGGCGAGCTGTTGGTGAGTGACGACACCACGGAGCTGAGATCCCCCGAGAGTCGGTCAGGCCCTCCGTCTCCGGCTTGCCTTCACTGGCCGGCCGGAGTGGACCCCAGCGGGGGCCGCAGGACTCTCACCTCTGGCTTGCCTTCATTGGCCGGCCAGAGTGGGGCGTTAGAGCTATACGCTCGCAGGGTGGAAGTGAAAGATGCATAAGTCGCGAGTTGGTGAGGCGGGTAAACCGTCTCGCAGAAAGCGGTGTACACCTCTCGACACCCTGAGCTGCTCACAACCATGTTGCTGCCTTGCCGTCCAGTCGCGTCGGCTAGATAGGTGGCCCATCCAGTGAGTGGCGAGTCACCGCCTGCTCATTTATCCATGTTTACCAACATTGGTCGAGCAGGCGCCATAGTCCCCCATAGCTCCAGTATCCCGGTCCACTAACCCCCAACCCAATAGCCCAGTTCCCTTTGTTCCCATAATTTGCAATAGTCCTACACGAACCGGGGATTGTCTTTGGGTGCACTCCCATAGTGCATACAGGGATAATCGCCGGTTGGTGTCACACCACATTTAGATTAAACTGTCTTAAGGGGCCTCTACGTGTTGGCTTCGGCCCCACGCACGCCTTCCAAAAGTCCGGGCCTCCATAGGCCCGAGATATGAAAAAGACATACAATAATAATAATTATAACTTCACAAACAAACAGTTGTAGCTTCCGGGTTATTGTTATGGAAATGAACAATTAAACGATTCTCGGAAACATAACAATTATTTTTTTTTGTTGTTATTTGTAATTGAAAACTCTTGAAACGTTTTTATTATAGGGAGATAACAAATATAAGTAGGTATTTTTATATTTGAATATCAGTTACAAAAGAGGGGATATGATGCTCGCTCTGGGCACAGATTATAATTATAATACCTGCGGGTATTGTTCATGATCACGGGATGACTGATGAGATTGGAGTGGATGTTAAAGTTAAAGAAAGAGGGTAGACATATGTCTGCCCGTAGAAAATTATGGATCTACCTACTCCACTCCAATCTCATCAGTCATCCCGCGATCATGGCACTTGCAACAATGTCGATATATCGGAAGTCTCATATCCGTGATTTAAACGCGGTAAGAACCCGTTATTATGTGTTTTAATTATCTTCTTCTATCGTGTGGGTTGTGAGGTGGAGTACCAACCTTATCAACCCTGGTGTCAGGGTTACTATTGAGCCGCCAAAGGCCCCTGACATGGCTCAACCATGGCTCATGGATTTTAATTATAATAACCGCGTTGCCACAGACAAGCGCCATCTAGCGAAAACGAGGTGTAACAATTTAGCTAGCTGGCCACATATTTTATCATAAAAAAATATAGAAACAAAATGGAGTAGCAAGTACGACGCCATTTTCTTTTCTCGCTCCTTATATTCATTATATTCAACCAAATATATCCAAATCGAGTACCTATTTCTTCACGCGTAAACTTAAAACAATAAATTCAAAAGTCGAAGTGAAGAGCCGGAGACAGGACTGCATCCCGTGACTCTACGATGTAAATCACGCGTTCTCCTAACAAGGCTATCACGGATACAATACATTATTCGACATATAGTAAATTTGAATTCTAAGCGCACTCAAAGCCGTAGCAGGGGTGACACCCTTCTCACCCTGACTTCAGCTAATTAACTTAGGCGATCCACACTTCCTAACCGATTCAATATTCATCGGTTCACACTCCCTGTTGCTACGTAATACTGTACACACTTTGTTTATAGAAGGGTGGACAGTGGATGAGCATTTTTTTCATTTGTTTTGGGTTTTCCCCAAAGGGCAAGGCAAAAGGAACTATGCCCATACAGCCAAGTGTTTTTCTTCTTGATGATGATTAATGAAATGACGAAAGGTGATGACGATGAATGATGAAACCTAACTACCATCGGAGCAGACTCCTACTCCTAACCCCAAACGAATTAACTCATAAGCCCGCATAAGCTTTCAAGAAGCGAAAATAGATATGTACACTTTGTTTATTGAATATTCCAATATAATAACACTATCGCGAATGTTTTCCGACTAACTTAATGCGATTATTAACCACAAAACACTACTTCGTAGTAATTATTTAAATTATTCAATGAAGAAAGCAACCATGTCGTTCATATTCCCGCCAATAAACCTCAGTGGATGAGTAAAATCTAAGTCTGTACTTTTATAAATACCTATAAATAAAAGTACAACTAACACACGGGGGAGGGGGTGAGGGGGTTAGTTGTTGAATGTGGGGAGGACTGTGTCCACCAGAGGAACGTACAATTACCTATATATACATAAACAGCCTGAGGAGCTCGGTGGCGCAGCGGTTAACGCGCTCGGTCTGCGATTGTTGAAGTAAAGCAACTTTCGCAAAGGCCGGTCATAGGATGGGTGACCACAAAAAAACAGTTTTCATCTCGAGCTCCTCCGTGCTTCGGAAGGCACGTTAAGCCGTTGGTCTCGGCTGCATTAGCAGTCGTTAATAACCATTAATCCGCACTGGGCCCGCGTGATGGTTTAAGGCCCGATCTCCCTATCCATCCATAGGGAAGGCCCGTGCCCCAGCAGTGGGGACGTTAATGGGCTGATGATAATGATGATGAAACAGCCTATATACGTCCCACTGCTGGGCACAGGCCTCCCCCCAATCAACCGGAGGGGGTATGGAGCATACTCCACCACGCTACTCCACTGCGGGTTGGTGGAGGTGTTTTACGGGTAATAGCCGGGACCAACGGCTTAACGTGCCCTCTGAAGCACGGAATCATCTTACTTTTTCGGACAATCAGGTGATTCAACCCTGGAAAATCCTTACCTAACAAAGGACAGTCTCACAAAGTGATTTCGACAATGTCCCCATCGGGAATCGAACCCGGACGGAATGAACGCTTTAACCACTAGACCATGGAGGCTATCTATATTTATTCGTATAAGTACTGTAATGAAGGTATGAAGGAAATCAATTAAAACGGTACGCTACATGTAACATAAGCCAGATTTTTAAAATGTTTTATACTAGTGCCAAAACGCTGCAGTGACATAATTGATTTAACTGATTCAATATTCATCGCTTCACACCCTTGGTAACGAGATAACGAAGTTACATGCTTTTATATTTACAGGGGCGTGGCAAATAAAAAAATAAAAACTGACTGCTCCGGACAGGTGCTAGAGACGTATCAAGGTTTACACTTTTTTTGTGTATTCATAGAGAGCTAAAATATAATCTAAAGATGTAGAGTGGGTAAATACTAACCGCCTTACCAATAAGAAAGCAATGAAGCGGTGAACGTGAATTTGACAGCTAAGCAAAGTTCCATCGAATGATTTGATAAATTATATTCAATTTTGCTTGGCTGTCAAATAAGTACTTATACACACGTTCACAGCTTTTTTTTTATTGGTAAGACGGTAAGTATTACGTATTTAAAATTCTATCGCCTTATTTGTGATGATACTTATACCTAAGTAGGTATAGGTAGGTTTTTATAAGTACAAAAACATTAAAGTGGCTCTTAGATGTTTACATAAATCAACCTTTATGCCTGTCTATAAAAACATTTCTTGTGGACATAAAGAACATTTTTCTCTACCATAAAATTACGTATTAGTTACACCTACTAAGTCTGCTTGCGAGTTAAATAAAGTTTTTAAAACATTTCTGAAATAGCACAACGAAGATACGATAAACAACCAACTGAGCTAACGTTTGCTTTTTGTAAAAAAAAAACAACTGCTTAAGTATTATATTTTTTATTAAAAAAAGAAGGCTGCCCATGTCGGCAAACATGTTCGTGTGAAATTAAAACTAATACATATTAACGAGTGCCGTATAAAACATGATGAAAAAAGTGTAGCTAACGGCTTGAATCGCGTCCAATCAGATAAGAAGCATTCTAAGATCGTATCACTTGGCAAGTATATAGCTGTCCGTGATGGAATCATAATTCTAGCTGACTAACCGGTAATGCTGTAGAATTACGAACGACATTTTCTCAAGAAAATAACTCAAACAGTTCAAAAATATACCTACGAGTTAAAATGGCCACTGAGGGCTTGTGTTCACCGGCTTGTTCCTTCAAACAGGGAGCACCCGCCGATTCGAACCCCGATACCCGAGTGAAAATTTGTCGGCGTAAAGTACAGTCATGAGCAATATAATGTACCCACTTTAGGACTCTGTCGCACTAACATATTTGACATTTAGTGAGACTTAACAGTTCAATTTGTCAAAAAAGTTGATGTGATATGGTACCAAAGTGTATACATATTAATGCTCGTGACCGTACATAACAATAAGTAGTTGTTACATTAGCCATGTCAGGGGCCTCTGGTGGCTCAATACATGACGCGAATAAGGCCTTTGAAGGCCTTATTACATGACGCGATTTACAGGACACGATGCGTCGGGTGTAAGTATAAATGTATGGCGAATTCGTGGCCCCGCATACCCGATATATTATTACACTACCCGATCCCAAAGCATAGAATAAAGAAGTCTCCGCTTCCCACCAGCGGCTGAGCTAAGTTTTCCTCACCCCCTCGGTCCACACACACAGATGCGCGTGTGTGATAATGTCAATGTATAGCGTCTGTGTAAATCAAGTATTCTTGTATGAAGTGTCCGGGGTGTGGCATCACGCCAATGGATCGCATAATGGGTAGGCAGGGATGTATACGTAGTATATACACCCGCTCCTCGGCAGCTATGAGCCAGCCACATGCGAAGTTACCTACCGTAAGATCATCTTATCATGTTACTTAGAAGAAGAAGAATTATATCTATTCTAACAACAGGATGCATTATGTTACCTTACGCCTGTAATTGTTTAATTAGTAGTTCCATATTTCGGAGAAGTACGAGAAACACGAAAAGAACAATAAAACAGAATCCCAACAAAAACATTTTCATGTAAAATGTGCCAAGACGAAATCATATCGATCGCAATATCAAAAATGTAGCTTTTAACTCTACACGGGCTAACTATACAGACCCTAAATCCACAAATTCTACACGTAGGAAAAATATAGAGCTTGTCCGTTTCGCTCCTACAATATAATATACCTTTATTCATTTTGAAAATACTCAAACACGAAAAGAACAATAAAACAGAATTGTAAACAAAAAATCTGCGTGAAAAAATTTCATAGCAGAATTTTTCACATAGAATTTTATTTTCAGTGCAGTAAACCAAGTTAAAAAAAACTCAATTAAAGTACAATAGTTTTGATGTAAATTGAGTTTGGGCGACAAAGTATTTTCATAATGTTTTTTTTACGTGGACACGGTTTGTGACATTGACAAATTAAAGCGTGTTTTAAAAATAATATAAGTAAATAATATAATGTTTATACTGCCGACGATGTTTCATAAAAGAAGAATGACAACAGCTTATTTGGGTCATTTCATTACACAACCATACACCTGCAGTGGTTGTCGACGTTACATTGCTTTATGTAAAACAATCGATAATGAAAAACCAACTGAACAGATTTCAATAGAAACTCATTACTTACACAAAATTGAAATATCCAGGGGAATCCGAAAGTGATTTTATCACTGAATCGAGTACGAATACGATTGCTTGCGAAATTCAGAAGATTAATTAAAAACCCTCGCGCTTCGTTGAGCCTGGTAATCAAAGCCGGGAATTAGGGAAGATTAGTACGTAGAATTTAATGAATTTACACTATTTATTTAAATCGGAAGCTTCCATTCCTTGCATTGTCATAGGGTTGAAATACACTTAGAATGTTTCGATATACCTACTCATATTACAAGTTAATTATGCCGATTATGCATTTAAGTTGCTTTAAATAAAAGCAAATGATAAATAATTAGCGCAGGACCGATCGTCGTGGAGATCCTTGGGGGAGGCCTATGCCCAGCAGTGGGCGTCATACGGCTGATGATGATAAATAATTAAAATCACGTGGTTTTCAGGATTTCTGCCCGGTATATTATTATGATCCAGCCAGTTTCGGCTACGGGACTCCTTGAACTCCAACGTTCATGTGCTCGCATGTAGCTGGCCAGGAGCCAGGGGATACAGTCCTGATGATTAAAAAGACAATACTACTTTGCAAAGAATCAATAAAAACTTTAATGCCATATTTTTTTGTGCTGCTCCACCCAATTCATATGACAACTGACCTTTGAAAAGTAATTAGGTGGCTACTGCAAAGTGATGTACGAAATCATCTTCTCTGAAGAAACAGTTTTTTATTTAATAATATCTTTGTGGTCTTGTTTTTAAAAATATAGTGTCTACTTATGAGACAAAAACAAAGAGTTTTGCAATGTTCGAATAGCAGTACCTATTCCAAAACGTACAACAACATTATGAGTCGGCAGAGAAAATAAATCCAAGTTTCATTTACGATTAAGAGTAAAGAGATTGGCCTTAATAGGTTTTAATCCCGTATTTTAGTTTTACTGCTTCTTTAGCTCGACGGACTCAGTCGTAATAAACACAGCCTCTAATTAGCTTTCGAGATGCAAACAACTTGTTTCGCCTTAATTATGAAAAGGGGCGACAGCTACGAGACAAAAAACACACATAAAAGCTTGAAAAGGATGTGGCTGGACATAAATAATTTCGTTACTTTGACTAAAGAAGGCAAAGGCTTTCCTTTATTCTGCCACTTGACATGTTTCACATGGTAACGTGGACTTTTTTGGGCGTGGAACATTCAACATTGTATCATAATGTAAAGGTACGTTGTGTAGTATGTCTTATTATCACTTCCTACTCGCAACCTACGCAGCTAAACAAAATAAAACTATATTTTTCGGAGGCAAACTCAACTGTTCCAAGTTTTTGTATGTACAAACCGAAATACATTAACTTTCCCGTATGTAACTTGTTACCGAGTTGTAATATTTCTCTAAAACGTTGCTGATTCTATCGAGTTTGTTGTACAAGCTGGTCTGGAATACTGCAAATTTACCTAACTCCACTCTGTGCCGCTTTTCTGTAGAACTAGCACGTTTCCCTAGAAGGAAAGCCCCATTTTACTGTAAAATTATTTCACTTTTTCATTCAACCTCAAAGCTTCCGCTTTGAAAAACTCATTTCGGTCAACAGTTATCCGTAAAATAATTATAATGGGAAGGAGGTACTTAGAAAAGGAAAATGTTATTCATAAATTCTTCAAAATAAATTAAGAAGCGAAACAAAGAATATCAGTCTAAACTTAACAAACAAATGCTTGAACCGCCGAGCAAACAAAATGGCAGCAAAACATTTTTTTAATTATACACAGCTCATCTTTTGAACGAACCCTTGAAGGGGGGAAATTCAAATAACGAACGAATAAAGGCCATAGATTACAATTTAAAATTGCAGACGGATGACTGCGTCGGTAATTGGGGTGTTATAACCCCTTTGTTCCTTGACTCCTTGGATATCTTTGCGTATCAAAAGAGTATTATAGAGAAATCGATAGACCCTTTTCTTTCACTTCTTTTATTTTATCCGACTGAAGCTCAATGGTCTTAAAGTAGCAACTAGACACTTTTTTTATTTCCAAAGACAATCTAGAGTATTTACAGCGATGTTTTCACGTTGAAATAAAACATTCGCTCAGTACAATATTCACTGATTACAAAAAAGCGTTTAGAAAAGAGCAGTAGTAGCGGCGCGAATGAAAGAATGCAACTTTGTCCTGGCTTTGTGAATGTGGAGCGAGAGCCAGTCGGAGCACGGTATGAATAGCGACGCTGACATGCGATGAAATTGCTTCTGGATTTCGCTGAAGCGCCACTAGATCTCTTGCGTTATCCTGTTTCCCTGGTACTTTCCCTGCTCATTTTCTGTTTCATGGGAAAATCTAATTAATAAAATCTAAGAAAAAGTCTTATGCGATTTTATTTAAAAGACTCTGAAAAGGCTTCTATAACGGAGCCAAGCGACTTTTTGCATCTAAGTAATTTGTTTTCCAGAATAGACATAATACGTAAATGAAATAGATACCTACTTTTTTTCAAAAATACACAGAATGTTTGAAGTAAAACCTACATCAATGTGTGTTATACGTAATATATTCTCAAATTTCTATCAATAAATTAATCTTCACCTCACTAATTATTAATTTCCGTGATACAACGATTAATTTGAACGCGAGACATCATTAACTGATTTTAAAACATATTTCTGTTGGATTTATCTTCAAATGAGGTACCCTAACAAGATTAAAAAAATATAAGCATTTAATAAGATATATTGTTCCGATGAAATTATAATGTTTACAGACGCTACATTACCTACACGAAACTGTCAACGGATATAATAAATTGGTTGAATAAAACATGTTTCGAACATAATATTAATTTGCTTTTAAAAGCATATTTTTACACCGGGTACCGAGCCCTCAGCGCTCCCCATTTGTCCGGCCAAGTAGTTAATGCCATTTGCGGCAAGTCTACAATAAGTTAAATAAAATAAAAGTTTTGGTATATAAGCTTTGCTATTAACAAAATGTGAGTCCTAGTGACTTGAATAAAGAATTTAATTATAATTATTAATAAGTCACGTCAAAAAAAAACGTATTTCTGTCTGAAAGGAAGTTCCTAATGAGTTCATAAAATATTTATTGTAATATTAAGTCGGTTGGAGGCGAGAATCATTCAACGCGCACCTAATTAACATTGGAACACACTCCGTCATGTAAACTATGCTGTTTTTAATTTTATTTTCCATTTTAATCTCTCAATCAAATAATACCGATCACATGGGAATGGATATCGTAAAACAGAATCACACTCGCACGTTCTCTGTTTAAATTTATCGAATTAATTATCTTTAAAAATGCTAATTGATTTGGTAGAGCAGGTAGTTAATGTTACACTTATTGATTGGATAAGATTAACCAAGTTAATCGACTTACGGTACAGTCAGCGTGTAATGTAAATACTTTAGTAGTATTAATTTAGAGCGCTTATTAGACTCATTGTAGCTATGTTCTCAACTGTACATCTAAATGCTGCTTACTTATACACTATTTCATTTCTCTACTGAACTGTGAGTACCTATAGAGACTAATTAAAAAAAATAATTAAATGTTGATGAATGTTTGCAGCTACTTTACATTCTAAATACCAGTATCAGTTACTTTTTACTAAACGCCAAAACAAGAAATTTCTATGTAATTTGCATCCAAACATTATAGAAAAACGTTATAAAATATTGAAGTTATTGTTGCGTGTTTTGAATTAAAGTTAGTACTTATATAAACGAAATTGAAAAAATATAAATTTTATTTGTTAGACTTGTTGTAATTTAATACTTAATTTAATCATTTATTTTTGACTTAGGAAATTAATATCTAATCCAATAGGCTAGTTTCCAATTAGTCAAAGCAGTAACTTTTTATTAAACGTCAAAACATGAAATTACTAGTATGAAAAAGCACACTGTGACGTCATAGAAAAACGTGATAAAATGTGGGACTTATTATACTTTTTTTTTTTGATAAAAATTCATAAATAAATTAAATTGAAAAAGAAAATGATATTTGTTAGTTTTAGATTTGTCTCTATTTAGTAATCAGAATTTCATAATTTATCTTGAACCTTGTACACTAGCCAATTGTGCATGTAAGTACTCAGTTGTAGACTTTTAATTATTTAGACACATAATGAGATGCATAATGACTGTTTACTGTCAGCTGGCTTTAATAAAGTTCCTTTAAAACTTGTCTTACCTAAAGAAACAAAGTAAGTACTCACCTTAATAATGTAAATATTTTGAATATCATTCCTTCTTAAGTATTCAAGTTTCGTACGAGACTCGCAATTAAATTAAACAACGCGAGGCATGAAGTAATAAAATAAAAGAGGGACTGATCCACTGCTTATATAAAGTAACTTCACGACTACATCCCATTTGGGGTAGTCAGAGGTACATTCGTCGCAAGATGAACTATGTACCTAAACTTCACCGAGTTTTCTGTTAGACCAACATGGTGAGCCGTTTCGCCGTCTATAATGGTCGAGTTAAGTGTGTTAGTGGAAAATGCACTTAAAATAAATTAATAAGTCATTGGTGCAAGTCTGGTCTGGTTGTTGGTGGCCGCTGGGGCGGAAAGTTTCTAGAATGGCGACCACGTGTCGGATGACGCTCAGTGGGTAGGCCCGCTACAAGGTGGAGCGACGATCTGGTGAAGATCGCGGGAAGCCGCTGGATGCGGGCAGCGCAAGACCGATCGTCGTGGAGATCCTTGGGAGAGGCCTATGCCCAGCAGTGGGCGTCGTACGGCTGATGATGAAGGTGCAAGTCTGGTACAGGGGTTTAAAATGGCGATAACCGATTTAGAACTGTTTAAATCTTGAGGTTCAATGGTCCATGATAGCTAGGTATATTAACAACTCGATTATCCATTGTAGTCGATTTTTATAATCCTCTTTAGACTTGTTATTTCTATATTAATGTGCAATATATCTCATAAAGAAAACAATAACGTTATAAAGAAAAATATCCAAGCGTTCCTTTCAGCGAATACACAGTGAATACTTGTGATAAAATATTATTGCTATTACAATCTGTGGCAAAAAAGAAAAGCTAAGTATATCGTGTATTGTATACCTAAATGGATGATACAAAAATATGGTAGGTAATAACATCTAGTATTAATGCTGCGAACGACTGATATAATGGAGATGAAATAAAGTGAAAAGTACTATATATATTTTTACGAAAGAAAAACTACACAGAATATGCTGTGTTGGCACGCAATGAGTAGGTACGTACTACATTATTGAATTATTCATTCGGTTTTCAGTATTTTACGTCTGTACTACTATCGATATTAATATTTTAAATATGCACCTACATATTCCGTATTCGAAACTGTATATAAAATATTTAATTTCAATTACCAAACAAATCGTTCTTGTCACGTACGAGTGCTTCTGTTTTCTTAATGTCCCTGGTAATTATCACATTTCCGAATACAAACGAATGCTAATTTTCATGTTCATCTAATTATTAGATTTATCAGGGGGGTTAAAATGGCCACATCGAAGCAATTCATCTAAAAAGCATTATTGCTATTTGACATTTGTTGGCATTGTGCACTTATTTTTGTGCGCAAATGTCAATTAACAATATTGCTTTTTAGATGAATTGCTTCGATGTGGCCTTCTTAACCCTTTCCTTTATTGTTGTTTTGATTCCCGCGTGAATTCAATTGTTTTAGTGTTTTCATTTGACTTCAAAAGATTTATAAAAAGAAAACAAAATAAGTACTTAATGTTTAAGAAGTTTGCTTGGTTTACTAATCGATGAAGAAAAAAATACGAAGTAAAAGAATGAAAAAACGAATCGAAATTGTCTTTCACGGCATTGAGTAAAATGCTAATCTAATAAAGTCCATATAGCTAACGTTAGGCTGTATAAACCACTTTATTAGCTCGACTGTGAATAAATCAGTTCTGGCATAAATTGCGTACTGAATCCTCTCGCCCAACATAACGCTTCGAAAACATCGTAATTTTCGTTCAGAGCCATTTAATTTAGCGCACAGAGAGAGAATAATCTGATTTATATCTCTAGGCTGCATTTCTTCTTTATTCGCTGCTACACCGAACAGGGAGGGATTAGGAGACTCAGGATTGTAACTTGACTGCAGTTGACTTTGTTTCTCAAAATACATGAAGGTCAAATTATGATATATTTTTATATACCTAAGTAGATATTTTCCTAATCTCTTTCTAACTTACTTTTAAGTTAAATGTTTCTAAACATTTAAACCTTTATATAAATTTAAGTCTGTAATAAAAATATATTAGTTTCGGCAATTTTTTGTCGCAGTAGTCATTCTCCGGATGAAATACCCAATAGTTTTGCATTTGGTTCTTATTGTTGTAACCCAATTTCTTTAAGAGAAGATAGTGTAAATTAAATCGTGACTGTGTCATAAACAGTCCAGAGTACAACTCTGGCACTGCGCTGTACTCGACACTACAAACGCAATTTGTTGAAAAACACGAATTCAGTTAACTGTTTCTTTTCTATCTTGCAAAGGTGTTTCACTGCCGAGATAAATTGCTCAGACTACCGGGCTCCTTTGTGTAATGAATAACATGCATACACGCCTATAATGATAAGCGGCTGGAAACATTTCCAGTCTATGTATTCCTTTTCATTCCAGACCATGCATGAAACTAATTATTACTAGTAATATAAACTAAATAAACGAGAAACAAAATTTCAGCGGCCATGTTATCTCGAAATTAATTTCAAACGTAACGGGCTAATAAATTCAAAAGTCATTGTATTTCTTTAGCCTATAAAACCGCGATGAATGATATCCTCGCCGGTTCTGTTACAGCAAAAACTACGTTTGATCGAGTATTAAGTGGATTTTTATCTCTATCGCCAACATTAATTTACTGTGGTTTTTCAATTTACTTGCGATAAAAAAGGTATAACCTTTTTGCCTTTATCGTCTTGAATAAGTGCTCAGTTTCGTACTTATAGACAAACAGTTTAGTTGAAGCAAAGAATACTGGCTGCGTGCGTGGTTTATACCTTTTTACAGCAGCAAACTATTGTGTAAGTTCCTCTGTGCAATGTAACCCTCGTTGGTTGTGTATTTTATTTACCCCGCTAGTCGCAGTATCGACTGTACCCGACCCTCGGTACTCGGCACTCGACAGATAAAAGAGCCGAGTCCATTGTGCTCTCCATAAAACTATCCAATTAAATACCATTACCGCGCAACTTCACAAGTTTAATATTAAAAAGCTCAGAAATTCCTCACAGAGCCCGCGGCGTAAATATTCATGATCCCACGTACAAATTTTAGTCGAGATATACAGTCGTAATGTAACAAGATGCTAACTCAGTGTATTTAGCTCCGAATTATTCCGGCGTCGTCCTCACCGCTCCGCTATTATTCCAAATTATTTTTTAATTGAGTAAAAGCAGCCGAAACACAAAAACAGCTCTTCGAGTTAATTACCCTCGCAAAGTACTCCATAAAGCTTTTGCCAACTTGTAATACAAATATTAAAACTTTGTGAAAAAGTGGCTTTAACAATTCTTAAAAAGGAAAATGGAACGTGAAAATCATAATACTACAATGGCTCGTAATGAAATCTCTTTTTTACAGCTCTGTCGGGGCTCAGCAATTTTAACCTCGTTTTCATTGAAATTCACGATTCATCCGAGTAACAAAGGGTTCTCTTTGCGAAATGTCAATTGTGAGGAGGGTCGGTGGTCCGCAGGCCGGCGGGCGGCGGCGATGTTATCCGGCGAGCTATCGCCGTGACAAACACACAACACTACCGCCACGCGCACCTACCCACCGACATTACTGAATAATGCATGAGGAGCCAACGAATGCTTTAAAAAGTTAACAAGGTTTTCCGAGCTTTTCCTTTGTTCTGCCACTTACCGAGAAAAACAAATTGCTTGTACTCGAGCAAGAATCGTAGCAAATTATGATTTAGTCACACTTTTATTCCGCTACTAGCGTTTAAGTAGGTGAAGCTGACGACCAGGATCACATGGATGGACCGATCCTAATCTCGCTAAGTCCCTCCTTACAGGAACAGCAATTAAGTGTAACGAGGAGCGTCGGAGTGGCGAACAAAAGTTGTAGTTCCCTCAAGTCGGATACCTATCTGGCCGATAACAGGATTACCGCGCCCTCCAGTGTTGTTGGCTAATTCGCACGCAAACTTCCTACACGATACTCCTCGCCACTAATGCTCTCCTGGTACTTTCATTCGATTCTCACTTGTTCACTTTAGTTTCTCTGGGCAAGATAAACACATTTTCCGTTTTATCCCACGTGGAATCTTTGGATCAAATGCGTTAGAGAAAAATATTGTTGCTTTATTTGGTGTAACTATCTTGAAACAAAGAAATGAATTTACCGAAGCAAGGACGCTATAAATCTCATAGAATACCTAGACAAAGCGGTAAAACAAATTCGTATGAAAAAGTAGTTTTACGTGACATAAAAGTCTCATCGGTTGGCATTCGTAAACGAAATAAACGCTCGTTGTGCGACAAATATTTTCGAATATATTTTCCTATTCATAAGATATTTGCTAAACATTTTGCCAGTCGATCTTTATAAAAATCTGAACTTAACGTATTCCAAGTATGCTTTGTGCTATAAAATAAAAAGCTTTTTTGTGTGCCTACGAAGATCTTTATTTTTTTCTTTGTGTAGATAGTAGACACCCTAATACTATGACAGTTCTACGGTTATTTCAGTATTTCTGAAAATAAAAACTTCGCAGATACACAAGTATTTAATTAAAACAATAAAACATAAGAACGTACATATAATAAATGAGTGAACATATTCATAGTAATCATTTGACTATAATCCTTTAAGTCTGCAATTACCATATAACGCTGTAATAAGTACCTCTATAACTTATGAGTTACAAGATATACAAATCGCCATAGTAACTCACAATAAAATTCGTCTCGGCTCTCAGAGACAAGCCTTATAATCTTAAGTCTGTTTACCACGTTGAAAAGACACCCTTTAATATCTGCCTACAACACAAATATACGGCGTGAAGATACTTCAAAATAATAATAATGGAAATATAAATTGGTCTGTCGACGGCAACGTTTACGATGGTATAAATTCGTAATGGATTAGCCGATCTGAGTTAACGAGCGGGCGCTCACTTCCGCAATAAAACTCCAAGCTTCGATGCCCGGTGCTCGCTTCGAATACCTAGCCTTTTTATCTTTTTATTTTTAAGTAAAAAGGTTAAGAAGTTTACTACGTTCCCTTGTAACATTCGCTGCTGAGTGGATCGTCTCGGATAAGGCGATAAAATTGATATACCAGGTTGTTTATCGTATTAGGTATCGCATTTAATCGATAAAAGTAGACAAAGTAGTCTGGTAATTGACGTGTTCGTGTTATAGACCATAGAGACCTTGGCTCGTTTATTGAATGGAAGTTATGTTCTTACGATTTATCTCGGAGTTAAAGATAGATAAAGTAAGCATAGTATTTATGTATCTATACGTACACAAACATGGCTGGCGATAAGTAGGTGCTCATAATATACACCTCTGCCTACCCCTTTGGGGATACAGGCGTGATGATATGTTATGTTTATGTTATATGTACACATGTTCATAAAGAAAAGCACGTAGGTATTCTTATCCAGAGTACTTAAAAATATTCCTTCTTTCAAGAATTCAATATTCTTTTTACAAGACCGTAGTAACAACGGAAAGCTTCTTACAATCATTTATCCTCAATAAATACTTCCATTCTAGGTAAACAGTACTTTTTATTTAAACAAATCTTTGAAGTACATTTATATACAAATATCTAAGTCTGAATACTTATTTATTTGTTACAAATACCATTTTGAATAGACTGAAAAGAAAGTAAGTAATTTATTTACTTATCCTCAATTTTTGGAGACGACATTAAAGATCAAACGAAAAGCATTCTACCCATACACGTGTTTCGTAAATGCTAATACCAACCAACTCAACTTTTTAATCAACTTTAAAAAGATTTATATTCCGCATCTAATTAATATTTTAAAATAAAAAGACATTCATTTTATTCTAAATTATTTGCGAAAAAAGAAAAATAAGCTAAGGAACCGTTATTTTTTGAAATGTCATTTTAAATGTCGAGTTATTTATTTTTTGCTTCACAGTAAAAAGAATTAAAATAACAAGAGAACATCAACAAAACAATAGTTTTAAATTTGAAAACTTTTAAAATTAATAAACAAAAACGGCTTTATTCTTCGTAAAGAAAAACAAGGTTTTTTTTTTTCAAACAGCAGGAAAAACAGTCTTCAATTTTTAACAAAACAAGCTTGTATAGACGCAACTTATTAATTACCTATTAGAAATAAAAGCTGTAGGTCGTAATTAAGAGTCCATTTTGTGACAGCTCTTAAAATTCACTTCACGAGCGGAGGGGAGCCAGGCGAAATAATTAAGCAGGGAAGGAGCTTTAGGGCGGAGTCTGAAGATCAAAGTACTCTTCTGTACGAATACCTATTGCTACCCGGATTAGGGCTGCCATATGTCCCGGTAAGGGCCATAATACGAATGTCCCAGTTTTGAAGAGAATAGGGTAGTTTCCTACTAGTCAAATCAGTTAGGTACTTTTTTCTAAACGTCAAAACACGAAATTACTTTGGAATTTGTATGAAAAAGCACACTGTGACGTCATAGAAAAATGTGACAAACTGTCGAACTTATTATTACGTTTTTATTGATTAAAATTCATAAATAAGTTAAATAGAAAAAAGAAAATGTTTTTCGTTAGTTTTAGATGTGTCTTTATTTAGTCATCAGGATTTCATAATTTATCTTGAACCTAGTACACGACCCAATTGTTAGTACCTACCCCAGTTGACCACCTCAATAGGAGATTTTCTTTTTTAAAATGACGGACTTTCTAGGCTACGTTCGCCGAAACCAATATGGATGGCATTGTACAGCTTTAACGTGATAATTACCTACTTTCTCATTACTCGGGCAAATAATTATTCCAATATACAATGTAATGGCAGAAGCATATATCAAAATAACTGTTGCCTGATATATGTATATTAGTATATTCATATATTGTCGCCGATAGGAAACCTTTTTGATATGTTTTACTTTTTACTTCTTTTCTATTCTTTTATATATTTGAATTTTGATATTATTTTGTTTTTCTACGGTTTTGACATTATAGTCTTTGCTCGAGTTTTAGAGCAACATTAGTATGTTGCTACCTATATTGCTTCTCTTCATTTTGAACAGAATAATAATGAGTGGAAGATGTGTTGTGCTGGGTGTAAAAAGAATCACCATTTATACCATTACCATTATTTATTACATTTTTTTTTATTTATTTTGTTTTTTTTTTCACCGTTTTGATTGTAAAATGTTTATTATTACTTTGAATATATAATAAATATATCCAAATACAAAGATAATAGAAGCATACTTACGTCTGTTATCTATGAAACGTTAGAACGAAGGCAAAATTTTACAGCGTCATCTTTTTTTTTTTTTTTTGGGAACTTAGCCTGTAAAGTCCCCCATTGCACTACTGAAATGCTTTTTGACCCTTTGGTTCAGTTGTGGCTTATCTACGTAGCGATAACTTACGTGTTGTTCCACGCGTAAAAATAATAATCTAATCGCGACCTATGTCGACGTATGGAGACAGTAGTTTTTTTCAACGGCAAAGCAAATTCTGTCTTAGATTATCTTCAGCAATTTATGGCAGTTTGTAACATAGAATTGGACTCGCACATTGAAATCAGAAATCAGAATCATTTATTCAACATAATTATCATGGATAAACTTGTTAAAGTTCATTATAACATTTTTGGATTTACGTCATTTCGCAAGGTGTTATGGCTGAGGACAAGTAATGACAAGAAACTGTAACAGCAACACATCTTTTAAATCAATGAGTTATTTAATAACTAGAGGAACACATTGAATACCAGACATTTTTATCATTTAGGTAATCATTAATCTTATAATAGGTAAGGTCTATTACATAAGGTAAGCTTCACATGAGCTTTATATTTATTTTTAGTATCTTCATTCTATCTATGGCAGCCCTTATCTAGATTGTACCCTCCAACGCTTGAGGAAAAACACATTTGTAATATAGGTACCCATCCCAGGCCGTCGCACGTAACCAGGTAAACATGCGGAAATCTAATAATTTGATTTTGGTTTCCTCAATGCAAATACGGGAATAGACCTTTTCATTAACGTTTAAAGAGATTGAAGGAAAAGATTTTTGTCAGTAATGGAGTTTGTTATAAATGAATGCTTTGATGAGTTTCATTTGATTTACTTTCAAAAAAGTATTTTAACGGATATACCGACTAATACGTCCATCACAAGGGTACTTGACTGGGTCAAAGAAAAAATATAAAATGCTAATCGAGAAATAGAAGTCAATCTAAGATGATCATAAATCAATGTCATTTTACTTTTCGACTTATTTCGAATTTTATTTATGAATCAAGTAATAATGAGTACGACGTTTGTCTAGGGCCCTGTGCCGAGGTTTTTCTTGCAGCTTCTTTTCCCCGGCTATGTGAGAAGCTGCAGTAGCAGTAGTTTTAGGCGGATGAGACGTTCGTTATGTAAAAATTGTCGATTCAAAGTGTAACTATGTTACCTACTGGATAAAGATATTTTTGAATTTGAATTTGAATTGGACGCGTTTATTGATGACGTCACAGGACAGTATTTCCATACAAACTCCGAAGAAAACGGTTTTCTGAAGTTTCGTAAAAAGTATCTCAAATGAATAGGTTATCAAGTAGCTTATTAATTTTGAAGCTAGAGAATAATTTAAAAACGCCTTTATTTTTTTCTAAATATAAAGATTATATCAATAATAATAATGCTAATTAGAAATGTAAAGAATTTACGAGTACTTAAATATTTTATAACTTTTATATAATAGGTATTTGTTCTTGGTTTCATAAGCTTATTGTGAAAACGTAATAAAAAAAATTAAGAATCAACAATTATCTAGTCAACTTAAGAAATTAGAGAAGCCACCTGCTGTCTTATTAAGTGTCTCTGACTGGTTTTGTAAACTATTTATTTACAATACAATAATACATATAATGCTTTAATGCACCTAAACACAACATTATAAAAATACTATTTTATTCAATATTTACTGACTCTTCAATGCTTTTCAAAAAGTTTTCTCAGGCAATTCTTCATAAGTGCCTGTGATCTAACCCACAGCGGCAAAACCACGAGCTGGTTCGTAATTAGAAACAGACAAGGCCAGAAATTATTTTCCCATCATACTAAGCGCAGTTTTAGGCATAATTTAGCAACAACTATGAGATACACATGTTTAAACTATTGTAGCCCTGGTAACAGTTAAAAAAAAACGGCGAATTAAAATTTCATAGATTATTTTTGTCCTAGGTAACTACCCAGTTGTGCATTATTGATGTATATTGTATAAAGATCCCATTCTATGAAGACATATTTTAAAAACATGTTTTATACTTATTCTATAACATACCTACTTAATTTAAAAAAAAAACGCTATTACTCTTAATTATTACACTTATTAATATGACTAAGAACCTACATTGTATAAGTATACTTACCTCTACTCATACTCCATAGGTACGTAAACCGCTATGTGACTGGCATCTTACCTGCGAAGAATAATAAACTTCAATTAAAAGTAATTCATGCTTCCAAATTACTAAATTACGGGCAATGAAAACAAATTTATACGGCATAGCATTAATGTTTTTACTTCTTTTACGAACGAACGTGTTCCATTAAATTATATGTTAACTTTTGTTTTAATTTCATCATGGAAGTGGAACACGGCATTACAAGTGAAAAACATAATACAACTATCTAATTAATTATGATGAATTCACAGCAATTTTAGTTCTTGTTCGTCTATTAAACTGATAGGTGTGTGATTGTTGCATAAATGTGTGAAATGTTACTAGTCAAACGAACACTCAAAATAAAAATATTTAACATAAAATGACGCAACAAATACTTTTTTGCACACACAGGAAATTCAACATTATAAACAAAAGACAATTACTTAGAATAGTATAATAGGCGGGCTATTTATTTAATTAGAAATACATAAAAAATACCTAATAGTCGTGAGACCGAATGTCCATTTAAAATCCAAACCCCATTGCTTAACTAACTATTGAGTTTAGAAATCTCGGACTTAAGAGGTTATAATGAATTCTATAACTTCCCGCTCAATAAATACTGCCTACTGACTGTCCCAATTATCCCAAGATATTCAATTTTATATTTTTTACTGCCGAAAAGGAAAATTTAATTTATATCTTTTCATCTGGAGCAACATTTAGCAGGCAGTTTCAAATTTAAAATATGAAGGTTTCAGTGCCTAATAAATGCAAAATCTTTGTATTATGTTGAGCTAAAATATTAAATAAATACGAAATGAGTAAGTGCAACGAATCGTTAGGAACTTATAACTGAAGCTAAAATTGTACCATTTGTATTCAGAATGTAAATTATTTTAGATGAAATGAATAAATAAAGAAGAAATAACACACCATTACACCACACCTTGCATCACAAATAATGTGGAGATGATTCATATAACATTATAAATCTAGACTATTGAGACTGGTTAACAGAATACAAATGGTTTCAATTTAGCAGACTAACGAGGTGTCTTTGGTGTAGAAATTCCTATATTAATACTGTACTCATCTAAAAATAACAATAATTCTATACATTATAATTATGAACTGTGGCTTTATTCGAAAACCTATTTTGAATTAAATTCAACAAACTCATTTGCATTGTTTTGTCATCGAATAACCAAATATTAATAGGTATACCTACTACGTGTTCGGAACTCGTCTGAATTCGCTAAGCAATTTTAAATTGCTAAAAATTATCATTCAAATTGGGAACTTGTTGTTGGTATTACTGTGAGTTTCTCTCGTAAATCGGTTAGCAGGGCTGCAAGGTGCGGAAGTACAAAGACACTACTGCAGAATAACAGAATTCTATTTCTACTTCAGGGAAATAGCAGAGGAAAAAGCTGTAGTCTGTTTTTTTTATGACCAATAGTTAAAGACTACGCTATTCAGCCTTGTGCGATGTTATTATTTCACTTTGGTTATACATTTACGAAGACAGTTATGAAACATACTTAGATCTCATAGTATTCGTCTCCTTTACAGTCTAACAAATCATTGTTTACAACAGACAAACCGATGTAGGATTTCAACGGAGCATTACGTTGGAAGTATGTTCGAATGGGGCCCCTCGAACAATAAATATCGATACAATCCAATCCAGACCCGATAGTCTGGCATCCCTAGTCTAGTACCAGCAGTTTATTGGCCCCGTCGACATCGCTGCTAATAAATGAAGCTGAAAACTTCTATAAAGTCGCTGCCAGGATTCGGTGAAACGAGCGAACACGAAACTTTAACGCTTCTACCTCTAGTTCTAGACAGGCGACAGAAACGAAACGAAAACAGTGTTACATTCTCTCGCCGCTTCTAGACAAATCGTTGGTCATATCGTGATTGACACCAATAAACCTCAGGCTTGGGTACGTGTGGTGTCGTAAGTTCATTTAGAAAATCGTTTCGGTTGATCAAAACTTCAAACAAAATTATTATTACTTCACTCAAGTAAGTCGTTTAAATGTCCTGATGAGAAGTCATTTTACTTACAATCATTTAAAATTAGAAAGCAATTATGTCGTTATAAAAGAGCTTTCGAAGTTTAATATAATATCGGAACGGAACGCTTTGAAAAGCGACCCTCGAATAACATTACAAAACTTGGCAAGCTCGAATTGATGAAACAACTTCAAATATTCGACTGGTCTATTCAAACAGTAGGGAAGCCATCTTCCAACACTATTCAAGTGAAACCTGCTTCTGTGTCAAAAGAAATAGAGCACAAAATTGAGTGGAGGGCTGTTTTATTACACGTGCCATCTTGTTCTAACGTTAAAGTGTGATAGAGACGGGTGTATAGCATTATGGGTTATGAAATGAGCTTCGTTCCCCGGAGAAAATGAAATTATGAGCGTGGAGCGCGCAAAGAAAGCGCACATGGTCTTCCTGCGCGTTTACGGGGACAGCTTTGTAGGAATTAAATATGTTTTACAATTGGGGAAGCCGGGTATACACCTACATGTTTTTTAAATAAACTAAAAGTAATCATTGTATTTCGAAAGAAATAATTGAGACTGTTGAGAGCACGTTGAGATTCGTTGAGTAGGTAAATACTGTATAAAATGATATTTTATTGAAAGTTATTACTTCGGCAAATATTTAATCATAACACTGAAAAGAAATAACCATAAGACACCTAATATTTAATTTAGTTGCGTAAAGCTATTTTGAATGTACCGCATCATCATATAGGTTTTAACCGCTAAATTGTCGTTTAAATTGACGAGTGGGTTGATTCGCCGGCTTTGTGGTAAAACCTAATCACAGCACATCAAAGTGTTAATACGTTTTATATATATCTTTTTATATAAACAGACAGCGTGTAAATTAGCGGGCGTGTAAATTAAAATGCATTCGTATTCTTTGTCATTTCCTGATTTACGAAGAATTGCGAATTAAAGACAAATGATTGATCATTCAGTTTATAATATTAACTTTAAACGAGGCTATAGCCATAATGGCTCAACCTATTGAAATTTTAATTTAAAAGAACGACTCTCTTCTTCTACAAGGCCCCTGACATGGCTCATATAACGACTACTTACTTACATCTGTAAGTAGGACCAACGGCTTAACGTGTCTTCCGAAGCACGACGATTAAAAGAACGACGACTTGCAGTCTTAGGTTTAACATTGATAGATTACCTACGTTGTACTTACGTACACTACACAGGTTTAAGCTAAGCGAACAAAATGTTTAACGTAATTACCCGCATAATTGCATTTAATCTATAATAGCGTTGTGACTAAATTAATAAACGTCTTTGGTGGGATACTGGCCACTAATAACATCCATCTAATCTGCTATAATCACATCGATCGACCAGCACTGCTTTGATCCATTAGTGAGCTCGCATAAATTACATTCAATTCGACACACTAGATTAAGCTACGTTATGAAACAACTAACATTCAAATTAATAGATAAACTTCCACATGAACGCACAGAGTAACATTTAAACTGATATGTAGCGTAATAATTCGAGTTTTATTTGAACACTTTAATTATTTGTTGATGGTTTCAATCGATTTTGCTTTTCGGAAGCGGATTATTAACTTTTTTATTTTTAAATATAACTTTTACTGCGGACTTATTCAACATCTGATACCTGTCAAGTCGAAATACTGAGCTAAATAACGAGAAGAGCAGCAGAGTTACAGTCAACCATTGTAGGTAGGTAACATAATAAATAAGTGAACGTAAAACACGGACCAACAATTTCAACACTAAACGAACGTCTATTTACGTGAACCGAAATAGCAAAAGTAATTGAAAACCGGTGATAAATCGGCAAACACCGGGGCATCATGGATCGTAAAGCGTGGAAGGCAGCGAGGGAGCAACAATGCAGCCAAACCGCCAATATTTCACGGCCCGCGGCCATCGCACCGCCTCGCGGAGAATAGAGCCATCTACCGCCGTAATTGGAAACGATTAGCGCCAAAATAACTCAGTGCCACAATACTACTGCAGGGCTATCATTACCCACGTTGTATTAACCAAAACACCACTCCAACCGAGAACTTATTACTTTTACGGAATAGAAACCACTCAAGAAATATTCAAGTTCAAAAGAATTCAACAATTTCTGGAATAGAAAGTTCTGCACAAGCGCTTTTGCTGCGGAAATACTAACGGAATATATTTAAGCAACGCCTTGAATCCGGTAAAGCATTTTCTTTTCTGAAGCCGGGAATTTTCTCCGCAGAGTAAATGGTAAAATATTGGAGCTGGCAACCCTGTTAGCCGCAGAGGCGTGTCTCTATTTACTACCGTTATCTGCTGCGCTCCTGGTAGTTGAAACTAAATTATCTAGTCACAGACAGACAGCGGTTGCGATATACCTACCTACATATTTATCAATGACAGTATTATTGAGATAAACTGTTGGAATGGATCAGTTAATTCGTAATAATGTTGTTTGGCAACCCGTTTATGCTACAAGATACGTTGTATTGATCGGTCCCGTTTAGTAATCTAGATTACGGCTTAGCTTATGTATCTGTACATTTCTAATCCACTTGGATAATTGAACCGTTCGGTCTTTGTTTGCCAACGAGATAATAATGTAGGCAATCCGAATTAGAATATCTAAGACTATATCAAGCACACGTTACACTAGGAGAATGATTACGACGCGGAAATGAAACCAATTGGAAAGTAAACCCTGAAAATACTCAAACAGCTAGGTACTAGTATACTTGTTAAATACCATACTCTCTACATGCTTTGATATTTTACTCATTCTAGACTAAAATGTATCATTGCTAATCTAAATTTAAAATTAGTTACAACTAAGTATGTTACATTAGTTATCATATATCATTTTTACATTCATTAAATGTAGGACATAGATCAAAATGTACCAGGGCATCATGATTACCAAGCAGCTAGATCAGAGGCTACTAATAACTGATCACTATGCTAATTCAGTCCGCAGATTAATCCACGCCACGATGTTATCGCGTCCGAAGTGGAACACCCTCCCGTGCCCGCTAACTAATGTTTATTTATCAATTACTACATATTATGTCACTGGCTGGCTCGTGCTATCAATTTAATTCATCTAGAGCTAGGGCGACGGGCTTAAATTTAAAGCGCACTATAAACAACAGAGATATAGAACTTCGTTCGTACGTGGCAGACGCGAGTGTGAGTAGGATAACTGAATTCACGTAATTCCACATTTGCAGCAAAAATAGCGTTCCGAATTTAAAGTTAATTTAAATTCCAGCAATTTCAAAAATGACGTGGTTAACCGGTAATTTAAAAAATAAATGCTAATGCTTCAAAAAGGAGTTTAGCAGCAAAGAGGCGGATTTACAGAAAGGCGGGTGATAAATCGCAGCGTGTACGTCGGTGCAGCGGTTCCCAACATGTCGCCTGGCGGAGGTTAATGGCGCTATTTGTGCGCGATGCTATCGCCGGGGGCAGTCTCTGTTTATTGTCTACATCCTCACGTCGACACACGCCTGAACAACTCCTCGATATATTAATGTCAAAGACTGCTTTGAAAACCTTGGAAAAAGCTGTTTGTGATTCCGATACTTTTAGTTTTGCATTTTTGAATAACCATTTAAATATTTAATCTACATTTTATCGATACGTATGTAAAATTCACACATCATTGTGAAATGGCTCGATTAAATAAACATATTGAATAATTGATAAAATAATGTAGATAATTATGTCATTAATATTAAAGAAGTAGATTAATAAATCGATAAACACGTAAATTGATTACCATATTTTGGTGTAATAAAATGTTAACTACTGGGTTTATCAAGTCGGTAGAAAAATATTTACTTATTAACTTGTCTTAATTTCAAGAGAGAGGATGAATGTGAAACATGACAGGTCAATGGCAAATATAATAAGCATTTTAACACTTGAATATTACTAATGAGAACATTTACAGCATTTAGAGAAGTATCTTGATTGTATTTTCATTTTGTCTACGAGTTATATTGGCAAATAGCGCATTACTATTTGTACACTAACGACTTATTGTGTATTCTGTTAGTAGTAATTCTGTTATCTTAACCTTAATAAAATACCTACATAGAATATAATTTAACTTAAAACTATTAAAACTAATTTACAATCTGGTTATATAATTCATAATAACTTGATATATTGAAAACGAATAAAAATTTGCATAATTTAACACTCAATACAGACTAATAGATTGTTTCGACGACCTCTGTGGTCCAGTGATTCAGCGTTCTGCTCACGATCCGGAGGTCCCGGGGTCGAATCCCGGTAGGGACATATCACAAAAAAATCACTTTGTGATCCCTAGTTTGGTTAGGACATTACAGGCTGATCACCTGATTGTACAAAAAGTAAAATGATCCGTGCTTCGGAAGGCACGTTAAGCCCTTGGTCCCGGTTACTACTTACTGATGATGTAAGTAGTCGTTATATGAGCCATGTCAGAGGCCTTTGGCGGCTCAATAATAACCCTGACACCAGGCTTAATGAAGTTGGTAATTCACCTCACAACCCACACGATAGAAGAATAGATTGTTGAATAAGTTATTATACTTTTTATAAACAGGATTGAATGGGGGTATTAAATGATAATAGAGGCAAATATAACAATGCTTATGTGCGCATTAACATAATCATTATTATAGTTTGCCTCTATAATGTACTTTAGGTAATATTACATAAAGTGAACACAAGTGCCTTGTAAGTAAATCCCGACACTTTTTGTTGGCACGATAGTTCAAAGTATGTATTTATAAGCGTAACTTAGGTACTGGCAGAATATCAGTGTTGCTAAGAGTGGTATTTCTAATATCCGTCGCAACAACATGCTAAGTCAGTCCCTTTTCCCTGGCAGTGTATTTTTGATTTGTATACTTATCTTTATCTTCTCTACTATTGTACTGCACTGTTTTGGGAATAAAGTTATTCTATTCTATTCTAATTGTAACCAATGCAAAGCTTCTCTCTTTCTTTTTCTTTTTGTCTCACGCATTCTAATTTAAAAGCTTAGCTTTTGTTGGTTTTATCGCCAAGCTCTTATTCAACCTTTAATTGAAAATAAGATATTAAATTCTTGTACTTAAATAGTATTTCCAAAAACCTCCTACCTGAAATTATATTACAACTCGAAATATCTATATCGTATAAGACGGGAAGATGTAATAACGACTCAAGGGTACAACAGCTCAGTACAAAAGTCCTCAGTAAAGCCAGTTAAGGATACCTCTTAACATGGTACACACGTAGTCGTGTATATGTTAATATCGAAGGTTTACACGAGAAGTGACGATAATGTTCCCGCAGCAAGAAAACGATGTAAAAAACCGTACCGTTCAGAATGATTGACGTTTGTATCGCCGCGAGACATCCGACGGCCCGCTAAATAGCTTGTACAGGCCAATTGTAGCACATATGCCACGCCATTACCGAATACCGTGTTACTGTAACTCGAAAATGATGAATAAATTGCTCACGCTATGATAAATGGCTCGGATAGAAAGTGGAATCTAATATCTTTTGACACTAAACACTCCTCGACAGTGGAAGCAAACATTCAGCCGCCGGTATATGTAAATGTTGATTCAACAAAGATTAAATATTAGTCTCATTTCGTTGTGATTGAAAGACAAATAGGCCTGCGAGCACCCAGGGGACTTAGAAGCTGTAAGTATCATTAAGCCGTTTGTAATATAGCGAGTGGATATTTGCATGAGAACGACGCGGTATTTGCATATGCAAATCACTTTCCGTCTTTATTTGGGCCGCGGACGTTAACTCCTGTGTCTTTATGGAAATGCGGCCCTCACTCGCCGATACTCGAATCCGAACCATTGTCTGTTGAAAGCCCTGAAAATCAGTAACCAACCGGCCGTAACGAATGATCTTTCATCGTTCTACTACCACGATTACCGATGTTTACGAGCGCAACCGAACAAAAACGGAACGTGAATAGAACGCTAACAAGGCAAAAACTGTCGTCCATTACCGCATTAATAATGCTATAAACGGCTCTATTGATATTGCGAGAAATGGCGAAGTTGAACTAACCGGCGACGAGAGGCCGGTGAACAATAACGTCAGTGGAGTTCAGTTTTGTGTTCAACAATAAAACAAAGAGAGCGCAAAAATGACACCGAGCACGCAAGCGGGCTCTCGAAAACCTCGAAAAATGGCAGCGCACACACGCGACGGGCCCTGCCTGTGCACACGCCGCACACCGCACTCGGCGAGGCATCCGTGCGTGAACCCGCCCGCGCCCGCCTCGCATACGTGTGTTGTGGTATCCATTACGGCACGGAAAAAGCGCGGAGCAATGGTGTGTGTAATTGATTAACAGTTTGAGAACCGGCTTGCGCTCCACGCCACACGCAACCCTTCGCAACGGTTCAAACGTTTAAAAACTTAATAAATGCACGTCATTTCAAATCTGATTATAACAAACAGCGCGAGACGGCACTCGTTGATTTAAAATATTAAAACGAACACAACAACTGTTATTTTAGTATTTCACTGCAATAACATGTTTATTGTAGGCGCAGCGAGCGTGTTTATTGCCCGGAACGTCTTTAAACTTCTTTCAGAATATTTTTTATAGTTTACCCTGACATGGTTTCAAATTAACTGATAATACAGCTCATAATGGTAGGTGTATAATTGTATATAGTAAATTGTCAAACAACGATAAAAAATCTTAATCTTAGTGGGCTCTTCACAAAGAGAATGCATGACAAAAAGTTTTGCCCGACTGAATTTGCTTACAAACAAGTTCCTCTCTAATGCTCAACCGTGAAGCGGCCGTAAAAAATATATGGCCAGTGATTTGCGCGTTATAGACACCGATAAAATTGGTTGGAAAGGAAAAGGAATAATTTATAACAATAAAATGGTGTGCGGAGACATCGCGAGCGCCTCCCTCGCATCCCATCAATAATTCATGCGACATCGCGCCATTGAGAAAGTGCTCTGTGATCGCAATACTAATTCCGATGCTGAATCACTAAAGTGCGAGCCTCGGCCTCAATGCCAACAACACGTCGACTGGGCAAATATACAACGAAACCGTAAAATATGATGGAGAAAATCCACAATAGCCTGTGAACGTCAGCCACGGTTCAATCGCAACATGTGCCAGTAATGTTATTGAACAAACATTGCATTGTTGTGTTCGACTAGAAAGATTTATTATTCAAAGCATTCTAAACTTGAACAGAATGCATTCGTAAAAAAGCTGTTGCCTCGGGGCTTAGAAGAAAAATTGCTGAGGAGATATAGTCCGTAAGCGCATTCATCCCTCGGGACGAGTACCCGCCTGGATTAATTCGTATAATTTAAACTCCAATACTAGGAGAATACAAAGCTGAGTAAGTACTTATTCAACACAGTAGGGCGTCGCAGACAACATGCATTCAACTATTCCGCTAATTGGGAATCTGTAAATGATTTATGTTCTAATTGGTGCCAAAATGCCGGATACATTCCAGGAAAACGGAAGCTATAAATATTATAAAAACATTGCTTCAAGAATTATTGGGAAACTTTTTTACAGTTGTGATTTAAGTACTAACCATGTCCAATTGATAGTACTTATATCCATCATAAGATTTTCAAAAGCTGTGAAGCTGCAGCCAATTTACTGGTCGATGTGACAGCAAAGCGCCCGTCTGGCTCGCACGCGGCGGAGGGCCGGGGTGGCGCCGGGGTGTGAGGGAGAGGTGGATATTTCATCGACTCCGGCTACAAGATGGCAGACATTTGCGGTTGATAGTTTATAGTTATTGCGAGAGAGTGCGACGTGTCCGGAGCTTTATCACATTGTTAGCGCTGTTACCCGCGTACACCGGATTAACTAGAGATCACAGTCGACGCCCGCTCGGACCAACTGTAATTGCTTTTAACACGATATCGATCATCTTTTCCCTTAACACACACTTTTATTTTTATTGTTTCAGTCTTCTCTCTGTCTACCAGTATTCGTGACTCATGCCAAAACATGTCGGCTATTCACAACGTTTGGAAGTCATTTGTTTTCAAAAGGTTATTTGAGAGAATAAACTTCAGACACTTTTTATGCTGTTTTAATTAAAAACAGCGTTGGCGCGCGGTTAGAATTTATTCCCCCATCTAGCAACTTCAAAGGGCCGAGGTGTCGCGGCGGAATATAAATCTTGCCCGGGATAAAAGTGGGAAAGCCCACGACGAGATCTATATAAATGTTGCAATTCGTGCGAGTTCCCGTGATCGATTGCTCCCACTATCGTCCCACTATTTCAAGTACATGACGTCTCATTTATTTCTGTCATATTCAAAGCGTTTTTTCTCGCGAAAGAATTTGCTGCTATGAAACGTGGTAAATATATTACGTGAGGAATGTGAGCCATTATTAACACACTTGTTATTGAATGTTTAGTCAAACTGTACAAACAAATATATGGAATAAACGCACGAACTAACGAGGAAAAAAGTTAAAGCAATAGAATTTCGCAAACAAATTACGGAATAGATGCCGATGTAATGTACCAGGGGAGCATAAAGCCAACGAAGATACACGATCGAGGTGTCGTGCCTTCCGCCATAAATCGAGTGGCGCAAAGAAAGCGTTAACTCTGATTTACACTCGCATCAACCGAGCGGGACTAATAGCACGTAGTGAGCTCGAAAGGTATTGAGCATTTTACAACCGAGGAAAATATATCCTTCACTTTAGTATAAAGGAAACTAGTATGTTAGCACTTCCCTCGATAGTTTGAACAGAAAAAGAATGCACTCGTAACAGAGGATACGTGTCTGATTTAGCGGGAAATGCTCTTAGGGATGTCGGGAGATAGGTATCGTGACGGATGGCGCGCGGCGAGCATTCTGCCGTCATACGAACAAAGAGCACGTGACTTGAAAGTTTCAGCAAATACAATATCGGCAGCGTATTATTTCAAACGAAAGGAGGCAGAATATTCCATTAACCCATCAAAGGCTAGACATGCCCTCAAATTTGACATCCCCCGAAATTGCTTTCCAACAGAATTCAATTAAAACTTTATTAATTTCGTAAAGAATCGTCGAAGGAACTTCAATTCGTCGAAACGGTTACGGTGCCCAAGTTAAGAAAATTTAACTAATACAATTTATAAAGAGATAAAAGTTGGGCTCCGGCTGAATTGTGATTTGAATTGAAACAAAAGAACAATACTTTTTGGCTGTAACACAACACGGCTGAGAAAAAATACGGTGGTTTATTTATTTTATACTTCAAAACAATTGAATTGAAATCGTGATATTCGAACTGTGAAAATATTTTTAGAAACAGATTTTTCATTTCGAACGAGCGTTTATTTAATAAAGCCACTTTCATAAACGTATAAATTGACACGACCAAGCCGGCGCCATTACACATAATATTTCAAAACTTGCTTACTAAATAGGGCGAGCGATTTGTTTTCTCTGTAGCTATTTATTAGTTAAAAGTAGGGCTGCAATTAGAGGCACATTTGCAGCTAGCCATGTGTCCGGCGTACTACAGTACGTACACACGCCACATTCATTAAATAATTAAAACATAATCACGCTAAAAGCAATGGGAAAAAATGCACAGTTCACACAGTTGTACGTTTCTCGTTAGTTATGCTTTAGAATGGGGTGACATTTAGATCGGAAGTAGTAATTTTTTTCAAGTTTACGGAAAGCATAATAGAAACGTAAGTATATGTCTAAAATAAGATTACAATTTAGACGATGAAGTGTACAGACCGAAGGAGAAACTGAAATGAGGGGAAACGGAAATCAGAAAAGTACAGTGACATGTTTTGAAAATACACAAGACAAAGTGATGGCAAACACCAGCAAAAGTGATTTTTTCACAATCCCACAACTCATTTAACTAATACCAGCTGCAGTGCCAGGAACATAAATTATAGAGTTGCCAGAGTAAATAAACAAACTACAGAGCAAAGTGAAACAACATCACAAAGGTTTGCGACAGCGTCGGCCACTCACAAATTGCTGTATTAAAATTTTAAACGGTGCATTATAACCGTACATTGTAGTTTTACTGCAACTGCCCGTAAAATATTTACGGTTTGTACACGCCGACATCTTTGTGAAACCTCTTAAAAAGGGATACTAAAAATTTGTGTACTTTTTATGGATCTGGCTTGGAGTCTGCGCGTATTATTTTGTGAAAGTAGTTTCCCTTAATAGAATAGAGGGGTAAATGTAGAGAAAATTATTATTGTAGAGTATCTATTCATGTTTGCATCATAAGATTAAGATCACGAGGTTCCCAGGATTTGTGATCGGTTGATAGCAACAGGCTCACCGCCTGGCTGAGTCATAACTGGCGAGGAAAGGGTGTATTGTATACCTCTGCCTACCCCTTCGGGGATACGGGCGTGATGTTATGTTATGTAATTCAACCAAGATGATGACTTGGTAATACTTAACTCCAGACAAAAATTAAATGCGAAAAGACGGTAGGTCAAAACTTTTTGCGTGCAGTAGACGTATTTATAGATTAGCTCGAACTAGAACCAAATTATGTGGAGACGCTGTTTAGTACTTTTTTCAGGACGTTACAATGTTAATGTCTTTGTTACTAGTCCCTTTTGATTTCTACGACTGTTACGGCCAATAAATAAAAGCTTCATTGGTAAGCATTCTTGGGGTACCAATCGCATACAACTATAAATAAAACTAAAAAAATATATTTCCAACGTCAACTCGACGATGTCGTGCTAAATTTTATAACAGTCATAATGAATCGACTTATAAAACGCTGGAATTAATTGCCTCTACATTACGAATAAAACCTCCATTTATACGAGAAATATTGTACTATACGAGTCTATTTCTTACGACTTCTATTTGTCGTTAGTCGTTAGTTTTTACGCGCCATGGGAAAACACTTACGTGACGAGTTGGTATAAAATTAACTGTTTAATGCGTCTGTGAATGCTATGGATAGCTAGCTGTGTAGATATAACTATGGTTATGTCATGCGTAGCACAT
Organism: Pectinophora gossypiella; assembly: GCF_024362695.1. Taxonomy (NCBI): domain Eukaryota; kingdom Metazoa; phylum Arthropoda; class Insecta; order Lepidoptera; family Gelechiidae; genus Pectinophora; species Pectinophora gossypiella. The sequence goes on along the minus strand of NC_065420.1, from coordinate 4,935,596 downwards.
GGCCCTTACCTGATAGTGCAGGAAAAAAACCGACACGACTTTTACATAGTAGGGTGGACAGATACAAAAAAAAACTAAGTTGTATACCATTTGGAGTTATGGCTCTTCATTCTGATTTATTTATAAAGAAATACACAATAGAATTAGATTGAGAATTTGTTTAGAATTACTATGTCATTTTATGAAGATCTTTACTGTAAGAGACTTGTTGTTAACTCTGTTGGTGACCTTTAATAAATAAAATAAATAAATAAAGAACAAAAAAAAGAAGAAGAAGAAAAATTGAAAGAAAGAGAGGAAGGGGTATACCTAGGAGAACATTTGAAACATATAAAAGAGATGGTGCAGGTCGTGTCGTATCAGGAGGTGAAGGATTTGGCGGAGAGAAGAGAGGAATGCTGATTACTGCACCGACAAGCGCGCAGCAATAATGAAAGAGAGAGGCTCTGCGTACAGTTATATATTATTATAATCTTCTTCAATCGTGTGGGTTGTGAAGTGGATTACCAACCTCAGCAACCCTGGTGACAGAGTTATTATTGAGCCGCCAAAGGCCCCTGACATGACTCATGTAACGACTACGTACTTACACCAGTAAATATTAACCGGGACAAACTGCTTAACGTGCCTTCCAAAGCACGGATCACATTACTTTCGGACAATCAGGTGATGAGCATGTAATGTTCTAACCAAACTAGAGATCATAAAGTGATTTTTGTGACATGTCCCCACCGGGAATCGATCCCGGGTTAGCAATGGGCAACAAACATCAAGTCAGCAAAACGAATTGCGTGTTTTAATAAATTACATCATTGATTCTCGACAGCTGTTCATAATCGTCTGTATGCAATATTATAAACGCTTAGTTCCGCTGAACCCAAGATTGCGAACAAACCCTCATTCTGGCGTAGAATTACGAGTATTTCTAATATTCTAGTATTATCCATGGTTACAACATTTGCTGTGCTTTGCTTTTCAATTTACAATAGAGAGAGCATAGTCGTAAAAATTTACCATACTTGGAACCTGGGGGATTAAAATGGCCACATCGAAGCAATTCATCTAAGAAAGCAATATTGTTTTTTGACATTTGTTTGCATTGCGCACTTACTTTTATATGCGCAAATGTCAAATTGCAATATTGCTTTCTTAGATGAATTACTTCGATGTGACCATTTTTAACCCTCTGTGCTTGGAACTAAATAAAAAATAACCTCTCTAACTAAATTGAGACAAATGAGTTGTTGGTTGGCAATTGAATTATGGAATATTTACGATGATAGGTAAAATTTCAATGATGTAAATTACAATCGTAATTTAATATTGATACTTATATAATATACAAATAATTATAATTATTATGATATATTATTATATATCATATACTTTTAGTTTCGTTAATATTTCGATAATAACAGTTTTGTACTTACATAGAATACTATGTAAGTATTATCGAAATATTAACGAAACTAAAAGTATCAGGAAAGCATAACTATAGAGGAATCAAACCACAAGCCGAACCACATGCCGTGCGAGTGGTCTAGCTGAATAGGGGCAGGAAGCGGGCGCGACGCGGGCGGGATGCTAAGTGCTAGCTAATTAGGATCCCTGCATGACTGGCCAGTTGACTGACGACCAGGGCTAACTGGATGGTCAGACATAATTGTTAGAGCTGGATAGTACGTTTCACAACGCGTATTTTAACGGCCTCCGTGGTCGTCGTTTGTATAATTACAAAAATAAATTTAAGATCTCTAACTTAAGTACCTAACTACTTTACTTACAATATAATTTTTAAAAAATATCGATTAATTAACATGTAATGCAAATGCGCATGCCTGTAAAAGTTTCATTACAAATAAATAAATGTTCTTAACGATTACATTACAATAACAGTTTATCTGCAAAGCGAGCAAACGACTATTACAACATTACATAACAGTATCCCGTGGGAGTCGCGAGTGTAATGAGCCGACATCGCCTGGGAGATCTCATGACAACTCTGCACGCTATATACATACTAACATTCTTCTTTGAACTAACAGGACTGTACACATTCGTACTTACACGCCTGTCCGTAGGTAACTAAAGAGAGATGGTAAGAAGTAAGCAAATTCACAGTATTGTAAACTTGTAAGCGCGACACCACCATCAACACCACCACACAAACACCAACCATCTTACGTTATAATATAACACTTTATTGCTGAGGTGTATGTAGGTACCTGCACATACATACGAGCGATGCGACAACGCATTTGTGAATGAATCAGTCAATAAACTACCGGTCAGCTGTCATTACGTGTTTCATTTATATCATTGGCTAACCACGGAAATTTAGGCGCGTGCAAAATGAATTCGGGTCATTTCTTAGGCAATCTACAAGTGTTTGATCATAAGGATCAAGATTGGAATATATATAGTAACAGAACATACACACACACACACACACACACACACACACACACACACAGAAGGAATGTAGAGAACATACAACACATTATTTTTCTGTATCCTAATCGATGTTCCACTGCTGGGCAAAGGCCTCCCCCTTCTCTTTCCAACCGCTGTCTTGGGCATCGTTTTGCCAGGTGTTCTGGAAGGCGTCTAGCTCGTCCATCGTCGTCATCGTCTACCTCAATGACGACCTTGTGGGATCCAATCAGAAACAACACGCATATAGCAGTGATTGCTTCAATGTAACCTTTTCAACTCCGCAAGACCGAAGCAAATGGAATTGCATAGTCTCAGGTTACCTGGGTAGTACGAGTTTATGTATCAAAATTGTGTAATTCCTCAATTTCAGAATATTTTTCTACCACAAAGATGCTGCGTTATTTCGCATGCAGTACCTCTGCACGGTTGGGATAGAATAGAATGTCTCAAACAGGGTCCGTAGTGGCTTCGCAATAAAGCTGTTAAGTACTGTCTGATGGGAAATTCCTGTTCACATTCCTGTGACCTGCAGGATACCATGTTTATGAGTTTTTGTATTACTATCGGTACATCTTTATCACAGTTTAAAAAGCTATAATAGGAACTTGATGTGGTATTCAGAAATACCCCTTCCAGTAGGTGGGGCAGTGCCCAGTAGCGGCACATAAATGTTGTTGTTTAAATTCGCCTTATATAAGGCAGGCAAAGATCTGAGGACCATACAGCCTTGACTTTAGTAATGTAGTATTCGAAATTCACGATCAAAATTGGCCTAAGCCTTGTCTTCAGTTTTCGATATAAGTACAATTTAGTCCAGTGCCAGTTTGACGTCGACGATAAAAATCTCTTTAAAAGTAATACTAGCCGACAAAAATATCCCTTATTATAAGTTTAAATAAGATTAAATCAAATAAACGCAATTAATTAAGACAAGCTACCTCAAATAAACAGTCACTTTAAATCTATTTAAAGTTACAAAAAACAATGAACAATAGGGATTTAAAACAATGTAAGCACAATTATTGTCAAAAGAGATCTTAAAAAAGTTTGAGTTGTTTATTGTGAAAGAATAAATATTCTTTTTTTTTTTAATCACTAAGCAACGCGGATTTGGCACTCCCATGACATTTAATTCATTCATTCTTATTGCCTGACATTTGAGTACATAAAACTGAAAATATAAGTCTTTTACAACCTTCTTTATTTCTTTTCACAGCTGTGCTGCCATGATAAACTATAATAAAATGTAGATTGCATTAAACTATAAATAATTGGTTACAAAAAAGCAAAGAGCTAGCGCAAACATAGCAAAACATAATCTTTTTTTAGCTCACACGACCACCAGTAAGAACAAAATATAGATTGAAGAAATAATTACACCAGCACCGCCGTCAAATAGATTACTCGAGCGATTGCCCCCAACTCATAGATCAGTGAGTTTATCAGATGGATTGGAGTAATTGCGTTTTGTACAGTGTTCGATAGATACATTATCGTATTTTATCTACCGTTATGAGGTTATTGCATTGAATTGCCGACAGATTAATGGAAAAATTGCAGTTTATTTTATATTTAGGTTTTATTACATATAAAAATCTCTTTTGAAATGTTTTACTTTTTCTTTACGTGAGACGTTCAATGCCGTTGCACGAGAGAATAAAATGTAGACAAAAACTAATTCTTCATTTGAAATTCAATTTTGAATTTAGGAAAATCTTCATATTTTGTAATATCGACAATAGAGAATTCAATTCGAGTAAATTGTAGTTTGAAGCTTTATTCTTAGTCAACAAGAGGATTTGATTCAATTGAATATAGTAATACCATTTGAAAAGATTGAATATATTTCAGATTTGTGGCCAAATAATACACTTCTCATCAAAGAAATCGAAACACCTTGCAAGTTTACGTTTTGTCAGGATTATCAGAAAAATGTGTACATTTAGGAATAAATGTTAAATGTCGTTTAATAGTGAGTAATATGAGCTTATCAAATATTAATGTTAATGTTCTAAATTTAAATGAATTTTTCATAGGTTTCGTATTTTGTTAAATGAGTCATTTTTATTCCGTATGGAGTATAAAGGAAATGGATAAAACAACACACGTAAATGAAAAAAAAAGCTAAAAAACGTTTATTTAATAACTTGTATTCCCTCCCCGAGCTCTAATTACTGCTTCCATACGGTTCTTCATCGATCGGATGAGAGTCACGATCACATGCTGTGGTATATTGTCCCATTCCTCTTGGGTTGCATCTTGCAGCTGGCTAAGTGTTTCTGGGGCAGGATCTCTTGCTCGAATTCGTCTCTTTAATTCATCCCACAGATGTTCAATGGGATTCATGTCCGGGCTTCTTGCTGGCCATTCCATAATAGAGATATCGACTTCGTTAAGATAATCTCGTACGACGCCCGCGGTGTGAGCCCTAGCATTGTCGTGCATGAATATGAAGCCGTTGCCAATAAAATGTGCATAGGGCATCACATGAGGCTTGAGACACTCTTCGACGTACCGATGACAGTTTAGTGCAGGCAGACGTGGCCCAGACACGAAAGCAAGCTCTGTCTTACCGTCGGCGCTGATTCCTCCCCAAACCGTCCACGATCCGCCACCATAGCTGACCTTTTCTTCAATGCAGCATTGTGCATAGCATTCTCCGCCTCTTCTGTAGACCTTGTTCCTTCCGTCGTTACCATACAGCATAATTTTACACTCATCAGAAAAGAGAACTTTGCTCCACTGTAGGTATGACCAATTTAGGTGCTCACGTGCAAAGTTAAGGCGCGCTCTTCGATGGTCTACAGTTAATTTCGGCCCATTTGCTGGCTTATGCGGTACCAGTCCACGATCCTTCAACCTTCTTCTAATTGTAGAGTCACTTACAGCCACCCTTCGTACAACACGAAGCCGCTGCTGCAGTTGAAAAGCGTTAAGGCGTCGATTTCTTAAAGAAGTTGTTACAATAAATCGATCATCTCGCTCAGAAGTGACCCGATTCCTGCCAGATCCTGAACGGCTCGTGAACAAACCAGTCTCCCGATAACGTTTATAGACTCTATGAACAGATGACAGGCTTAGATGCAGTCTTGCAGCCACAACACGCTGACTAAGGCCAGAATCCAGCAATGCCACAACTTGGGCGGCTTCTGTGGGCGAAGTATCCATACGTTTTAGAAAAAAAACCTTTTTTCAGACGTCCCAAAGTCACAGTATTGAAATAAAAAACAAAAAGTTTAAGGATAGGCGCCAATTTTTAGTTTTTAAACGCTAAATGTACTCCAACCCTAAACACACATTTGTCTCAAAACAGTGATTCATTTCGTTTATAAGATAAACAAATGAAATTCTAATTTTGAATTTAGAATTTTCGCTTATTACTGTAATGGCCAAACTGCCAGCTATACATTTATGTATTTTTTTTTCATCGTATGAATTATTTTTTGTGTTAAATTCGGACAGAAACAATGAAAACGGAAGTGTTTCGATTTTTTTGATGAGAAGTGTATTTTATTATAAATAATATATTTTTTAACTTATCTTGAACAATTTATAAAAATAATCTGAGTTATTAAATTAAATTGCTGTACTGAACCATATTCGTTTTATTGAAATGTAAGTGTCTGTAGTGCAGCATAGTCAAAGTCAGATTTAATTTAAAAATGGTTCGTGGGTTTATGAATCCCTTCCTCTCGAATTCGAAAACCACTAAAATTTTAATCGCCACTAGTCGCACTAGGAAAACCATTTGGAACTGGCGCAATAAATCCGAAAAAAGCCGAGATAGACGTCAGTACCCGCTTTATACCTGCTAGACAATAAAACCCGGGCCAATAAAGTCTTTGGAACGTGACTCCATTCGCTATGAAATGAATCAATCAACTACCCCGCCGAGCACGGAATATAATCGCACCAAATATCTCTTTACTAATAACGCTATTATGGAAACGAACTGGCGTATTAACAACGCCATGAATCCACGATTGAAAGATTGTTTGAATCGACAAGCGAGACTGTATTTCAAAATATATTTCAATGTTTGGAACTGAAGTTCCATTTTCAATTTGAGACGTGTTGACGTACGAATAGAAATATACAACAGGATAGTCGGAAGATTGGTTTTACATTTGAAAATCTATTGGTAACAGAACATTTTCACTTGTCGCTGTATAAAATCCTTATTCTCGAACAACCACACTTTACATTAACGAGGGTATCATAAACACAAGTCAATGGTTACGTAGATAGTCCTACAATGTTGAACTAGCACTCCTTCGAAACAACAAAACACTAATTCCTAAAATGGTAGTCGAGGCTGCAGTGAGTTTGATTTCCCTTGCAAAGTGTTCGCAATTGCCATCGAGCTATGATCGCCTGGTAGCAGCTGTTATTTGAAACCGTTATGTTGCGCCGCGGCGAGGCATCGACGTGATTGTCGTGCCTTCTGCGTTCCTGGTACTTTATGTATGAATTTAAACGATACTTGTTAGTTGCCACCATTTACTGCTAGCCATTATTTACCTTAATCGGCAAGGAAATAAATAACAGCACTAAGGACCAAACTACGTCGTATAATAGTAATATCCGTAAAAGGAACTTAACACCTAAAGTAATGACAATAACGTTATAAACTAATATATTTAATACATTCATTTCCCGCGCATAAATAAGTGAAAAGTCTCAATAGGCCTCCAAACTAGAACTAAGACCTTAACCTTTTATTACGACTCTAAAGAATGCTCATTCGACAAATCTGATTGGCGTGATTGGCCTTAAACGTTGTGTCAGCTATAAAATTACAACAAGTAGGTTAATGCGTCAATAGCTAGAGATAACAAAACTACGTCCATAATAGTGCTGATTACAGTGCATACCATCTAAGTCTATTTAAAGTTATACCTGTCATTTTCTCATAAGTACACCAAAAAGCTTAAGCCAAGCATAAGATTTATGGAAAACACGTCAATTTTAGGCAGAAATTTAAAAATCCCTTCCAAAATTTTATGTTGGCCAATAACCCGACATAATTAAGTTGATAGCACATGTCAAACGTATTGCATATGAGCGAGATGCATATATTATTCGCCGGAGTTATTTATTCATTTTAAAATGAACAGTTGTCTATTATCCGTCCCTTTCCTTTTCGGCAGATAAAAAAATTACGGGTATAACTTAAAATAAAATTAGGTGTCTGCAGGAATCGGGGCTAATGTGTGTTTAAAATAGGCGTAATAAATAGCAATTCGTTACAGTCTTATTGTAAGCGTGTACTTATGAAATTACGAGTAGGTAGGCGAGAATGTAGAGCTTGAAATCACGGGACAAAGCATTGGCGACGGTATTGTCGAGTTGTATAAGCTAATTTTGTCATCATTGTTCGCAATACTGACTGTGAAAGTCTATATTGTTGAAAAATATCTGTATCCATTCAGAAATGTGAGCAAATAGTACTAGTCAAACATTATCACATCTGTTACATTATAAATGAATATCATTGTAATCATATTTTATGTAAGGAGTAAATTGTATTTTGTTATTGTTCTCTCTGACATTTTATTTACATCGATATTTTACCTTTGTATGACACAAAAATCCAAACAAACAGTATTAAGTCTTTATAAACTCGACATCTTTATAATCGTTTTGTCGCAGACATGACGCATGCTAATTCCGCCCTTGTTTACGTTAAGGAAAGTCAGTTCAGTAGCGTAGTAGACTAGTAATCAACATTAATTATAATAATATTACGATGACATTGACAAATCATGCTCGACAAGACTGGTTGGCATTACGGCTGGTGAGCCGTTATTAGCAGGTAGACAAACTTGTCTCCACTTAGCTGTCAATCAAATTACGCGCGGTCCTCGAGTAATGGATCTGTGTACCGTACGCGTTTATAGAGTATATTTTGGATGGAGGCGATATAGTTCTAATAGCGTGCTTAAACTTGCAAAGTTAAGATAAACATAGTGAATGTAAACACTGCATAGCATTATTTGTTGCCATCAAAAGCTCTGATTATTACACTCCAGTAATGGCGAATGGAGTTAATGTGGGTTTAAAGTGGGTGCTTACGTCTCAATAGGCGATGTGAGTCGTTTAGTACGGTAACTATTGAGAGTTCGCACAACTAACACTGCTAAACTACTTAACCGCTTTAATATCCGTATTTGTTTCAACGACGACGATTTTTACATAAACACACTTTGACAACTTGTATTTAAATATAAATACACTTCCGGACACAAGTATCGAGCCACCCTGTGTTGTAATGTTTAAAGGATTATATCATAAAAATATAAATTGAATAAACAAAAAAAAAATGTACTGTTGTTCCAAATTTGAATTCAGAATATTGAAAAACAAAAGAAAAACTAAGCGGTGTGCATCCTTTTGAAAAAATAAGAGATTAGAAAGTTTAAATTAAAGGACTTTAACTCGATATTTTAAATTTTAGTGATTGCTTTTTGGCAGTAAAACCGTTTTCCATTTTTTATCCACTTTTCACCGGATTTTGTCGGTAAAATTAATTTTGAATATGCCAGCTTTAAATCTACATAAAAACTTTTTGTTTAACTAAACAATTGTTCTATGATATAGTCCTTTAAACATTATAACACAGGGTGGCTCGATACTTGTGTCCGGGAGTGTATATCTATAAATAACACAGCACAAATGTAACCTTTTTGTGTATGATGATACATGATTCATTTTATCACTTATAAAAATGCCCATCACGATACGCACTAGATACTTGAACACTAAATCAACTACAACATATTCGGAATGAAAAGCATCATGATAATCATCATGATACCTTACCATAATAAACATTAGCTAGATTTTTGATAATGACTTAAAGATAATGTTATCTTGAAAATCGTGGGAAAGAATTAATCGTTGCTTTTAAAATACTAATGAGATATACATCGCTATGAAATGCGGAATGACAAAAAGCAATCTGTTTTAACGATAATTCGATGTAAAATTGTAAAGTCCGATTTCTGTACCATTTTATTTGTTCAATTCAATTTGTATTTATTTGTAATCGTCATTAAGTGTTTAATTTTAACTGAATAAATAACGTCGACACACATTATGCCATCTTTATTCCAAAGAATGAGGTTATGATAATCACCTACCCTGGTTGATTGATTGATTTGAATATAATCCGGGACATGTCATGTCGTTTAAATTGGCCAGAGAAATTACGTCATACCCTGATGTAAATCGGACAAGTAATACAGGTATATAACCACAACTCATGGTTTATAAGACAAATAATAAGACATTTCTGGGAAAAGGAAAAATAGTGAATCGAAGTCAAAGCTGCTTTATTTTTTCCTAATAAAGGAAATTTTTAGCTAATATCACACAGTGTGTGTGTGTGTGTGTGTGTGTGTGTTTTTGACGTGACTTGCTGTTTTGTCGAGCCCTCACGTACAAAGAAATGATGTGTTATTTCAAATTCCACCTTTAAGTAAGTAACAGCTATCTTAAAATTTAGTACCAGGCTCACAGCACCTAGGAGCAGGTTTAATATGCGACTCGGGCGAATTCACGTCATTAAAACGCGCCATAACTTCGGGCGGGAAAACGTGGCGAGTGTCTTTTATTCGTGCTCTACGTCAGAGTTGCCATTTTAAAAATGCAACTTTAATGCTTGAATGTCCGCTATTTTCTCCCCTAGTAGATTTTGTGGACAGTAAAATGCCATTGCGTGGTGAGTGACGGCTAGAATTAACCCCAAACTCTATAGCGTCCTGCCTTTTGTAAGTTTTCAGTTAAAAAACGTTGTCTTTTTTTGAACTGGCAAACAGGGAGGTGTCTACCCAGCACTAACATACTCGTCTATTAAGATTTATATTGACACGATCAACTAGACTAACCAATCGTTCTCATTGGCTATTTAATCGGTCAATGACATTTAAGGGCATAAATAGAACAACAGGAAAATATGTCTCAAAACTATGTTTAAGTTTCATTTCGTTTAAGTACGGTATTTATATTTATATTAAGTATTTATTAATATAAAATATTATTAATAGTTATATTTATTCTAAACTATTAACTGGGCTAAACAATTTCTAAAATAGAATCATATAAAACGTACGTACATACTCGTTTAAATAAGTATCGCCATAGACAATAATTATTTCAATTTATTTACCGACATAACTGGCTTATAAAAATTGCACCTGCACTATGCATTAACCGAATGGAATATGGAGCATACATTTGTTTTAACCCTCCATTACTTGTTTATTGTTGGAGTGAAGATCTTTTTATAATAATTGGATTGATTAACAACTTCTACCACTAATTGCCTACGTATATAGGCACCTACCTTACTTACAGAACATTTCAGCATTATCGTATTTTATATCTTGTATGTACCTATGTTTGTTACTTTTTCACCCAAAAACTACTGCGTATATTTTGACGTAACTTGACAGTAATATAGTAAGACTATATCATAATAATATTAGGCATTAGGGATCTAACAGAAAGCTCGGTGAGGTGTGGGTACTTAGTTCATCTAGCGATGGCTGTATCTCTGACTACCCCAATTGGGAAGTCGTGAACGTATGTTTGTTATGTTGTAAAAAGGTTATTATAAGTTAGTGATTATTTTAAGGAACGTCTAGGGCCCTGTGCCTAGGTTTTTCTTGCAGCTTCTTTACCCCGGCTATACAGGCTGTGAGAAACTGCAGTAGTTTATGCAGATGAGACGTTCGTTATGTAAAACATATTTAGTTAAAATTGAATCGTATTTTTTTTTTTACCTACTGAATTTGAATTTAACATTAGACTGTGATTTATATAATAAAGTTATATACGTAGACAAAGTCGCGGGCGGCCATTTGTAAGTTATAAAGTAGGTTGTAAATAATATATGCATTTATAATTATTGTCATTTTAGTAGCGCTATAAAATAATGCAGTGTCATTTACGAGTTAGTATTTAATTGGCCTTTTAGAACCTTTTAGCACAATGTCGACATAAAATGTTGTTCGTTTTTATTATGTCAATTAATTCCAAATTTCATACAAAGTATGCGTCGAATAAAATTTCGATTTTATGGATTTTAATAATCTGGAAATAATATTAATAACATGTTAATTTTAATAAATGAGTAATTAATTATTAATAATAGTATATTAAATATTATTAAAATTATACTTATTTATAATTTAAATGATATAAAATGAGGTTTACTGGAGATCGAACAGTCGAGAAGAGTGGAGGAATCAAAGGGAGGCCTATGCCCAGCAGTGGGATCAAGTAGCCTAGATTAGACAATAAAAAATAAGAATACATAAAGTTATGTTATCAATAGTTACTTAGTCTAAACTTGTTTGATTGTCTTATTTACTCACTAACATAGATACTAAGTTTGTGTAACTACTAACATCTTATGGACAATCTTAGTCTGAAATAAAATATTTTTATTTTTTTTTATTTTTTAGTAATAAGGTAGATAACCATACCAGCTATTAATCAAGGACGCAGCTGGTGATAAAGCAGCCGGATAAATCCTGGTGTAACCGGGTCTGTCCGGGATCCGGATATATCCGGGGCTCGCCGTAAACCCGGTAATAAACATCTCACATGGATACCAACGACAAAACCTGGGTGAATGCGTTTTTCCTCCGTATATAGAAGGATATAAACCTTCTATAATAAGGATATAATAGAAGGTTTTATATTTTGGTTTGTTTAGCTTATGGAAGACAGCCCAATATTTTTGAAATCAATCCTTGATGTAAACTGTAATAATTAAAGCCACTAACTATTAAAAAGAAACTCCCTACTACTTACATTTTTCAACCATACCTACCTATAGATATATACAATAATATTTATTGCATAAAATCGAATTTAATTTAATATTTTTCAGATAACTTCAATATCACTTGAGAGTAAGTTATATATTCATTTATTATTGAAATACTTAATTAATTAAATAAAACCATAAAATAAATTAGCTTTGGTATATGTTACTAAAAAATTAAATAAACTTAGAACATTAGACGAGTCTTATCTCGGGTAAGAACCCGTTATTATGTGTTTAATTATTTACATTATTTTTTCTGCACAACAGCAATATTGATGTTTACAATAAACCTTTTTGGTCACAATAGATCTTATAGGTCGAATTGACACAGTGCATGAAATAAGGACGCAAAGGCACTCAGCTTCAAAAAAAAACAATAAACCTGTTTCTCTCACCTGTCCCATCATGCCATCTGTCCTTTGGCTTACCTGAAATAAATAAATTACAGTTAGTAGTGACAAAAAAACATATAACCTAGATACGATCAGTGAAGTTAACTAGGTTGCTGAGTGGTCAAACTAAAAGACCAAAGATTGAAATACCATTTCTCACAAAAATACTACAACACCAACATTTAATATTAGGTACAGTCATGAGCAATATAATGTACCCACTTTAGGACTCTGTCGCACTAACATATTTGACATTTAGTGAGATTTACAGTTCAATTTGTCAAAAAAGTTAATGTGACATGGTACCAAAGTGTATAGGTACATATAAATGCTCGTGACCGTACCTACTATACTGGCCACTTCATAACGTACAATTGGCTCGTGTACTATGTTGAAGATAAATTATGAAATTCTAATTACTAAATAAAGACTGATCTGAAACTGATGAAAAACATTTTCTTTTTTCTATTTAACTTATTTATGAATTTTAATCAAGAAAAACGTAATAATACGTTCGACGTTTTATCACGTGTTTCCATGACGTCAGTTTGCTTTTTCTTACAAATTCCATAGTAGGTAATTTCGTGTTTTGACGTTAAGTAAAAAGTAACCGATATGACTAGTTGGAAACTAGCCTATTCAATTAACTAATGCACTCTTATAAAACATCTCTTTTGAAATATCTTCAAGACCATATTTCCAACGAGACGACATAACCATCGCAATAGCGAGCATAAACCTGCATTTGCATCACGACGGGGCGAGTGCAAAATAAGGTAGAATAAAATGAAGTAGAAAATAAAATAGAGTAGAAATAACGGAGGCAGCGCGGCGACAAATCGCCTGCTATCCGCTCTCCTTTTGTGGCTCTCAATCTCTGCGGGCCTTAATTTCCACTGACGCACCCATAATGGTAAAAGTCAAAGGTCCTGTAAAACTTATGGAGTTGGAAGACATTAAAGACTTTAAAGCTGCAAGACGAAAGTCCATTTTAAAATCCAAATCGCATAGTTTAACTATTGTGTCTGGCACTAACGTGCCGTTCCCGGGAATGTTTCCACTTTGGGAATATTCCCGGCTATAAAAAGGCGCAAAACTTTTTTCTTTTTAAATAATACGCACGCGCGTTTAACCACCTCAACTTAAATAAAAAGAGTTTTATTACCTAACCTTTAGGACCAGAGTACAAGAAAGAACAATTTGAAAAAGAAAGCAGTCAGTGTCTATATATTAAAGAGTCTTTACAACGGCAACGGTAACATTCCCTCTTCGGAAACATTTTCCCGATTCCTGAGAACAGCACATCACTGGTCTGGAAATCTCGGCCGCAAGAGGATAAGTTAAAGTGACAACGACCTCCGTGGCCTAGTGGTTGAGCGTTGACCTCACGATCCGGAGGTCCTGGGTTCGAATACCAGTGGGGACATATCACAAAAATTACTTTGTGGTCCCTAGTTTGCTCAGGACATTACAGGCTGATCACCTGATTGTCCGAAAGTAAGATGATCCGTGCTTCGGAAGGTACGTTAAGCCGTTGGCTCCGATTACTACTTATTGATGTAAGTAAGTAGTCGTTACATGAGCCATGTCCGGGGCCTTTGGCGGCTCAATAGTAACCCTGACAACAGGGTTAATGAGGTTGGTACTCCACCTCACAACCTACACGTTAGAAGAAGTTAAAGTAACACAGACAACATCGCGCGTGCATCCTGGGTAGACAGGGGAGGATAGTATTAGTACATACAGCCATTAACCTAGCCAGCTGTGACGACACGAGTGAACAGTAGTAAAAGAAATTTAAAAAATCTATTCGATTTATGAAAGATGTTTATTATTAGTTACAACGAATTGATTCGCGCTCAGTCGTCACACAACTATTACTAAAGCAACGATGTGGGCCAAGTTATATTTTTTACTAAGTATATAAGGTTGTGAGGAGAAAATAGTTCACTTCCAATTAATTTAAGGAGGATAATATTATAGTTAATGTAAGTAAGTTGATTGCTTTTTAAATTTATAAATTGGAACAAAAAATCTCAAAGAAACGCAGACGCTAAGGGCAAACGTGAGAAAGTTAAGTAGAAAAATGTTTTTTACTTGATTTTCACATCAAAGAAAGAAATATAAACTTTCATAAAGGCTTATTTGAAGCAGTTTCGCTCAATCGCAGCTCTTCAAATTTTGTTTAAATTAATTTACCGTCTCAAAAGTTCTGTGCTATTTTAACAAATTACAGACTACAAGGTCTCAGACTGAGAATAATTTAAGAGGCGAAACTAATTTAAAATAACTATTCAAGACTGCAATAAAACTGTTGAAAAAACCACGGAATTTTGTAACGACATTAGTTTTAGAATATCTTGCTCGCTGGGTGCATAATGGAAATATAAATTATGGTTAAGACCTAAAGTACATCCGTAAACTTAAGCCTGTAATCCACAGAAGAAGGAAGTGTTCTTGGGGTAGAGTCATAAATCGACAAAATATAACTTGCAGCTATTTTTGGTACTCATGTCACAAGATAAATATAGAGACAAGTCTATATCCTGAAAGAAGATAGGTGGTCCTCCAGTACATTTCTACGACTTCATGTCACGACTTAAAACTCAAAAATAAACAAGCGATGAAGACGCGTTTAAGTAATTGACAGCCAAGCAAAACTGAATCCAATTATCAAATAAATCGATCTTCTTCTATCGTATGGGTCGTGAGGTGGATTACTAACCTCAACCCAGGTTTCAGGGTTACTATTGAGCCGCCAAAGGCCCCTGACATGGCTCATGTAACAACTACTTACAACAGTAAGTAGTGACCGGGACCAACAGCTTAACGTGCCTTCCGCACGGATCATCTTACTTTCGGACAATCAGGTGATCAGCGAGTAATGTCCAAACTAGGGATCACAAAGTGATTTTTGTGATATGTCCCTACCGGGATTTGAACCCAGGCCCTCCGGATCGTGAGCCCAACGCTCACACCACTCGACCACGGAGGTCGTTAATGAATCGATTGAATTTTGTTTAGCTGTCAAAAATTTAAACACATTTTCATCGCATGTTTTATAATTTTATTGGTAAGGTTAGTATTTAAGAATAGAAGCGTTTCCTTCGATCCCAGACTACGAATAAATAATAATCCCAGACAATGTATGGAACGGTCAACGAATGGAAAATACCAGCAGTTGCACAATACAAATATAAATTACACTTAACATCACGAACTGTATATTAATATGACAGTCTTGTCAATAACAGCAAATCATTTTTGACTGGAATATAGCAATGCCAATATTGTAAATTGTTAGCTTTACAAGCTTTGAAAGATAAATTATCAAATGTCGATGTGATTTAGAAAGTCCGGGTACCGGAAAATAAAAGAAATAGCGCAGTGTTTTGTTATTTTCGTTTACCCGTTTAAATATGGAATAGGTTCCTAGTTTATATACTGTCTCTGTATTGACAGGTCATTTAAAACGATAATCTAAAACAATATGATGTCGGTTTTATTTGCTTACCAAAAAGATTTAGGTATGATGCGATTTGATGTTCTATTCAATTCAAATTCAAAAATATATTTATTCAGTAGGTAACATAGTTATACTTTGAAACGTATTTTTTACGTATCGAACGTCTTAGCCGCCTAAAACTACTGCAGCTTCTGACAACCTATATAACCGAACAATAGAAGCTGCAAGAACTAGAACAAAATAAACTGTGTCTCTTTCTATAAATACCAGAAGGTTTAAAATCCATATTGAAGCAATTCATCTCAACAAACAATTGCTTCAATGTAGACTTCTTAACCCCCGCGCCCCCCCCCCAGTTCTTTCATCTATTCAATCACCATTCGCCTACAGATACATACATAGGATCACACCCATTTACGTAAATAATAATAAAAACATACTTTATAAAATCATACTTATTGAGCACACGGAACACATAGTACAAAAACAAGCTAAAATGAGGACCGGTACAACAGGCGGTCTTATTGCTATAGCAGTAATTCCTTCCAGGCTACCTTTGGGTACAGGAAAAATATGAAGAAACTAGCTTTTGCCCGCAACTTCGTCCGCGTGGCGTGTATCTATCTTACGCGGTTTAGATTTTTCATACAAAAGGATTTTCCCGCTAATTCCCGTTCCCGTAGGAATTTCGGGAATTCCTTTCTTAGTGCACCTCTACGGTACCTAAGCTACGTCCCTTCCAAATTTCAAGTGCCTACGTTTAGCCGTTTAGGCTCTACGTTGATATGTCAGTCAGTCAGTTTCTCCTTTTATATATTTAGATATAATAGCGAACTACATGTACTTACCAGAAATAAAACTCATTTAAAAAGAAACAAACAACAATTATCAATGTTTAGAATGCAAATTGCAACTAATTGTAAACGGTACTGCAACTGGGCGCGCGCTGAAAGTTTCAAAGTTGCACTGTGGATTGCTTCGGAAACTGTCACGCCACAGTTACTGGCGCTTTGTAAAATTTAAGAGTCCCCCGTCTTATGACTAAAGTTTAAAACTAAACGTGACAAGGACCCGGAGTAATTTGGAAAATGCTATTGAAAGCGTCGCAGCGAAAAGGGCAGCGTTTATAAAAAGCTTACGCACGAGTATGTCTTAATTGGAGCAGTTAGAGGTACATCCATCGTAAGTCGAACTAGGTACCTACAGTCATAAGCAATATCATGTACCCACTTTGGAACCCTGTCGCACTATCATATTTGACATTTAATAAGACTCACGGTTTAATTTATCAAAAAACTTCATACGCCACAGACTATGGCTCATCTGATAACTTGCCCCGCGTGCCCTGATACCTGCACGCGAGAGGGGCTGATGAGTGCCACCGAGGATGCTGTTCGAGTGGCGAAATACTGGGCTGAAGAAATCTAATGCCATCGAAACGACAAGAAGAAGAATGCGACATGGTTTCAAAGTGTATACATATTAGTACTCGTGACCGTACCCACAGCTTACGGAGCCTTCTTTAAAACCAACTTGATACGTGACGAGCCATATCGCCGTCTATAATAGTCGAGCGTTTTATACCTCTTTTTTATGATGGATATTAAAACGACATGGGGTATTAAAGAATAATAAAGATAAAATATAATAATAAAGGACATCACCTACAGTTGGTTAATACGCATTTCGTTATTAAACTGATTAGAAACTTGAACATAGACTTTAACGCTTCCAGCACATACAAAATAACAATCCGCGGTAAATTTTGCTGAACATTAGCAAGTTTTAGTATAAGCAAACACGTCAAATAATGTATTGCGTGTGGGAGACTTGAAAATGGTAGATTTATTAGACATGTCGTACTGCGTAGTGTTGCCGCTCGATAGCGCCCTATCGATAGTTTTCGATCGAACTATCGATAGTTTACCAAAAAACGATAGTTTCGATAATTAATCGATAATATCGATAGTATTGATAGCTCTTTTTTGGCGATAGGCCTATCGATAGTATCGATAGTATCGTTGCTTATCAATAGTATCGCCAAAAAAGAGCTATCGATACTATCGATAGTATATCTACCCAACCGATAGGCGCTAAAAGAGCTATCGATACTATCGATACTATCGATAGTATCGATAGCTCTTTTTTGGCGATAGGCCTATCGATAGTATCGATAGTATCATTGCTTATCAACAGTATCGCCAAAAAAGAGCTATCGATACTATCGATAGGCCTATCGGTTGGGTAGATGATTTTGGCTGTTTACTATCGATAGTAAAACTATCGATTTTTCAGCAACACTAGTACTGCGTCGTCGTACCAGCGTTCGTTTTACGACCGCCGCGGCCTCTTGACAACGGCTATTTGTCCTCGCTTATAGTTACACTGTGGAAAATTTTCTAGGGAAACCTGTGAAAGAGAATGATAATACTTAAGTGTGGAATGATAATACTTTGTTCATGACAGAGGTGTCCTGGTAAACATTGGCTACATATCGTCGCTTTAGAATACTACCTAACCGCCTTTTTGAAAAATCGCATTCTGATGTGATTTCCTTCAATAAAACCTCGATGGGGCACAGAACTGCCAATTTCTCCCACCAAGAACATTCAGTACCGCCACTTAGGGGGTTAAAAAGGCCACATGGAAGCAATTCATCTAAATAAGCAATATTTCAATTTGACATTTGCGCATATAAAAGTAAGTGCGCAATGCAAACAATGCAAAAAAGGGAATGGAAAACTTATAACCATAACCGAGCAGTCTACACGCACAACTCGCAGGAGGGAAGCTAATCCTAAATCCTATATTATACATACATACATACATACATAAACTCACGCCCGTAATCCCTAATGGGGTGGGCAGAGCCACAAGTAATCAAAGACAACTTGCAGCCACTGTTGATACGAAGTCCAAAGATGGATATGATGAACCTTATGGTGATAAGGGATCAGCCTCTCGCCCATAACATTAGTCCATCATGTTAGAGGACACAATCCCTCTGTCGGTTTTTACGACATGCCCGGGAAGAGAAGCCTCTATAAAATAGAGTCTATAATATAAAATACCCATTTCCATCCGTCCATAATAATGGTCCTCTATTCGATACCTGTACAATGTACATAACAATGCATCACTTTCCTAATTATAGCAGGTACATTATCCCTCCTCATAAGAAGGCATGTTATGACATAAGTACAGTATTGTAAAGTAGATATTATAGTATAGGCAAATAGTAATAGAAATAGAGAAACTGTGTTGGAGTTTATAGCTTACAATGCAATGTTTGTCGCTAGCAATGTTTGAACAGTTTGAACTAGGAGAATATCGTCAGACAATTCAATACTGACTCTAATCGCTCTACTTTGTATTTGCAGTACAAAATATTATATTACATACTTTGAAGTACTTTAAAAGATCTCTTTACTGGGCATATGTTATTACTAGTAGGTATTGACTAAAATGAATACCCACATTAAAATTTCGGAAAACAAAATAATAAAAAAATACTCTTAATTGATTCCTAAAACTACTTATTAATATTACATAACCGCTCCCATCAACGTAACATTTCATTTAAAATAATTCTTATAACAAAATGATTAATGTACAAATCATTAATTTAAATATCAATTTAAGTATGTAAATATTCCTAAGAACTAAGAAAATTAAATATTTACGAACTAAATTATACTTTGTAATTAGATTTTAAATGAGAATTCCAAATTAACAAATTAATTTGATTAATTCTGGCCAAGTTCAAGAAAACTTTATCTTTCAAGACTGATTTTCGTTTAAAGCTAAACCCGGGGGCTTACTGATAACTAAAATTAAATAAAACTATTATTAATGGATTGTAAACTTACACAAGCACAATTCAACTTTTACACTTAGGCTTATAAATTACATGCGTTAAGGAATTACCCCGTAAATTTATAAAGCGAACAATTGAAGTCAATATTGAATCGATTGAATTGTCTCGACGATATTCTCCTTTGAACTGTTCGGACATTACTAGCGAAGCGACGAACATTGTGTTCTAATATTTTTATGAAAGAAAATATATGTATGTAAGTGGACACATACGTACCTAATACAAATTGTTACAAATCTCTCAGTAAAGCTATTTCACACAATCATTCATTAATAGACTCATTCAACAAAGCTATTTGTCAACAGCACTATGACAAAACACCTGACCTTTCTACTAATAGCGGGTACAAGTGAAACGCCGGAAATAACATTACTAGCTCTATATTGTTGAAAACAAAATATCTATTTCTAACTCTGTTCACGGCCTCCGTGGCCTACTGGTTGAGCGTTGCGCTCATAATGCGGAGGTCGCGGGTTGAAATCCCGATGAGGACACATCCCAAAAATCACTTAGGTTGGTTAGGACTTTATAGGCTGATCACTCGATCGCCAAAAATCGTACGAAGTTATTATCTCGTTACTACTTATGTACGTAGTATGAACCATATCAGGGGCCTTCGGCGGCTCAATAATCCACCTCACAACCCACACGATAGAAGAACTGTTTTCAGATCATTCATTCACTTTAAAGTGGGTATTTTGAATGACAAGAATTATCTAACTAAGCATTCTGTCGTGTTTATTACTAGGAGAGCATCACTTCTAATAATTGTCACCGTGAAATACGATTTGGAACGACTCACAGAGCCCATCAATATAGCTGTAGTCAAGAGCTCGAGTTGTGTCATCACCAGATATTTACTTTTACGAGATATTGGACTAAGTATCTGTTACAAACATAGATTATACTGGGTGTTAGTGACATCGTAACGAATACTGAGAGGGATGATTCAGACCATGATTCTGAGTTAATATCTAGTGGAATTTTCCGTCGCAAAATTCATGAAATTTTGAGTTTTGTTTTTAATTATTTTCAATTCCATATTGTGCTTTTAGCTGCATAGAACCCAAATTTCAATAAAAAAAACAATAATGACAAATTATCGAAAATTTTCGATGTAATGGAGACAACAGCTGCTCGAACGGGTCAACGGCCACACGCACCGCGCGCCGCGCGCCCCGCTCCGCACGCCCCGCTCCGCGCGCCCCGCGCCGCACGCCGGCGGCGGCGCGGCGGCGGCGCGGCCTACAAAGTAGGCACTACGAACCGATCCTATTTCTTTCTCTGTCTATCGTAAATTATAAATTTATTTTATTCTTATTCTTAAATGGACGGATAATCAACAGGCATAAAATTTATGGAATACACGTCAATTTTAAGCAGAAATCTAAAACAACCGACAGAATTAAGTTGACAGCACACGTGAAACGGTTTGCATACCAGCGAGATACCTTTTTGATTCGACCGGGTTATTCATTCATTTACTCATAGGAATCGGGGCCATTATCTACCTAAAACAGTTGAAACAGTAAATAATTGTATTCTTTGTTGTCATTAGAATAACTAACAACCAACTAACACAACCACCACAGATTAGGTAATTAGTTACCTACTATGTCAACCATCCATCAACTTAGTATGTAAGTACCTACGCAAAACCTCGCTACACAAAAATCGAGCGAGATCGCGTCTAGAATTGGGCGGACACCGCCAGAGTGTTGCCTATCGATACCTAGTTAAAAAAAAACCAATAGTAGGTACCTATCGATAGATCTTTTAGATCAATACCCATTATTGTTACAAAGCAAGACCTATCGGTACTATCGCTAGTATCGATCTAAATGTACTATCACTACTTTCGATAGTTTAGACAATTTTCAAGTTCAACAATTGATAATCTACCTATCGATAGTTACTAAGAGGTACTAAGTACATACTAAGTTATTCGTGTTTTAAATCTCATTGTTAAATCATCAGTAAAGAACTAATTAAACCTATCCTGTTCTGTGTACAATATTCATGTAACGGCTACGTGCTTACATAAGTACCTAGTAGACGGGAGCAACGACTTAACGTACCTTCCGAAGCACGGATCATTTTACTTTCGGACAATCAGGTGATCAGCCTGTAACGTCCCAACCAAAGGCCTTATAAACAGATTTTTGTGATATGTCCCCACCGGAATACGAACCCGGACCCTCCGCATCCCATCGCTAAACCACTGGACCACATAGGCCAAGAAGGTTCTAAGACATAATTAAAGGATCCTGGGACGCAAGACCTCCGAGTTAGGGCTTGTTTGATCTGTCTTGATGGATACTCGGACGTGAATAGCCTCACGGATCAAGGGCAACGCGCGCCAATAAAGTAGGCATTACGAACAGATACTAGGTATTTCTTTGAGTTGATAGGTATCAAGTGAAGTTTCCTGTCGCAAAATTCATAAAAAAAATTAGATTTTTTTCAGTCCCATATTGTGTTTTAAGCTGCATAGAACGCACATTTAAAATAAACAAATAAAAATTACTAATTATCAAATTTTATCAATGTCATCAATAATAATAATAACGTATCTACAACTTCAGCTATGCGCAGGTGAATAGCCGGCGCACGGGTCAAGGGCAACGCTCGCCAATAAAGTAGGCATACGAACAGATACTATTTCTTTCTCTGTCACTTGCACCATAAACATACTTCTCTCTCTCTGTCTAGTCGTCGGCTCGACTCGGCCGCGGCCGGCGCGTCGTCGGCGCGCCTTTGATGCTTTGCGCTAACGCCGCCGTGCGCTTCCGCTCAGTCGAATACTAAGCTTGATCCGAATCGCGTGATGTTTTTCGAGGATATTTTTTTCGTGTTTGTGTTTTGTGTTTGTTTTATTCAGTAAATGAGTAGTGTCGACTATGATGATAGATCATAGACCATTTACTGCACAAAAGTATGGAAGATTGTTGATGTTTATTAAAGAGCAAGGTGTTGTGTATGTGAGTGCGTGTGATACCTACCTATCGCGGAGGAAACGCGATGTTGCATACCTACGTGACGTGACATGTTCTAGGGTACCTACCTAGGTACTTCATCCGAAGGAATAACAATTAAGGTAAGGCAAGAGTAGGGTTTTTATTGTTAATAAGTTAGGAACGTTTTAATAACTGGTAGGTAGGTACCGTGCGTGAAAAATCGTGGCAGTAGGTGTTCTACTTCAACAAACTCAACATTTTTAAACGTTGCACCACTAAGCATCTAAATACAAGAGAATGAAAACTCCTACCTAGATACAACATCGTATCACGCACGCACGCGTAACGTAGCCGTGCGTTGGTTTAACGTTTGTGTGCCGCGTTGTTCGACTTACATTGCGGCACAGTAAAAATTCAAAATCTTAATTAAACATTTGCGACAAGAAAAACACCCACCATCGTTTTTAGTACAATCAAATAGGCGTTCCATTTTTTTTTTCGTTACGATGTCCCTAACACCCTGTATACTACGAAAACAGATAAGCCGAATATCAAATTATACTTGGGAAACTAATTCCCCTAAGTTTGGAGGTCTTTGCACCGGACTAAGAAGATCGTTAAGTTCTTTATGTTATAAGAATAGAGTATTATATTGTCCATAATGTATTTTTTTATAAAACTATCTAATATTTCTCTCAAGAATACGATAGTTGCATGACGTAGCAAAATGTCGCTGTTGTCGATATAATCAGCTGATTGTCATCTAACTGTACCGCGAGTGTCGCCACGCGGTACCAGGAGTGCAGCAATGGAAGGCAATTGCCTGCGCGACCAATTACTGCGTGTCCCTCTGATTTACGATATAATAGCCAGCGAGCGGACGCGACGTCGACTCACGCCCACATTGTTTAAATGCCGAGAAATGACAACTGACCTAGAAGGGATCCAATAGAGATATCAAACCAATATCTCCTTTGAACTAACATAAGAATCGGAGTTATTCGGTAACGAACAAAATCGGCTTATATAGACCGTTTCATTATTGAACTCCTCGAAGGTCAAAGTTTATTAAAACGAGAATGTTCAGAGAAACCAATTACACAAAATGTAAGTAGTATAAAAAATACATAAAGTAATTCAAATTAACATTGAACATGTTGCATCCGATCTGCTCCCTAATCGATTCTCCGAATAAAATATAGAGTTGAATGTTTTGCTACTAAGCGCACTTGCTAAATATTATGATAGATAAGTAGCAGGTGACGCAAGCCGCTATGAATGGCATGATCTCTTTATTTAGCGAACCTTGAGTGCTACTCAACTCGATGACATAAGGAATATGGCAAATCACATCTCATCACCATCAATCAATATCTGTATAATTCGACTGTCAGAACGTTATTAGAGACGACTTACAGCCTGTTGACACGTAATAAATATTGCCAAATCGACAATAGACGAACATCATGATAAATTCGATAGCTAATGATAAGAATATTAATATTATCTGTAAGTGGTCCTTTCTGAGTAGCGTCTCGAGTGGCGTCTATATATGTAAACCACTTTTCGTCTTCGTGATAATATCGACGCGAGAACTATGCTACTTAAAGTCTTTTATTTTTTTGCACGCACTTTTAGCACCTTGCGCGAGTCATGTGATCGTTTCGTTCCTCAATTACTTACCAGGAGATAATCAATAATTTGTATTACCAACACGAGCGTGAGACCGCGAAGTGGTACCTACGTAATCAACGTTACTAACCGCTTTATTTAGCAATTTAAAGTAAATTGTGTGCGTGTAATTATCGGGACATAACCACCTGCTATTAGTTTTTATCGGATGCCTGCAGGCGAGAATGACCGAGTGGCCGCCATAATTAAGTGTTCAATTTAAAAATTAACAACTCCAAACCAGTTTTTGTACCCAAAACAGAATCGCGGAGAAAATAATCAACGCGTTGAATACGGAATACATAACTTGTGATGTTAATGTAATCGTTGTCCAAACTGTTGATAAAAACTTGTTCAATAAGACACTTCAGCTTCTTCTTACTCCGTTTTTGGGCATCTTGTACAATCGAGCCTCTTTATGGAGAGAAATAACATGGTCATTTTAATATTTTTTATGCGACATGTTTTCGAGAATTGAGTTTGTTCAAGCGAAACCCAATTTCGAATGCAAAGCCAAATTAATATGTTAAAACCGCTGAAGCGGATTGTATTTAAATCTGATTAACTTGTTTGTTCGTATAGTATTTGATAATATATGATATTTGATAATGCTATTGCCGATCAATCAACGACATGTGAATGACAACCACAATATCGTGTTGCCGCGAGCGGATTAATAAAACAAAAAGCGGGTGATTCGATACGGCGTTGGCTTTACACACAAATTGCGCTGGCCGTTTTGCTTCGGCCTTCCGAGAAGCATATGTTCCGATATTTTATTTATTTTTTCCTCTCGTACGTTAATCATGCCGGCAGCACGCGATGTGACGTGTCCGAGAGCAGTTGCCGCGACTCGCCCGATTATTCACGCGATTTCAATTATCTATCTGCCAATCTACGTAATTATATCAGGCGTGTTATAAGCGCTGAACATACCTTTCCATGTTGATGCCATGTTGGTAGGTACCTACTTCATACTTTTTTATGTTGTATAAATTCTTCATTGCAATGAGTAGATAACATCGTTTTCTTTAAAGTCGCAGTTCCACTGAGTTTTATTGAGTAAACCCATAAAGGTATATACACATAACAAAAGATTTATTGGTGCGGTTGGACGAACCGTGACTTTCCGGAATGTTGCCCTGACAGGTGGAAACACTTAGTGTTAATTTCCTTTTGACGGCATTTCGAATAAATGAGAATAAACCTTTCATGGAGCGGCTCAGTATGCACTTGGTATTTTCATTAAAGAAGCCGTCTCATTAAAGACGTGCTCGGCGTTCGGGCTGCGAGCTGGTGGCAATTAGCGGGGTAAGAAACTTTATTCAGCGCCACAGCGGCTGAGCGCTCGCTGTCGCTCCGTCGCGACTGAGGAAATTATTCCCGCCGTTTCTTCCGCTTCATTTGCGACGGCTGCTCCTCACGCTTCCTGTACTCCTGGTAGTTTGTCGATAGTTTTGTAGGAGAACCGGTACTTTCTTTTTAACGCAAAAAGACATTGTTTATTAAAAGTTGGTAACTTGAGATCTAAGAAAAACTTTCGAATGTGTTTCGAATAAGATTACGGTACAGGAAACAAACAGGCTATCGTCTCTCTTTCATCTTTAATAACTAAGCCTCCAAAGTCGAAATTAAGTTTATAAACAATAACGATTTTCATAACAAGTCGGTTATAGAGCTTAACGATCGAGTTCGCTAAGAACTTTATCCTATAATGATGCCGCATTTTCAAGCAATGTATCTTATTATCGATACTCAGTGCCGATACCTTAGATGCTTTACGCTTCATTTGTACTGAAGGCGACGAAACGTAACTTTAGCTTCTCATACTTTCTGAGCTCCTAGTATCTGTCACCATTCATGTAACAGTTTAATCGTTTTTATTTACGATTTATGACGTTAAAGTTCTTTTCTAGTTCGACTGTCCAACGTCAGTCTGGCCTAGATACTTGCAGCCTGTACCTAATCAAAGAAAAATAATGATTGAGGTTAAGCTATAAGAAAAACGAGTTACTTATTGATAAATAATAACTTGGCGTGTCGGGTCTTTAGCGATTCTTCTCGAAAGTTCGAGAGTTCTTTAACTACACGACAGAAATACATTATAACGTCATATTAGGTTTAAAAAGATACGCGTTATAATACAAAGAAATTGCTCGCGCTTCTCAGTGAATTATAAATCCGATTCAAGTGTGGTGTTCCGAGGCGAATCATACAAAATGAAAAGGTAGAGTACTCGTTGAAACGGCTTAGTTTACATTGTAGAAATTGCAGCTTTCTTTGCACAGCGCAGTAATGCTGTTCTCGTATTTTATTTTGCAGGGAACGGATTAAACTTTCCATTTGCTTTGCAAATTTTAATGAGAGACGCGATTACACGCTGTCAACTCGTCTAGTTTAGATCACAAACATGTTGGACATGAGCAACCAGTTTAGAGCTTGTGTTTACACTCATCCGCGTTAACATTTAGCGGTGAAACGCCGGGGTGGTCCCCGACCACAAGAACATGGGCATTTCAAGTTTTTATGAGCTTTATGGGGACATTAAAGCGAGTTAATGCCCAGACGGGGTTAAAACTGCTCGGCGAGTCATGGCCGCGCTATAGGTAGTACATCTACACAAGATTCCGCTCGAAAATATATCTTGGCAGGATAATTATATGCTTGCCGAATAAAAGTGGACAGATGCGTACATAAATAAGCAATTAAGTCAATTTGCTGGGACATGCGCGAGGTTACTCCTGATATTTATCTGATAAGGCGCGTTCCGTTCGCGTGATAAAAATACATAGGTAGTCTATATTTTCCGGCGGAGTTCGTAAGTGGGTATGTACGACGTAGTTTGTAATGTTATCGTTTGAACGTTGAGGATATTACGGCATTAGACAGGGTTACCGCAGTTACGAGCGTTCAAACATATATTTCTTTAAGCTTCGAAGCGAGATTTTAAAGTGGGTTCCATGTCTGTCAACTTGTTGTTTGTTGTCTGCATATCTTATCGCTGTGCCAGCGCCACGAGTGCAGTTCAAATTGTCTTTTTTACCTACTGTTTATTTACATAATGTGCTACTAACTTTATTACAAATCACAATACTTACACATTATTATACAAATCACAATACATATTAAAGTATGCTAAAGTATGATAAACTTTTAATTTCAAGTTAATCTTTCAAAAAATCGTGAACAGACTTACTACAAGCCAGAGTCAGAATATTTTTTTTACCTAGTAACTATTATCAGCAAATTAACAGGATTTTAAGGCTCGCCTCCTATTACGTGGGGCTTAAACATAGCTGGCAATGAGTGGGTGTACATACTGTACACTTCAATGAAGATGTGATGTCAAGCAGTCGTCGTTCGGGGAGTCGCTGTCAACGATACAATTCGTTCAAAACAATATTATATGGCCTTATTTTTCTTAAATATAATCCACAACAGTATCGTACGTACGGTCAGTCTACTCTGTCCCCTATCATTCTCAAGATGGCGTGTAACAATTTATATATTTAACAGTTTATTGTACACAGAACAGAATATCTTCTTCTATCGTGTGGGTTGTGAGGTGGATTACCAACCTCATCAACCAAGGCCCCTGACATGACTCATGTAACAACTACGACACCAGACAACATTAAAGGCTGATCACCTGATTGTCCGAGAGTAAGACGATCCGTGGTTCGGAAGGAACGTTAAGCTGTTGGTCCGGGTTAACTACTTACTGATGCACAACAGGATATAAAAACAATTAGACTAACACAAGACAGATAAACGATCAATTCTTCAATATTGGCATTTTACTTTTATCAAAATGTTAATATACACAGTATATTTGTTTTTACTTACAAGAGTTTAACAAAAGGCAACCCAGGCTTGCCAATACAAACAGCTTACATTGACTGGGATCACATAATAGCCTCAAACATAAGATCCCATATCCCAATAGCAAACACAAAGCCACTGGCTTGCTATGTGATTGTGTATAGCTTGTGTAGCAATCAATAGATCATGAAACGTGTTCTGACGTCACTACTATTGCCCGCTTGTATGGCCGGTTATTGAATTATTCGACTGTCCATATAAACAGTACCTACACAAACACTACAGGTAGAACCTAATCACATCTGTAATACTATCTAAGGTCGCAAGTTGTAAGGAAAGCACTTACTGCCAGTTTTGAAAGTGTTTTTGACTATCATCATAGAATAAGGAATAATACTACGTATAGAACGGCAACTCTCCGCTCCCCACCAGCGGCCGAGCTAGGTTTACCTCATCCCCCTCTGTCTTACTTTAGTTTTCAATCGTATGGCGTCAGACGGCACACACACAGATGCGCGTGTACGATAACGTCAATGTGTAGTATTGTGAAAACGAGGTTTTTGTATGAAGTGTCTGGGGTGTGCTATCCTGTATCTATTTATATTGAATTAAATATTTATTTGCATTTTATGATGGTGTACAAGTTGGTTAGTTGGTTGGTTTTTTTTACAAGTTGGTAAGTTACAATATGAGCTTCACATCATAGACCCTTTCGAGCACGACAAAATACTTAGAAGTTTAAAAGTGAAAAGCAAGCTTTCAAATTCTAACAACAATATAATTATATTTTTAATTTTATCTAATAGAATCATAAATAAAGAGACATAACATTATAAGTAAAATATACATACTTAAAAATACATAATATATCATAATGTTTACAGACAATCTCACACAGTCAATTTCAATATAATCTCACAGAAAATTATATTGCAATATTATTAGATGATGCATAAAAATATTTAGTCGTACGTACTTTATAGCAAAAACCTTGATAAATCGTATAGTTTGCAATAGACTATCTGCCAAAGTCTACCGTGAATTTTCGTATATTTCACTTTGGAATCGTTCGGAAACGTATATATTTCGGTATCGAGTTGTCAACGAAATGTATTTATTTAGGCGAATTTGAAGCGACGATGCTTCGAATAGTTGACAGATGAGGTTTAGTGCGTCTTTCGACAAAGCAACGCACATAGTTATAATATAAACGTGGAATTCGCTGTAAATAAGTCAGAAAAAATCAACGCTGTTTTTTTACTGACATTTTATTACGTATTATAAATCATTTTGTTGATATAAAATATTTAATAGTAAAAAATCAGGGACTAAACATCTATTTTTCCTATGCTGTCGCATCCAACCAGCTCTACAAGTAGATATCAAGAAATGAGGCATTGCTTTTGTCTTCACAGCTAGATCATGTTATGTCCCTATGGATACACTAAATATAAAAGGATATTATCTGGCGAATCCCGGCACTATCCACCCCTGGAGGGATTACTAGCCTTACGCGTTATTCAGATAGAGAAAAGAATTCAAACACAAAACAGAAGTGACAATTTCAAAGGAACACTCAAATACGTCTTTTCTCGTCTTTCTTATCTGTGACTGCGAACCAACTGTGAACTAACTGCAGCCCTATATGTAGACGTAAATAGAAGCGGCCGGCACAGTTGTGTAAAGTTTGAAAAGTCCTGAAATAGCCGAGCGCGGTGCGGGGGCGTCGTAAATATTATTCAACAAAACATATGGAATTAGCTTGACGTATAAATGCGATAAACGTTTAAATATAAAAGCCCGTTTTGTTTGCCGATTACAGTTCGAGGTCTTCATAATATTGAGCTTCGGTATTCTAATTATATTTGACGACTCAATAGAGTCATGATAAAGATGGGCTACAGAACAGGGGCCTTAGCCAAGTTGTAAACGATTAAGTAAAATACGCCAGCGTCAGTGATGTTCATCCCAAACATTGTTATCGCGGTAACAGTCACATTTCAAAGTAATTTGGAAGTTGGCTAACAATACAATACAAAAACGCTTTATTGGTCATATTTATAAATACAACATGAAAACAATTACAAAAGTGACAAGAGAAGAGCAATCCGCGGCAAATTTTAGTGCTTTTTTAATTATTTTCAGTTCCATACTTTTGAGACGGAAAATTCAGAATCATGGTCTGGCTCAAAGTTTTCATTACGATGTCACTAACACACTGTATACATAGCTAACCTCCCAAATATAACTTCATGTCCTGTTTTCTTCTCTTCCATAGTAATGTATGTATATATTTACGTATTTATATATTATTATAATCATTACTTATTGTCTTCTATGTATTGTTATAAAAATAAAATCTAAAATTATATATTTACCAAAAATCAGTACAGTCCTCGTGTTTGGGACTACTTTTAAGCAAATATATACTTGTGTTAGTAGCCCCGCTCTTCTATAGTTTTTAATATAGTTTATCTAGGTATACTTATATTTTTCAATTTTTTCAATTTTTTTGTACAGACTATCCCACTACGCTTTTCATTTCCTATACCTAAAGGTTGCCTGGAAGACATTGCTACCTTAGCAATAAGGCCGCCTTTTGTACTACCTGTCTAAATGTAATACCCAATGTATTTTTAATATGATTTAAGTGCAATAAATAGTTTTTGTATTGTATTGTATAACTTGTCTGTCACCATATTAAGATACTTTTCACCTTTGACCGTATATTTCCACTATTATTTTACAAGCGAAGTAATACAAAGTACAACTGATAATACTTTATTTTAAGACATGAAATATTAGGCGGAGTGTAAAGAAAAATACATTCGCCAGTGGAACTGAGATAACCCGGCGAACTCACTACGACTTCACATAGCTCTTTGTTTTCTCACGAACGAAATGTAGGTAAAACACTACGACATAACTGTATTCTAAGTAGACACGACAAAAGGTTAACAATAATAAATAAATAGCACGGCCTCCGTGGTCCACTGGTTTGAGCGTTGGGCTCACGATCCGGAGGTCCCGGGTTCAAATCCCGGTACACATCACGAAAATCACTTTGTGATCCTTAGTTTGGTTATAGGGCATTACAGGCAGATCACCTGATTGTCCGAAAGAAAGATGATCCGTGCTTCGGAAGGCACGTTAAGCCGTTGGGCCCGGTTACGACTTACTGATGTAAGGTAGTAGTCGTTACATGTCCCCTGCCTTTGGCGGCTCAATAGTAACCGTGACACCAGGGTTGATGGGGTTGGTAATCCACCTCACAACGCACACGATAGAAGAAGAATAATTACAGTACTATCAGCGTTAGACGGAAGGCAAGAGGGAAAACACTGCCCTATTTTTCCCTAAAAAGTAGCACGGAGAATGCTACACCGACAAGAGCGTAGCTCTTAAATTAGTGATGATGATGACTATCAACGTTATGTGTGTTCCAGCCAGTAACATAATAAAGAGGAAGACAAACATACATACATACCCCGAGTTACACTAAATACTAATTGAACAAGTAGTTTTAGCATGAAAGGGAATCCGCAGAACATAGGCGATCCTAAAAATAAGGTTTACATTGCGACAAAGAAGTATCAATCGACAATACCTCGCCATAACAACAGTACAAGTATCCAAGCCGAATTTTGTACGTGGATTATCGAGGCGGATCAACATCGGTATACGTAATGCATACCAAATGTTTGAAGCAGAGCCTAATATCGCGAACAATCTATCAACAACATTGACTGGCGCACAGTCAAAACGAAATAAATTGTAAGCTGATATACCCTGATATTTTCCTTCCTCACATATTGAGCAGAATAACCCGCATACATCCACAAACGACTTCACCACTAGGGCTGAACTCTAACCGCATCGTAAAAACTTTATTCATCGGCCAAAGCTACATGTTTTGAATACAATTATTGAAATTAGAGAATTTGCATTACAAAAGCGTCATGAATAATTTATAGACGTCGACGAGTAAAAAGTTTAAATTATTGAAATATATTTTATATGCTGAAATATGATGAATGAAAAGTTTATGAGTCGGCGGACGGTCGTAAAACGGGACGCGACTACGCGAGGCATATGGGAGGCGAGGCGACGAGGCGCGCGGCGCGAGGCAGCGAGGCAGAATGCAGACCGGTAACCCTAGCGTGTCAAGTTGATAGCCGGGGCTTTGCGGCGCGCCGACGAACGAGCCGAGAATCCCTGCGAGCTCACTAATACCAGGCGAACAGAGCACACCCGAAAGTGGCGCTCGAACCACGAACACACGCACACAGCCGCCTAGCAATCGATACGGGGGGCCGCCTCCCCGCCCCCAGCAAGGGGATGAATTTAAATTATTCACAGCGGGTATAACTGCGTACCGTCTTTAACAAACAAATTATGTATGCGCACCTAATAACGCGATACACGCGCTTGGCTTCTGGGCCACAGAACTTTCAATTATAACTTCGGAGGATAAGCGACGTGGGTCGGATTTGTAATTACCTCCAACCGATGGCTGTTCGCCGCGTCCGGAATTCGCTAATTAGTTCAACTATGTCGTAATTATGAACGGTACGCAATCATAAACGAATGTTTAACTTAAAAGCCTATGAGATTGTTTTATTGGTAGTAGGTATCTACAGTGATAAATTGCCTTATCTCGTTTAATAAAATCACGGTTCAGAAGTCGCGACCCCGCGGTCACCTCATAACGAGCAACGGTCTCGCCGGATCTCCGACCTTCCCAGCATTATCTGCGCTCGTTTCTTAAACAAACAGCTTATTGTGGAAATGACAACGACTCGGTACGTACAAACGTGGAGACATCGATCAATCGGAGAATTTCAATAGCGATCACAGTCTAAACGACGGTGAAGTTTAAGAAAGTGGGGAGCGCATAAAACGTCAAAGAGATTGAATATCGATTGTAGAGTCGACAGCAATCTCGGAGCCGAGGGAGCGGCGAGGCGCAGAGGCCTAGAGGGGACAGTTCCGCCCGCGACAATTTATGTTATTGGCACGGCTGCGGCTGCCCGGCCAGATACCGCCCTCACGTGTAATTGTTAGTTGGGACGCGCGATATTGGGGAATTAAAGCGGGGTGATTGATTAAGCGGCGATAACGATTAGCCCCGCCACAACCCCAGATATTGCGCGCGGATGAAAAATGGCTCCCGAGATTAGCGTTATGCCGGAATATGATTTCGACGCGGACAGAATCAGTTTACAAAACAAAACCCCGACGAGAGCGAATTAAAAAAGCAGATAACCGTCAGCTTTTAAAATAAAAACATACGCCCCGCGAGCACTCACCCGTTTACAGATTAAGTTGAAAGATCAACAAATATATTTTAATCCAACCCAACGGAATCCTCGCATTTCCGGCGGCAAAAACTCGGTGCCGCGACACATGGGCGAGAAAAAACCAGAGTTATTATCTTAAGTCGAATCCAGCAGAACCCATTAGTAAACAACACGGGCACAAAAGAGGGCAAAATAGCGGCTTATAAAAAATTGTAACAAAAAATCGGCTTTTGATCCTCGGCTCCCCATATTGTATTTGTGGAGGTTTTATTAGTCAACGAACCGGTCGGCCGACCCGGGCCTCGCACCGATGGTTTTATGTAGTCTTTTATCGCGTTCATTGCGGTTCTAACGCTCTCGGCCGGTGCGACTCAACCGAACAGATGTTATCTCAAATGCTATTAGCAAACGCAAATAGACGCGATATAGTTTCTAATAGCAGTACTAGTATCGACATAAACAGCATGGAAGTGACAGTCGACATGTCAAACATGCAATCGTAAGTTTTAATGACACTCGCGCCCCTTGTGTTGCGAATGCAGCGTCGACTGCGACAAATCAGTTCCACGGCGAGCTCGCAAAACTTTCCACGCGAACAAAGAAACCAGGTACCGACGCCAGCTGCGGCCCGTCGGCCGACTAGTCGTGCGACAAGTCGAGCACAGACCCGCCGCAGTCGGAGAACAGGATGCCGTGAAACTTAAATGGGTTTATGACAAGATGCACGAGAATTTATTCGTAGTCGGCGTAACCGACGACAGATAGAATTCGCGCTAATTGATGCAGTAATAGACGCGACAGTGTCTTAATATAGTGGCTGTCAATCGGGCGAGTATTTCGAGCGGAATATTACGAAACGGTAAAATAACTGTAAACATCAACGTCGGGAGCGAGATAAATTACAGATGGAGGCAATTAATGTTGAATCAATTTGCTGTAGGAGTGAATATTTATTATCATTTCAATTGTTCGTGACATAATAAACGGGAGCGTAACAAACCGCAGCGGGTATAATGCGAAGCGGAAATAATAATGGCATTTGTTAGCTGGCTGTCGGCGCCGCGGGCTTTTGCCTCACATCCTAATTACGCCAATAATAATTACACAGTAGTCGCCGGACGGCAGCTGCGCACCTCCTCGCGGCTCTGGCTGCCTGGTGCCTAATGAACTTGTTAACTGACATTTCTAATTGTTATTTGATTATTATACAGGTTCTGCTTTTCAACTAGGCTCTAATGGCGACAGTAAAACCTTTTAATCTCAAAGCTTGGTTGACTGCAGTCATGCCAAGTTTTCAATTAAAAATAACAGCTATTTGAACTGAGTACCTCCAACTATAACTCGTCGACAGTTATGCCTCCTCTCGCGTCTGTATTATTATAACTTTGACGTTGTACAGTGGATCGCTGCGCTGTCGACATGTAGTCGTCGAGCTCTAAAATAATTACCTGTGAGCCGTGAGCACTGAACACTGAGCATTCGTGGTAATTATTGCGATTCGTTCCGCGGCCCAGCGAGGGGACGAGGGGAGTCATTACCCGCCTCCAGAGAGCCGATTTATTTTATCGCATCAATCAATTACAACCAGTATCCGATATTAAAAAAATAATTCATGGCATGACCGAAAGCCGCGCGTTTTGGCTGTGGCAATAACGTTTTTGTGAAATGAATGATGATGCGCCGCGGGCAGGTAACGCGATACGTCCGTTCCGGGGTATAAATAAAGTCGTTGAAGCGAAAAATTCATCAGAATTTATCACGTTGGCGTTGCTTTATGAAATAACGCTTTTAATTGGATACGCTCTGCTGTGAATCAATAGCTTAAGATTATTTGGGGCATAATGTCGTGTCGCTGACAAATTAGCGATGAATTCGATTAACTCTTCAGGCACGCGTTTACAATCGTTAATTTGCATTAATTATCATTTATTAGTTTTAAATGCAGTTCTATTGCGTTTACAGAGAAACTATAATGTATTGGCACGGGTTGCTTAGTTCTAAGAAGTGGCTTAGCGAGATTAAACGTATTTATTTGTACCAGGCGAGCATGACTGCCAGTTAGCAGGTAGTGGTGAGAACACTGATCAGCCGGCAATCAACATGTAAATTTATTCAGAGCGATCGGTGTAATCGAGCGCCGCGGTGCTATTAACCTCATTCGCGACGGCGTATACATGTTAAAATGTCATGATCCCCTGGTCGCTCTGATAGATATCTTATTAATTTAACAAGTTAATGTGATCAACCGATCGCCCATCACCCTAATTACATCGCGGCCTATAAGTTTACCAACATTTAAACAGCGGTGATAGCTTCCATCAATCAAGTCGATAGGTCGACCGTTTATGTGAACACGACAAGATGTTTTATACTCTCATGATATTCATAATATTTAAAAGCCTGATTTGGGTATTCGAGTCCACTATCTTTTAATATTGTAACGTTACTAAATGACATCATCGGAAACCTTTACTGTGAGCAATAAAATTAATTACACGAAAGATAATTATTAGCATTAAAATTGATGTCGAAACCGTTTCAAAACAATTTGAGAAACCTGCTTTTAGTGAAATCATAAAAAGCTTTGTAATTGAATCGAGCGTCTATAAAAACATTAAATTAAAAAATGATAACTTGGACTTATTTTAATACGGCGTTGTCAGTCTAAATACTTACTGGGTTGAAAACTATTTTATTGACGAGGGTGTCACCCCTTATTTGAAAGGCGGTCGTAATAATAGTGTATTATGCGACAGATCGAGTATTAGGACGCAGACAATGCGTGCGAGTGTATAGATGTTGTGTAAGATTGTAGATATTATGAGGGAGCGAGTGTTAGAGCGACGGCCGGTCACGTCGCGTCGCCGCATCGACGCCAACCACCACGACGATAAACATCTTTGTGCCGCGGGGGATGGTAACTACATTGTCATAAATACAGCCAAAGCTAAAGACTTCAACTCGTCTTTAATTATCTCGGAAACTTTTACAGTTAGGGAGCGGACGGTAAATTGATTCCGCAAGCACTTTAGAAATTTTTAGAGCCCTCGACAGTGATTAATGGAAGGAATTTGGGCGATGTGTTCCCAATGCTGCTCCCTCGGTACTTGCTTGTTGCAAAGAAAGCTAGGGGAGCCTCCCTCCTCGTTAGAATATTGCGCGAATTTCAACCGTCCGCGCAGTCATTTACTAGTGCCATAAAATGCTGCGGTTACAATATCTCATATTGCTCAAGCAGCTGTTCCATTTGTTGTAATGTCGCAGTAACATAATTCGATGTGGTTAAACGTGATGAGTTCATAAGCCTCGACTGTGCATAAACGTTTGGCAATAGCTCGCATCACGTCGGTGTGATTAATGACGAGGATGTTTGCATTCGTGATTGTGAAACGTATTGAATGTGTTCACAGCGACGCGCCGGCCGGCCGAACTGCCACTACACCGCTCATCTGCTCATTGTTGATTGTCATATCGCTGATGGGCTTTTCGTTTTCGTTTTGTTACTTCTATAAAATGTGCGCGCCTATTTGAGCATGCAGCAACTAATATTTACAAAGCCATTTCGGTTTGTGTTAACATTCAACTCTGATTTCCAATAACATCGGCGGGAAGCATCTGCATGAAGGATAGTCTTATTTGCCTCGGACCACAATCGCATTAATTTGCGGAGTGCAGCTATTGTGAGCGGCAGGGAGAGGGGGCGGTTTAATGAACCGGCGGGGGCGACAGGCGCGGATTACTCCGGCGTTTGCACTCAATCAAGCTCGCAAACAGCCCTAAGCCCCAACAATTAAATACGCCGAAACAATCGGATACACTTGCGCGATAAGAGCAATCGGACGATTAGCGCGACTGCTATCACAGGTCGAGATCGATAGGTATGATTGAAATAGACCACGATGAGTCAATCATTCAAACAGAGATGGCAATTTCAACAGGGAACGATTGTGTTCATTATGATTTGATATTAGATTGGTTATGTGGTGAAAGTTATTTACGAATTAAGAAGCATCGAAACAGAAAAGCATCAGTCGTAAAATTAAAATGGAACCTTACCTTAGGTTCTGTCTTAATTTTCTTAGCTGGAGGCTGCGACGAATGATTGTCTTGCCGCGAGTCATCGGGTTCGGGTTTGAGGAGCGCGGGCGCGGAGGGTGTCGCGGGCGCGAGCGTGGCGGGCGCGGGAGCGGGCGCGGGCGCGGCGGCGGGCGGGGGCGCGGCCGCGGGCTTGGTATCAATGCGCGGCGCGAGCGCGGGCGCGGGCACGGATGCGGGCGCGGGCGCGGGGACGGGCGCGGGCGGGCCGGGCGCGTTGGGCGGCGGCGGCACGCGCGGCGCGCCGTTGACGTCGTGTGGCGGGTGCGGGTGGTGGTGCTTGTCGCGCGCCTTGTCGCGGCGGTGGCCGCCCGAGCCGCGCTTGGCGGCCGCGGGCGCGCCGACTGCGCCCGGCGCCGTCTTCGGCTCACCGTTCATCTCGTTCGATTTCACGATCTCGTGTTTCGCCTCGGAGCTCTTAGTGCCGGGCTTCGTGCGCTTGATCTTCATCTTGAGCGCGGTGCGCTGCGCGTCCGGTTCGGCGCGCGCCGCCATGCCGCCCGCCTCGTCGGTCTTCTCTATGTCGGCATCGAGGTCTATGATGAGGTCGCCGATGCCGATGTCCCACTCGTTGTCATCGTACTCGAAGTTGCCGGGGTGCAGGTGAGGCGCGGGGCGAGCTCCGCCGGCCGGCGCGCCCGACCTCATTGGCGCCGCCATCTGCCCGCCCGCCCGCACTCGCCCGCACACACCATTGTAGCCCTGCAAGCACAACAACGGCCCGTCAGCACACCACCGCGACACACCACCACAACTCTACACCACGCAACCACACACCGCGGACAGATCACGTCAACGACAGGCCCTAATCGCAAACATCATGGGCAGATTATGACACGTACAATTTTTGTGTTATCTTAATATCCTGTCCGGGTGGTGCGTGGGAGGTCGATGGTCCGAGACGCCCATTTATAAAGAATCTATTTCCGACACGATGAAACGCAAAGGAATGTACCTAAATAAGACCATTTTATCATGGTGCCTACATGGTCGAGAAAGTTCTGTAGAAAGAAGTTAAACGGATTCAATAACCGTTCATGCCTGAATCACCCATAAAAATAAAACTGCGCCGCTATAATGAACATGTCCATTTAAAATTATCCCTTTATAGAAATTTCATATCCTACGAAGTTATAACCGATTCAAAGAGGCAATAATCGTAAAATAC
Source organism: Pectinophora gossypiella (assembly GCF_024362695.1). Taxonomy (NCBI): domain Eukaryota; kingdom Metazoa; phylum Arthropoda; class Insecta; order Lepidoptera; family Gelechiidae; genus Pectinophora; species Pectinophora gossypiella. Next base: position 4,896,574 of record NC_065420.1, on the reverse strand, counting down.
TCGTAAAACCTGGTAGATAAGCTGGGTTACTCTCACAAAGCGTGGCATAAACCTAGACTGGCGATGTACTTAGTGCCAAAGCTATGCATATTTATTACTATTTAAAAGTACAGTAAAGATTAATAGATGACCCCCAACTCTCGGCACTATGGAGTGCGGTGGTTAATTTAGCCGGCGGTTATTGCAAATAGAAACTCAATTGGATAGCTCATGCCAAATACGTATTTCGAAATCGAAATGAACATCAGCTCCCGGTATACAAACAGACATTGAAGTTCAAAATACTGTTTTATAACGTGAACTAATGCCATTTGATTGCAGTCCATAAAAGCGCAGTTTAATGTGGTTTCAATCGTGTGAAGAGTACGCTGGGTATTTATTTACTTGAAGAGAGAAGTAAATTGCCTCCAAAAATGGTCAGCATTATGAGGCGGAGATACCAGGGAGGCAGAGCAACAGGGAGATTGGTGCAGTTCCAGCGGGCAGTTTATAGCGCAGACACGACGCCGGGTTTTTACTGCACCCCTTTGATAACTCCTCGTAACTTTTTTTATGACGCGCGTGCTTATGCCTGCCTGGTACAGCGAGCTACTATTTATGTGTATTAAACATATTAAAATAATGTAAAAAAAAGCTTTGTAAAAATATTATATAACTTAAATAAGTACTTAAGTACTAATAAACATCTCAACGTTTTCAATGTGCGCAACCACAAACGTCACTACCATATTTCGTAAGGTAAATGTTATTCATTTATTTATAAGCATTTAGGTACCACTTACCTTTGTAGATTACGCACCTCTATAAAGCCATTATTCAATTTGCAATAAATAAACAGTAAGACAAACATAAAGAAAACTACACTATAATTAATGGGTCATTATTATAAACAATATTTTAAAACGTCGGTGTTTCATTGACGACGCGCGACGGACTTTTGGTATTGACATTTTAAAGAGAATTAAAAATAATGGGTATGTTAAACGCCATTCATAAATTCGAGTTTAATTGTAACCTTCGGGCTGAACTTAGGGGGTCCTACAAGCTACAATTATGGACATAATGACATACTGACGCACAAAACGCTATATTTTATTCATTAATGGTTTTTATAACAAGCCTCTCCATGCAAGGAAGTATACAATAAATAACAGAAAACTTGAATTACGTTCTGTTTTATCAATACTATATCAAGTTAAAACTCAATACAGGATCTGTTCAATCTGGTATGTTAACCCCGTGAAACGGGATAACGCTAGGAAGATGAATGTTAAGTACCTATATCATAAAGCCTACTAAAAGGGTTAGGTAAAATATTTACACAATATTTCTGGTAATTATAAGACGTTATTGAAAGAGAAAAATAAATGCAAATGGTCCCCTTCATTCTTTTTTGCTCTGCCTCTCTAGTCAGTAACAAATGCCAAAATGTTGTTGTAAATGTATCTACAAAACTAAGAAATGAAAGAATCACAAAGAATCTGAGATTAGTGCCTGGCAATAAACTCGCCCCTTATTACATGGGACTTAAACATAGCGAGGAGTAGGTGTTATGTACAGTCATGAGCAATATCATGTACCCTCTTTAGAACCCTGTCGCACTATCATATTTGTCTTTTCATGAGACTTACGGTTTAATTTGTCACAAAAGTTAATGTGACATGGTTTCAAAATGTATACATATTAGTACTCGTGACTATGCGTATTATACAACAGAGGTGTAGGCCCCTAGAGAAGTAGATACAGGCGCGATGCTGTTATGTTGTATAAAGAATCAGAAAGTGACAAACAAATAGTTTTACGAGTGTTTAAGTGAATTGCAGTAATCATTGGTTTAGGCCTGTGCTGGGTTCGAACCTGCGACCTCAAATTGAGAGGCAAGCAGAATCAGAATCGGAAACTATACAAAAACTATACAATAATAACGTTGAGGCATTTTCCACTATTTAAATAATATCGCTATTAAATAACAATAACAATCAAACTAGGATATAAATCGCTACTAAAGCCTGGCTTAAAAGTGTATAATCATAGTTTGTTGATTTAAGATTGATTGCTCCATCATGTTTGACAGGCCTCAATTATTTCAATGATGCAATCTTGTGTTTGTTACTTTGTTGAATATGTAAAATAACATATTAGTTTTCTTGTTGGCAGCAATGGAGAACAAAATAAATGAATGTGCATACTTTAATGGAACAACAGGAATCCAACTAGTCAAATCAGTTACTTTTTCTTAAACGTCAAAACACGAAATTACTATGGAATTTGTATGAAAGAGCAACCTAGAAAAACGTGACGAAATGTCGCACTTATTATTACATTTTTCTTTAGATAAATAAGTTAAATAGAATAAGAAAAACGTTTTTTGTCACCTTTCTTTATTTAGTAGATAATCAGAATTTTATAATTTATATTTGACCTAGGAAACAACCCAATTCATATCATATCATAGTTATTAGTTATGAAGATAATACGTACAAATATGACAAACTACAGACTACCAAAGAGTTTTCAACGGAAAGCCATTCGAATATATTGCGGTATTATAAAGGATTCCGAGTAAAAGTGCCATGAGCAAAATAACCAGTAAGTAAGTGAAATAAACACATAAATGAGACAAGTTTCCAAAACTCGCTTCATTTCTCGGGAATTCAGAGTTCTTGTCGGTTCTCTAAAGTTATGCTTTTGTGTTATTTTTAGTATAAACAGACTTTTAAATAAAAGTATACGTGATACCGAATTTGCTTTCAGGGGTTTTACCTCCTTTGGGCATAATAGGATTGAGAGGACTTTGCCAGCGTTTACTTAATACGAATTTAAAAGGATCTCTCTAAAGTAGTTGTACCGAGGCTCCGAGCTGATGAATAAAGTTTTTCTCTATAATAAACGTTGGAGAAAATGTAGGCTTAATTTTACGAATTTTCCACTACAAAAATAATCTTGTCTCATAAAAAGCGGCGTTACAAAGTTGGGATATCATTTACATCGTATTCATAAACGTTGAACGTGGGTGCAACATATGTTTCACGGGTACAAAGAAAACTAAAATAAATCCTTGATAAATCCGAACAGAAAACGGATCGCAATTTTTTAACCCTAAAATGTCGATGTCGTAAATCTGCGCTCATCAGGTAAGCCTGCCGTGTTGAATCATGCACGAGTGCCGAGCCAACGGCGACGGAGGAAAGAGAGGGATAAATCGCAACTCCATTATGTCCGCTGCGTGTTTGTCAATAGGCCGGCTGATTGAGCTCTGAGATTCTCTGCGAGCCTGGTACTTCCATGTACACTTTTAGGTTACATCTCACTTCAGTGAAATTTTACATAACGTAACAAAACTTACTTGGTCTTTGATAGACAAGAATGGAGAAGCTACACCGACAAGAGCGTGGCTCTTAAATTTGTAATGTGAACAAAACTTAGAATCATATTTTCTCATTTTTATATCTTTCCAAAAACATGTTTTAGGTACAAGCGAATTTGCCAATTGTTTCGGTTGAAACAACTGATGCTGAACGAACTGGTACTGTGACAAAGTGTACTTAGGTATTATTTTATTTTAGTTATTTTTGTATTATGTATTGTGTGAGTAAAAATATAGGCTTTGCTATAAGTGTATGATTGATGCGACTCTTACAACACTACCGAACTCCCAAAACTAGAGGCCGCGCCACGAAAGGATCTTTCTTGTGTATGTTTTAAAATGTTTCATGTATTTGTGTGCAATAAAGTATATTTGAAACTACCCAATTTTTATAACTTGTCCAATCACAAAGTTCCATTAAAATCCGCGGGACATTTCGTGGCGCGTAGGTACATTAACATTTATTCGACTTTCGTAGCATGTTTTCTATGCATTAAACTTCTGCGCTAATATCATAACAGTTGCTAATATTATAAAGGGAAAATGGAGGTCACTCCGGAACTGATTCGCTACCGAAAACCGACACGTCTCGTCATTAATCAACCAATTTTATTGCACGCAATTTATAATCACGATCTAACTCAAATTCGATCTTTTGCCATTCATTTATTACTTAGCTGCCATACGCTATTGCTTTCATAACGCTTGAGCAATATGGATTTAATTATCTTTTCGTGATCGCTTCAATTTAATAACCATTACGGAAAAGGTTTACGATTCGAATGTCATTACCGGTTTCACAAACAAACGCGTTTCGGATTGGTCATCATCTCGGATATAAAGCAATTTGATTGGGATTACCTACCGATATGTATAATCATTTAGACGTTTTAAAGGCTCCAGTGTTCCAGTGGTTGAGCATTAGACTCACGATCCGGAGGTCCGGGTTCGAATCTCGATTGGGACATATCACAATAATCACTTTGTGATCCCTAGTTTGGTTATGACATTGCAGGATGAAACTACGATGATCCGTGCTTCGGAGGTCATGCTAAGCAGTCAGCGCTAGCGACTATTTGAAGGCCTTGGGCGGCTAAATAGTAACCCTGAGACCTCGGTTGATGAGGTAGGTCATTGACCTCACAACCCGGAGAGAGGAAGAACATTTAGAACCATCAGTTTCTTGTTCTTATAAATTCAAAGAAACTATTGTGTGGGTATAAAACTTTGACAGATGGTATAATCAGCTATTCTGGCGAGTGTACAAACGTCGTGATTTACGGGCAAGCCGCGCTACTTGGCGCGTTGCCCGGGAATCGAACCCGGGACGAGAGGTGCACTTTACTACAGAAAAATTGCTTGTGACGCGAAAATGTAACGGAAGCCACACGGCGAATGAATAGTTTATTTGAACTTTGATTGAGCGGAACATAAAACATATTGCCGCTATTTGTACAACATGTATGCAATAGCTATGTGCCTTATAACATAAAGCATCACTATTTGTAATTCGCAGTTTGTACAGTATTTTAAATATTATTCGTAGAGTAAATACTACCTAACAGGAATACAATGTAATTCAATAATTAAAGCCTAAAAAAGTCATCAAATGGAATGGATGGATGTATCATGGATGGATGGAGTCGAATGGAATTCTATAGTCTCTGCTTACCCCGGGGGGAAATAAGCGTGAGTTTATGTATGTATGTATGTTAACAGATTTGTACCGGAGTTTAGACTCGTTTTTTGTTCGATTTTCGATTTTTGAAGTTGCTTTTAATATCTCTATTAATTAATTTATATTTTCTCTATTATTTATTGTTTTGTTTTTTCCATTCTTATTTTAATTTTTTGTGTGATAAGTAGTTTACCTTTTAATTTTAAATTGTATTTTTGTTAGTGTTTTTCATGTTATTTATAGACTTATTTTTCTTTTTGTTTCTTTTTTCATTCATTGTTTATTTTTGTTTTATTAATTTTTATATTGTTTTTCTCGTCATACAGCGCATTACATATAGCGCATACCTTTATAAATAAATAATAATAAATAATTGTCAAGGGTACAATAACAAAGCTGGCAAACCAATTTTGTTTTGTGACATACTCAGTTTCGCAGTAACAATTATTTATACCCACATACCTACGTATTTGTTATCTTCATTACCTATATATAGAACAAACTTTATCAAGAATTCAAGACTAATTTAATAAATGTCCGTTATAGATAACCTTTAATAAAATAATCATTTTGGTTTTACAGAAATAATGAAAGCAGACGATTATACAATACAGCTAATATAATACATTCCCGTTATCAGCAAAGATAAAGAAATGTAGCAATTAAACGGACTGAGTGTTTTAACTGTTACAGTATTTTTAATATGAAAAGATAAGTAACGGTAAGAATATTCCTAAAGTTATAAATAAGGTTTTGATCACGAAACCAAAGGATCCGGGTCCGATTTCCGTTCGAGACAGTTTAGAAAACTTTTGTAATCTACAGGGTTCTTTTTCAAATGTACACTTTCTACAGTCATGAGCAATATAATGTACCCACTTTAGGACTCTGTCGCACTAACATATTTGACATTTAGTGAGACTTACAGTTCAATTTGTCAAAAATGTTAATGTGACATGGTACCAAAGTGTATACATATTAATGCTCGTGACCGTACACTAACCATAAGTAGAGCAGTGCGATGGGGTATGCCCTGCCCATTAACGAGGAAAATTGTCCAGTAATGAGACGTATAACAATAATTAATGGCCCCGATTCCTGCAGACACCGCCTAATTTTATTTTAGGTTATATCCGTCATTTTCGTATCCGTCGAAAAGGAAAGGGACGGATGATTCACAGCTCTTAATTTTAGGAAGAATGAGTAAATTAATGTGTCGGGTTATTGACTGACGTAAAATTTTTAGACGGTTGGTTTAGATTTGTGCTTAAAATTGACGTGTGTTCCATAAATTTTATGCTTGTCGATTACCCGTCCCTTTCCTTTTCGGCGGATAAGAAAAGGACAGATATAACTTAAAATAAAATTAGATGGTATTTACAGGAATTAGCACCAATATTAGGATATGTTCCGTCATAAAGCATAAAATCGTAATTTCTATCGTAAACGTGATTCTAATCTCACTAAAATCATTTCCCAAGCATTATCCACAAATCTGTTCCATGTATGTAGACCTTCTTGGTCGTCCCCTTCTTCTATGGCACATACATACATAAACTCACGCCTATTTCCCACCGGGGAAACAGAGACTATAGGATTCCATTTGCTTCGATCCTGACACACTTCTCTTCCTTCCTCCACATTCATCAATCGTACCATGGAACATTTAAAGAGAAGGCGAACGTCGTGTCTTATAAGGAAGTGAAAGAATTGGTCGTTGATAGACAAAAATGGAGAATGCTACAACGACAAGAGCGTGGCTCTTAAATTAGTGATGTGATCCAGAAATCATGGTAAGGGCTCTATTACACTTAACGAGTTATTTAAATTAATTATTTTTATTAACCTTGAAATCGTCCTGAGAAATCGTGCAGTGTAATAGACCCTTAACGCTTTAACGCTAGCATCGCTGGTGCAAAATTGTTGTTCTCTGGCAAATTGCGGCACTTACTGCCAATAATGGCGGCGGGCTAACGCGAGTGTTAATACATCGGCGAGCAAGTGTTACTATTGAAATTGTCGATACTATCGACTCTTCTTCTTCTGTCGTGTAGGTTGTGCGGTGAATTACCAACTTCATCAACCCTGGTGTCAGGGTTACTATTGAAGCGCCAAAGGCCCCTGACATGGCTCATGTAACGACTACATACTTACATCTGTAAGTAGTAACCGGGAGCAACGGCTTAACGTGCCTTCCGAAGCACGGATCATTATACTTTTGGACAATCAGATGATCAGCCTGTAATGTCCTAAGCAAACTAGGGATCAGAAAGTATTTTTTGTGATATTTGCCCACCGGGATTCGAACACGAGGCCTACGGATCGTGAACATAACGCTCAACTACTGGACAACGAAGGCCGTTAGAGATAGAATATTATTTACTATCGATATTCGTCTATCGACCGACAACACTATGACGGGTAATGATATCATTACCTCGTGTTAGATCGCACGGATACGTCTAGGATAAAATTGTACACTCCATTTTAATATCTTTCATTCTGAGGTTAAGGTATGTTAGGTTTGGGGTGTTAGATTCCTAATGGCTGTGAGGGCTGGTTATCTGAGGCGAAGGCTGAGTTTGAAACGTCCAGAAGTAGGCAAAATTCACTGAATTTAATTAAATTCGTACAAAAAATGTTCACATTACAGTAGTTTAATGGAGAGCAAGAACGGAAGAGAAGAGACAAAAATGTTGTCACACTAAAAAATATAAATTTAATGTTGGGGTTGCCAACAAGGTATATTTACCTTCTTACTCTGTTGTGTGTCTATGTATAGTTTTTTTTCTCTGTAGTATGTTTAAGTATTATTGTTATAAAATGTTAGTTACGAAAAAGATAAGCAGCAATTAAAAAGTTTTGATTGAAAATAAGTTTTTCTACGTTTACTTCTTTCAGAATCTTTAGGGAATAAATGTAACACTATGATTTTGCAGTTAAACGCTGTCCAAAAGGTTATAGTGTAAAAATATAACCAAAACAATATGGTTTTTACTCAAATAGTATAGGGAACTGTCAAAATTTAAGAATACTCAACAGTAGCGACACCTGGGCGGTTAAAAAGGCCACATCGAAGCAATTCATCTAAAAAAGCAATATTGCAATTTGACATTTGTTTGCATTGCGCACTTACTGTTATATGCGCAAATATTAAATTGCAGTATTGCTTTTTTAGATGAATTCATCGTGCTTCGGAAGGCACGTTAAGCCGTTGGTCCCGGTTACTACTTACTGATGTAAGTAAGTAGTCGTTACATGAGCCATGTCAGGGGCCTTTGGCGGCTCAATAGTAACCCTGACACCAGGGTTGATGAGGCTAGTATTCCACCTCACAACCCACACGATAAGAAGAAGAAATGAATTGCTTCGATGTGGCCATTTTAACCCCCCTGATGGGAGAAATTGGTAGTTTTTATTGTTGTTGTCGCCTTATATAAGGCAGGCAAAGATCTGAGGACCATACAGCCTTGACTTTAGTAATTTAACAATCGAAATTCACGATCAAAATAGACCTAAGCCTTGTCTTCAGTTTTCAATATCTCAAGACAGCTATGGGATACTTAGGTATTTTTAATTTTGTATCACAATGTGGAATAGTAAAGGAAAAAGTACCAGGACACAATAAACGATAGCCAATAACCATCATGGAACATGCAGCCTGTAGTAAAGCACGTTAGCTTAATACCGTAATATCAGAATTGTAAATAAAAAATAAAATGAGCGACAAGCTCGGATTACAGAGTGAATGATGGGCAAGTAATCTATACACTTACAGCCAGGGTTGGATTCAGGAGGAGTTTTGTGTAATATCCAGTTTAATATAATAGACAAAGCTAGGAAGTGGAATTATTAGCCGTCTTCTGTATTTCCGAATGCATATAACCCGGGTGCTTTCGAGACCAGAGTGAACAGGCACCTTCTGGACGACCTCGCTCCATCTTAGGCCTCGTCAATGCCTTCAGGCAAGTCTGGGGCCAAGAGCAAACCCATCACAGGTAAAAAAAACAATCATTGTGAGCGACCCTTCCTGACAATTATACAGTATCTAGCCAAGAATTATCATCATCTTCCTAGCATTATCCCGTTTTCACGGGGTCCGCTTACCTAATCTGAAGGTTTTACAGGTCCGGTTTTTTACAGAAGCGACTGCCTATCTATCTAACCTTCCAACCCGCAAAAAAGGGAAAACCAACCCAATACAAGAACACATACCTCCGAAAATGCATTTCTCGGGAATATGTGTTTCATCACGATGTTTTTCTTCACCGTTGAGCACGTGATAATCATTTATGATCCAAACATGAATTCGAAAACAAATTCGACAAACATTAGTTTAGGCCTTTGCTGGATGCGAAGCTGCGAGCTCAAAATAAGAGGCAAGCGTTCTACCAACTGGGCTTACCACGGCTCTTCAAGAATGTTTTCCTTATTATATCACCGCTTTACCGACAGATGTCTTCTCACAATGCGCAATCTCAAGTAGTAATAATAATACAAGCTACAGAACCCATTACCGAATTACGCTTAGCTTATTACATTTAATACGCTTGTTGAGCAGAGGGGTCCGGATCCCTCCCTAATCCGTACCTGTACATAAAGCATGGATTACACGTCGTTTACGAGATCGGCCGAGCGTTTTGTGCGTAAAACTGTGAAATGAAAAGCCCTTTAGGACTCTGTGCCGTCAATAACAGAAAGCCCATTAACGGCGCTATGTCCAGCCATTTGGAGCGTGACTCCAAAGTGGACGAGCCACTGAACCGGTTGAAATCAAATAGGATTACTTCTTTAAGGTCTGTTTATGTTCAGTTGCGTTGTTTAAAGTCGCTTATCATAAAGGCCGTAAGACAACCCACGCGTCCATAGTGCATTAACTTTCAAGCGACGCGCTTCGTGCTTCTCACAACTTCCATAAAGAAAGACAAGGACAGATGTGTAAACGTGAACTCAGAGATAAACCTGCGTCGGCAACGATTTCTTTGTATGAGTACGTAAATTGATTTGTATGGATATTCGTTCATCTCGTTGCTAATAACAAGTTGAGCGTGAAAGGACCCCAGGCAATATCTGCCGGATTATCTCTCGCCAGACGTCGAACGCTGCAAGAACGCGCGGCGGGTTTTTTTGGAGTCTCCTTTGTGAGTATGTCCCCCTGGTACATTTGGTGCTGAGAACGCATTTTCGCTGAATAAAAAACTTGCAATGTCACATGTTGTTTTGAGTCTCATGTTTCCTTCAGTTTTAGTGTCGTTATAATTTAATGTCTTTAAAAACAAACTTAGTATTAAGTAATTACACATTGTTGTGATTTGTATAGAGCAAGATTCGTCTCTTATCTTCTATGTAGGTATCTACCCCTTAATAACAAGAAGTCGTTAGCATTATGATCATGAAACACCTTAAATCTATATTCATTTAAGTACCTATATCAATATTCAACAACACACTAATTGGTTATTAAATACACAATTGCCTCTTTGGTCAAGTGCAGTGGTTGAAATGTTTATAATGCGACTAATTATTAGGTACTTACTTAATTCCTTGATGCTTAATACTGACATTATTTGTAATATTGTACGTCCGACATGGAGATGCTGTTGTGACAATTTTATAATGTTTGACACCTGCATGTATGTACCTACACAGCTTCTCAATAAATGTTTCTTGTTTCTTGAGGGTAGGGATTACGACCCAGAGGCCTCAGCTTCAGATCCCACAAAAACCTCGCTTTATGATCTTTATGATCCGTAGTTTGGTCAGGACATTGAAATCTAAACATATCTGTAATGAGTAAGTAACATAGTTACACTTTGAATCGTCATTTTTTACATAACAAACGTCTTATCCGCCTAAAACTACGTGAATAAATGAAGAACCCTGACACCTAGTCTCCTTCTTACGTGTGAGTTATGGGTTCAATGAACGACCTCATCTAACTCAGATGCTCTTCAAGCTCAGATAGTAGATCGTCAAAACCAGGATACAGATAACTAAAGTCATTCCATTTCAATTAAATAAACATTATACGAAACAGACCAGTGATTCGATACAAAATACGACAGTAAAGTTATGAATATTGTAATATTAATTCCACGAAAGCAGGAAACCCGTGATTGCTTGTAATATTATAGTTTAATATTCAACAATTTCCCACGAAGCCACTCTGACATAATTAAATTATTTATTGAACCGTCTCACTCAAGTATCAACTATCAATTTATGTTATGTCGGTCGGAACTCAATCAGGTTAATACGTTTAATACTTACTTTCTTTAAATTATGAGAGACTACAATTTCCCATACAAGTACCTATAGTACTTAAAAAGTTACCATTTTACGTAAGTATTTAGAAGTAATCTGTTACTTTGATTTTACCAAGAACGTAAGCTTCGACTCATGAATAATCCTAGCGTAAAGTGTTGAAGAAATTAAGGATTAGAAATATTTGAACAAGTTTTTAAGAAGCAACCTTTTTTATCAGTGTACCGTACGAAAATGGGACCCTATTGTTTCCGATTGGATCAAGTTTGAATCTCCAAAACGGATTCTATTCCGACTAAACGATCATTGTGTGAACCAAATAATATCCTTTGAAATTAGGGAAAGGAATTTTTTTATTTGCTTTGAAATTAAGTTTGCATAAATAAACATAAGTTCACGCTGCGCTGGGGTAATTAAATGTACATCTATCGTAAAATGTACTAAGTACTCACACCTCACCGAGCTTTCTTTTAGTCACTCATTGCATGTCCGGCACCGGGGTGAACCGGCGTTTACTGTTTGAGAAGCAAACCGATGTACCACAGGACTAGTATCAGCATGATATCAACAATCCCACATCATCACCATCATCAGGCCTCATACATCTTTTCCAGATGAAAACACACACACACACTTGCAGTACACAGTGTCTGCGTGTGTGTCAGTGTCAGTGTTTATACAGTGTCTGGGAGGCACTTTCAACTATCCTTACGCAACTGGATCGAACTCCCAATTCGATCTTACCATACTATTCAGTACACGCACACATGCACGAATTGGACCTTTAAATATACAATATCTAATTACGTATAGTATGTGGGTACCTACAGTACATATCATATCGTAAAGGATGTGTATCTCAACACAAGCAGATGTCAATTATTACAACGTTTCTGTCGACTAGCAGCATGATGAGTTTATTTAATTTGGTGCTGCAAAAATGTAAAGGTTCCCCATTGAATATAATTGGGTAGTTTCCTAGGTCAAAGATATATTATGAAATTCTGATTAGTAAATACTAAATAGACAGATCTAAAGGTGACAAGAAACGTTTTCTTTTTTCTATTTAACTAAAGAAATGTAATAATAAATGCTGTATACATATGTTATGTATTTGTGTATATTCTATATTTATTCTGTACAATAAATAAACTATTAAAAAGCTTGACACTTTAATGTAGTTTAGGAAGCAATTTGACATTTAAACAACTTGCCTTACTTTCGACATAATAGACTAACAATTAATGAAACGCCCATATTATAGTTTGATTATCTATCATTTATCCAAATGCGATAAGCAATTAACGTAAACGTTTATAGAAATAACAAAACACGAAATACGGTTTCAATGATGACGAAGTTAAAAAGTTTTTTTTTTCAAAGGTGGTGTTGACTTTTTCACAAATATAATTTCCGATAGCAAAAAATACTTTTGACTTTGAAAACAAAACTTTAATTTGTTCCAAATGTCGCACAACTCGAATGATTCTATAATGTCTGAACTTAAATAAAATAAATAATACAAAAATGTTTATTTGATTTAAAAGTAAATTTTTACTACACAAGGGCTCGGGGTCTCCTTTTAAGCAAAAATTTGCTTGTAGTAGGGTTGCTTCCATAACTATTTTATACATAAACGAATCGTGTGTGTTTGTGTGTAAGGGTATGTAATACACAAACCATTCATTTCTTACGAAAAAAAATTAAAAAGAAAATAAAACACCACACATCTGTCATTCGGTCGCAAAGACAATAAAGGATGTTGATTTTATCGACAGCAGCTGGTCTTTATGTAACGACTGTGTCGATAGACATCTATCACGTGGGGCGTGAGTCTATGATGCAGAGTGCTTTAATTTAGATTTATTGGATGACTAACGCACGCACGCGGCTTCCCTGCTCCCTGCTCCTAATTAAAATAGGGTACTTAGTTTCCAACTAGTCAAATCAGTTACTATTTACTAAACGTCAAAACACGTAATTACTATGGAATTTGTATAAAAAAGCGGTTGCTTTTTTGCTTTTTCAGCGGTTGCACAGGTTTGTGACGTCATAGAAAAATGTGGCAAATGTCGCACTTATTATTACATTTTTCTTTATAAAAATTCATAAATAAGTTAAAAAGAAAAAATAAAACGTTTTTTGTCACCCTTAGAGCTTTCTTTATTTAGTAATCAGGATTTGATAATTTATCTTTGTCCTAGGAAACTACCCAATTGTCGAAAAAAACTACAGAACTGACGTACGTTCGAAATTCAAAAGTAATTGGGTCGTGTACCTACCTACTAGGTTCAAGATAAATTATAAAATTATGATTACTAAATAAATACATATCTAAAACTAACGAAATCAATTTATTATTTTTCTATTTAACTTATTTACGAATTTTAATCAAGAAAAGAGTAATAAGAAGTCGGACATTTTATCACGTTTTTCTATGACGTCACAGTGTGCTTTTTCATACTTTCATAGTAATTTCGCGATTTGACTTTTAATAGAAACTGATTTGACTAGTTGGAAACTAGCCTACTGCCAAGATTTTTGTGGTTATTTGTCAATTTATTATCGTATTTTCCCTTTACAATGTCAGATAAGGTGGCCGTAGACTTCTAAAAGTTATCCCTCATAGTTAGGGTTACCATTGCTTTTTAATTTTACTGGATTTTTGACAATGTATCTTTTTACAATAATCTCATCGCATCCGCTCACCCTTCGTTTAAAATATGATTTTGTGACTAAATTGACCGGTTTTTTATCAGGACTTTTTAAACACAGTGGGACGTATACAGGATGTAAAAAAGTATGTGTAAAAAAACTAAAAAGGGTGATTTTATTGACTGTTGCTTTTTTGACTACACTAGTTTTAGATTTCCACCAAAATGGCATTCACTACAAATACATTCACGACCGGAAAAATACTGCTAGGTCAGTTAACAGAACAAGTATACTTAGGTAGCTATTTTACAAAGTTATGTAAAGTACCTATTTAAAATATTGTGTACACTTCGTTTTCAACGAGTGTTTATTCAGCTGAAGTTGATTACATACCTACGTATTATTTGCGGGACATACTTTCTCATAACTCATGAGACTTCACAAATCTCTTAAGTCTTAGTATCTCGTGGTGATTTCGCTTCCAATAAACCCGAGGTCTGGCTGTCAGTCGCACAAAACATTACAGATTTACCACGAAGATGGGTTACATCGGAAATATCCGAAAAATATACCCTCTCTCTTGCACTTGGGTGATGTGTCGTAAGCGTGTAAGGGACGTAATTTCCGAATATTGCCGAGGTGGCTTCTATTGGTATTAATGTGCCGGTATCCCCGACCCTTTTTGATGCCTCAAAATAAACAAAAGGGACTCGCGGACCGACAAAAACTTTTTGGTTTATTGACAATTTATTTATTATCCCCAGAGAGAAACGTGTTGAGAATTTCTCGAGTGTATAAGTGCGTGTTTAGTGTTGCCTTTTTATCGCTTCCAAAATTTTATTGGAAGGATATCCGTTAATGTAAATACCGGGCGGGGAATATCGTTTCCCCGCGGATTAACTTTGAGGGATTTCGCGTAGATATATTTAAAGGCCCATCGATAAGAAACTACCTGGCATGGTTGACGAAACTAATCTCGGGAAGACCGGTATTAAAGTTTAGGTAAGTTACCTACTTTAATGTATGTTGTATGTAGATTCATTATCATCTCCGTAGCATTATCCCGTTTCACACAGGGTCCGCTTACCTAACCTAAAGATTTGACAAGTCCGGGTCCATGTTGTAAGCAGATTAGGCGAAATAAATCGTAAAACCCAGCCACGCGGGCCTTATTAATGCTTAAGTCCGAAATAATTTTAGCTACCTGCCTATATTTTTTAACCATCGCCTGCAGAATTGATTAAAACGAGGATTAAGAAAATAGCGATTTATTAAGGCGAAGATTTCCATTTTAAGGGACGTATTGTAGAGCCATCTTAAAGAAAGCTTGCTCCCTTAAATAAATCGAGTTCGAGAAACGCAAATGTTAAACACCTTATCAAAATTGTGGTTGTTGGATACATGATTGATAAGAACAATGTTTCCGCATTAATTGGTAATTAGTTATAGGTACCCATAATCATATTGCGTTCTTGCTTTTACAAGTTTATACTTATGCATGTAGAACCTACATGGTCACACCACACGCACACTAAATAGGTAGGTAAGTACTTCATATAGAATACATGAACGTATAGTTAACAAGTAGGTACCTACACAGAGAACCTATTTATTGTGTTAATGTGCGAAATAACCGAACCTCAATATCATGCTGTAACTATAAATACGTTTTTCAGATAAAGTTTATTATTGTATAGGTAAATAAGATTATAAATCATGCAAATATGTCAAGTCAAAGCAAATAAAGTTAACTACATATTTATCTGTTTACATAAAGCTTATCTAAATATCAATGGAGATATGCGCAGATAGCAAGCGACGTCGTACAGCCGAATTTCATGCATTTTATTAGGTACACGTCATTCGTAAATTAAGTGTTTCCTTGGGAATTTCATTGAGTCTCGAAAACTAGTGGTAATGACCTCGAGGTAATGAGATGTTATAGGTACAGTCATGAGCAATATAATGTACCCACTTTAGGACTCTGTCGCACTAACATATTTGACATTTAGTGAGACTTACAGTTCAATTTGTCAAAAAAGTTAATGTGACATGGTACCAAAATGTATACATATTAATGCTCGTGACCGTACTATATGTGGCGTGGAACAACTCGCGCCACGAGGACTCGATAACAAAACATCGAAGGACAAAATAACTTGGGGAAAAAAGTCTTACCGTTGCCAACTGGATCTACCGATGATTCGCGTTGGCAATCCAAGAGACACAATCCATCCAGCACTACACTAGCGAACACTGAACACTGAAGGTACAGGCACGATGCACCATCACTGCACTCGCATGGTGTATCCAGTATCACCTATGGACAAAATATTTCACTTTAAACACAGTGTTATTACTACACAAAGTGTTATGTTATATTAACACCGCAGATAGCGATGCGAGACGCGCGATAGGCGGCCGGGTCGAGCGCACGCTTCACGAATACTGAGCGGACGAGTGGCAGTGCAGTGGCGGCTCACGGTGTGGCCACACTACGAAATTAAAATACTGCGATGGGACTCGAAAATATTTTTGTTTGCCCTTTCAATTAACTACGTGTTTCGTGTGCTAAGTTCGTCAAGCTTCCTACAATGTTTCACACATTAACCTATAGTTTTGAAGTAATCTTGAGTTGGAAGCATCGGAGAATATACCTACTTAGTTAGTTTAGTACACATTAAACAAAGTTACGACGTGAGCGGAGAGTGGGATGTGGTCTTGTTTTGTTTAGTGAAGAGTACTTATGAAAAATAAATAGTTAAGATCATAATCAACTGGGAAAAAGAAAAATAAAATTATATGCAAATTTTTGGACACCCTACATATAAACACTACCTATACTATGTGGAAGCAAATAAAAATGAAGTGTGCATTTTTTACACAGTCTAAGGGTATCGTGTAACTGATACCTATTACCTACAAATTCACGCTCAGAGTCCCTATTAGAGTAGACAAAAAGATAAATCAAAAGACACAAAGTCTGCGCAATTTGGTTTGAAAAAATGTATTTTATCATAAGATATTACCTAATCGTTTTAAACGGATGATAGGTAATAAACTGTACAGTAATAAGTATGATAGGATTTCCTTCTACTAGGTAATACCTACTTATACCTACTCGTAGACCTGACGTTCCCATCTTAGGAACGTTCAGTAAAAAAAATACACGGTCGAATTGAGAACCTCTTCCTTTTTTGAAGTCGGTAAAAAGGCGCGAAACTTGTTTAAAAGACGCTTTAATACCTAACCTTTAGGCAGATAAAACCAGAGTACAAGAAAGAACAATTTGAAAAAAAATAAGCAGCTAGTGTCCTTTCTATTAAAGAGTTTTTACAACAGGAAGATTCCCACTTTGGGAATATTCTCGGGAACACATCTGTACAACTTCTGCTAGGCTGAAGGGCTGGTATGTGATGGAAGCACAATGAAAGAAAACCACGATTTGTTTGTAGCACTTTCACGTATAATTTTATAAGTATTTTTGAGTACAATGCGAACGACGTTCGATAAAACAATATAGCGAATTATATTTAAAAAAATATGACAGTTATAAAAAAAAGAAGTTGGTTGTCAAATTGACAGCCAAAATTACGTTGGTAATGTTGGTGTTTCCAACAACATCACTGCTCACAACCCAAACGAGAGAAGACCTATAGCCACTCGTATTGGCTTGACATTAGCATGCTAGACACGACATCTTTATCGACTACAATGTACTTTAATAGATAAATAGGTACAAAACACATATACCTGAAATGATTACAATATTGATAAGATATTTCAAACTTGTTAATCCAGCTTTAAACCAGTAATTATTATTTATTTTATATCGCAGAGTAAGATCAATATCTTGAAGATAAAGTACTATGATAGATAACTTCATAATGTGTATAATTTGTTAGACGCGACAGGTGATTCATTCGATCGTTACCAATAGACAATATTCAATTAGTAACGTAATCAATAATAACCAGATGATATTATAAATGCTTCTTCTTCATTTTCTAGTAAATCCCACGCCTTGATTTATCGTTAAAAAAATAATTTACCAGCGTTAACGTATGGGACCATCTGCCCTTTTTTGACGCGACTTACTGTTGAATTGTCGCAAATGACATTAGTCCTATATGCTTCTGCCATTAAGTAAATTACATTTTTGAAAAATTATGTACCCCAGTAATGAGAAAATAGGTTAGTTATCACATTTAAAGTGAACAACGGGAAAGTCGATTGGAAAGTCTCTCATTATTCAAGCTACCTAAGTACAAGAAAGAACAATTTGAAAAAGAAATCAGCCAGTGTCCTTATTATAAAAGAGATTTTAAAACGCGAACGACCTGCGTGGATCAGTGGTTGAGCGTTGGGCTCACAATCCGGAGGTCCTGTGTTCGATTCCCGGTGGGGACACATCACAAAAATTACTTTGTAGTTTGGTTAGGACATTACAGGCTGATCACCTGATTGTCCGAAAGTAAGATGCTCCGTGCTTCGGAAGGCACATGAAGCCGTTGGTCCCGGTTACTACTTACTGATGTGAGTAAGTAGTTGTTACGTGAGCCATTTTAGGGGCCTTTGGCGGCTCAATAGTAACCCTGGCACCAGGGTTGATGAGGTTGGTAATGCACTTCACAACCCACACGATAGTAAAAAAAGACAGCGGGAACATTCCCACTTTGGCAACATTACCAGGAACTGCAGATCACTGGGTATAAAAAAAAAAATATATTGCCTGTAACAATTTAAATGATGATGATGATGATGATTATGTATGGTGTTAGTGACATCGTAACGAACACTTCGAGGGATGATGCCTCATACTCTCCATGTAGTACGAGTGGAATCATTCCTAGTCCCACTTCACACTCCACTAAGTGGCGATGTAAAGTGTAAAATTAAAGTCAAACAACAGTAGGTAGGTACCTATTTACTTTACAAGCCAACAGTTCTAAAAATTGACACTTACTATCAAATTTAAATTGTGACTAAGATGTGAAAACGTTATTTATACTTACTGTTAGATAAAAAAGAAAAGAATCCATCCATATTAATTATTTAGATTATTCAATGAAGAAAGCAACTGTCCCGTTCCCGTTTCCCGCCAAAAAGCCGTATAATTTTATAAGTATTTTTGAGTACAATGCGAACGATGTTCGATAAATCAATATGGCGAATTATATTAAAAAAAAAAAGAAGTTGGTTGTCAAATTGACAGCCAAAATTACGTTGGTAATGTTGGTGTTTCCAACAACATCACTGCTCACAACCCAAACGAGAGAAGACCTATAGCCACTCGTATTGGCTTGACATTAGCATGCTAGACACGACATCTTTATCGACTACAATGTACTTTAATAGATAAATAGGTACAAAACACATATACCTGAAATGATTACAATATTGATAAGATATTTCAAACTTGTTAATCCAGCTTTAAACCAGTAATTATTATTTATTTTATATCGCAGAGTAAGATCAATATCTTGAAGATAAAGTACTATGATAGATAACTTCATAATGTGTATAATTTGTTAGACGCGACAGGTGATTCATTCGATCGTTACCAATAGACAATATTCAATTAGTAACGTAATCAATAATAACCAGATGATATTATAAATGCTTCTTCTTCATTTTCTAGTAAATCCCACGCCTTGATTTATCGTTAAAAAAATAATTTACCAGCGTTAACGTATGGGACCATCTGCCCTTTTTTGACGCGACTTACTGTTGAATTGTCGCAAATGACATTAGTCCTATATGCTTCTGCCATTAAGTACCTAAATTACATTTTTGAAAAATTATGTACCCCAGTAATGAGAAAATAGGTTAGTTATCACATTTAAAGTGAACAACGGGAAAGTCGATTGGAAAGTCTCTCATTATTCAAGCTACCTAAGTACAAGAAAGAACAATTTGAAAAAGAAATCAGCCAGTGTCCTTATTATAAAAGAGATTTTAAAACGCGAACGACCTGCGTGGATCAGTGGTTGAGCGTTGGGCTCACAATCCGGAGGTCCTGTGTTCGATTCCCGGTGGGGACACATCACAAAAATTACTTTGTAGTTTGGTTAGGACATTACAGGCTGATCACCTGATTGTCCGAAAGTAAGATGCTCCGTGCTTCGGAAGGCACATGAAGCCGTTGGTCCCGGTTACTACTTACTGATGTGAGTAAGTAGTTGTTACGTGAGCCATTTTAGGGGCCTTTGGCGGCTCAATAGTAACCCTGGCACCAGGGTTGATGAGGTTGGTAATGCACTTCACAACCCACACGATAGTAAAAGAAGACAGCGGGAACATTCCCACTTTGGCAACATTACTAGGAACTGCAGATCACTGGGTATAAAAAAAAAATAAAAAATAAAAATATTGCCAGTAACAATTTACATGATGATGATGATGATGATATGTATGGTGTTAGTGACATCGTAACGAACACTTCGAGGGATGATGCCTCATACTCTCCATGTAGTACGAGTGGAATCATTCCTAGTCCCACTTCACACTCCACTAAGTGGCGGTATAAAGTGTAAAATCAAAGTCAAACAACAGTAGGTAGGTACCTATTTACTTTACAAGCCAACAGTTCTAACAAATTGTCACTCACCATCAAATTTAAACTGTGACTAAGATGTGAAAACGTTATTTATACTTACTGTTAGATAAAAAAGAATCCATCAGCCTAATCTCGACTGATAGCTACCTACATCACTATGCTAGTGAACGTCACAAGTCACAACACTAGCTTACGCTTACCAGAAGCTATTGTAAAATGTTATCTATAATTAAATATAATCACTAATTGTACAAAACCAATCGTTCTGTGTAATAATAGGTACCTACCTGTTGGCAACACCAACACAGTACTTATAATTAAAAAATATAAACTTAGATTTTTGTTGACGTCACTACCTGTTAACATTCGTGTTTGTAAAATACGCTGTGTATTGCTCCGCGTCTTACCGCAAATAAAAGTGTTCTTTCAAGTACCAAAGGTGTTTACTTTGTAGTGAAGACACCTCCAAACCTACAAGCAACCCATACAGTCCACTTGCCCCAGATGACACTACTTGTATACTTGGATTTATTTTTATTGGCTTATGTACAGTCACGAGCATTAATATGTATACACTTTGGTACCATGTCATGTCACATTAACTTTTTTGTCAAATTGAACTGTATGTCTCACTAAATGTCAAATAAATGTTAGTGCGACAGAGTCCTAAAGTGGGTACATTATATTGCTCATGACTGTAACAGTCTAATTCCTAATGTGATTTTTATTTTATTTAATGTTTTATTACATAAGCTGTTGGTGTACCTTTTTTATAAATAAATAAATATTAACGTTTTATTAGGCAACATTATTAACATTTTATTGCTTAAAAACAAAACGTATACTTATACATTTGTGCAAATATTTAATTTAATACAGGGTGTCAATTTAAATCCAATTTTATTTATTCCGTAAACAATATACATTGTGTTGGAATGTCTTACAAAATAAATAGCCAATATATGGTGGTGGTGTGTATGGTGGTTATGGAGGTAATTTTTATGGTGTTAGTGACATCGTAACGAACACTTCGAGGGCTGATTTAGACCATGATTCTCAGTTGATAACAAGTGGAATTGTCCTAAATAACTAACTAATCTTCTTTAAAAGTATGGAACGGAAAATAATTTAAAAAAAACACAAAAAAATTCAAGAATTTTCCGACAGCAAATTCCACTTGATATCAACTCAGAATCATGGTCTGAATCATCCCCCTCAGTATTCGTTACGATGTCACTAACACCCTGTATATTTCAAATTACTAATAAAATAATTCTTAGCGATAGTACGTATTATTCCTTATCCTATGACGATAGGTAATAACGTTAACAAATACCTAGTCTGCCGACTGACATTGGCCCCGATTCCTGCAGACACCGCCTAATTTTATTTTAGGTTATATCCGTCATTTTCGTATCCGTCGAAAAGGAAATTGACGGATGATTCACAGCTCTTAATTTTAGGAAGAATGAGTAAATGAATGAATAACCCGGGCGAATCAAAAGGTACGTCGTTGGTATGCATTCCGTTTGACGTGCTGTCTACTTAACTGTGTCGGGTTATTGACGGATGTAAAATTTTTAGACGGTTGGTTTAGATTTTTTGTGCTTAAAATTGACGTGTGTTCCATAAATTTTATGCTTGTCGATTACCCGTCCCTTTTTTTTTCGGCGGATAAGAAAATGACAGATATAACTTAAAATAAAATTAGATGGTATTTACAGGAATTAGCACCATTGTAGGTATGTAGTAGGTATTGATACTATAGGTATTAAAATTATACTAGTAAATTAAAACTGTAATAATGTATGAATTTTATTACGTAAATAAGTAGGTAAGTTATAATTTTATTTAGTAAGTATTAACATACAAGTTTACTTTAGTGTGTATTGTCATAATTATAATTATTCTGGTAGGTTGGTATGTGATAACAAATACGACGTTTCTGGTAGGTTTCAGGGTTAGAAGAGTAAATAACTTACGTAACACAAGCTTACCACTATATCCCAATTGGGGTAGTCAGAGGTACATCCATCGCAAGATGAACTAAGTACTGACATCTCACCAAGCTTTCTGTTAGACCAACGTACCTAATAAAATAAATTAAATAAGAAGGAAAATTGACTGTATGAAATGAATGCCCATGGAGTTATAGCTCCTATTTATTAACATAACATAATCATAAAAATAGCCTATATACGTCCCACTGCTGGGCACAGGCCTCCCCTCAATCAACCGGAGGGGGTATGGAGCTTACTTCACCACGCTTCTCCACTGCGGGTTGGTGGAGGTTTTACGGCTAATAGCCGGGACCCACGGCTTAACGTACCCTCCGAAGCACGGAATCAATGTATTATTATCCTATTAATATATATTGTATATTTATTCCTATTTCTCCTATTTATTATTATATTTATAGCTACTTATTAGGTATTTCAGATATAACAAGATCCCTTAATAATTCCCAAACAAAATTCCTTATAAAGAAAGTCCGTAAACATGAAATACTTACAAGTTGTACGACAAGCTCAACCGCCACAATGATGCTCAATTTCCTTGCAAAAGTATTATAAAATCACAAAGCGAAACCCTCTGTTTCACTAAAGTACTCGATGCCATCGTTCTGTGAATAAGAAAGAGACGGAAGACCACAAGAACACTGTAGGGGAAACGGGACAAGTGGCGAGAAACATGGCTTCCAAAATATTACACAAACATTTATGCATGGAGGGATAACTGAATGATATCGTAGCGTGCCTCCCTGATTGGAGATTTATTCGGGTTGTAATGGTCCGTTGGTATGATGCTAATTGACAAATTGTAGGACTGGTGGTCCAGTCGCCGCGATTATTAACTTTTTTTTACGACTAACGTTCCGTTTACACTTCAGCCTATGCTTTTAGGGATAAAGGTGTGATACTATCTTATGTAGACTGTATGTGTGTAACGTTCCTCAATGAGTTGCAGAATACTTAGATTAAGTAGGTACCTACTCAGTTGTTTTTTAATAAGAGACTTTCCAGGCTACGTTCCTTAAAAATAAAGAGATGTAGATTTTCACAGGGTCCGCTTACCTAACCTGAAGATTTGACAGGTCCGGTTTTTTGCAAAAGCGACTGCCTGTCTGACCTTCCAACCCGCGAAGGGAAAACCAGCCCAATAAAGATTCTCGAGAGTGTGGGTTTTTTCACGATGTTATCCTTCACCGCTGAGCACGTAATAATCATTTATGATCCAAACATGAATTCGAAAACAAATTCGTCAATCATTGGTTTAGGCCTGCGCTGGATTCGAACCTGCGACCTCAAAATGAGAGGCAAGAGTTTTAGCAACTAGGCTACCACGGCTCTTATAAGGTGACGATATAGGTACCTATAAAAAATATTCATCCGAGGCGGTACTCGGAACTGTTAAAGTGATGATGAATGAGTCTTATCTTCGGAAGCAATCATCTGCGCAGGAATACTTGAAACACTATCCTGAACGACGGGTGAGACAATAGAAGGAAGGGAAATATGCAAGAAAATGATAGAGTTATTGTCAAAGGAAGGGTTTGAGTTACAAAAATGGATGCCAAATAACACAAAAAAGCAAGAAGTGAAGTGTGATAAAGTAGAGAAGGTGCTGGGTCTGTTTTGGGATAAAGAGATTCATTCCATTATTTCCAGAATACGTGTCAGTTCCAAAAGAAAAACCATTGCGGAGAAGAATAACTGTCCAATCATAAGGCACTTAATTTATGTTACTAAGTCCCTCGTTAAATATAAGTACTAACATAGTTTTTAAGCGTAAACTAACAGTATTTTGGATCTGTTTGTTGTCCGTAAATAAAGAATTATTATTTCATGCAATTATCTCTTGCAATCGCCAATAATTAAATGAAGAAATCTACCAAATTTCACTTGAAACGGGTTATAAGTGAGTCAACGCTCATATACGAAGAAATGGCCACTGTATTGACGAAAATTGAAGCCTGCCTCAATTCTAGACCTTTGACAGTACCGGCGAAATCCTGAAGATCAATATGAAGTATAAAAGTTTTATAAGTACAACTAAAGTGATACCATATGTTAGAGTTCGTAATGTTTATTTTATTATTTAATTATTATTAGATTATATAACTTAATAACAGACGGAATAAAGATAAGAATCTGTGTCACGACTTTATTATTTTTAATTTGGAACTGGCATGTTATTTTTTCTTTTTACTTCTAATTTCTTCTTTTTCGAACGGGTACGTTTTTCCGCCGTTTTGAAAGGCGGTGGCGGGAATTTTGTTCGGTTGCGGGAATCTGCTTTGAAGAGTTGGAGAGTTAACGTTGTTTAAGAAAATATAATATTATTCAAGAGAATTACTGAATTGTTTAATTACGACGAGCAGTAGTATTATCACACATATATAAATACATATATATAGGTATAAGTAAGTACATAAAACGTTAACCATGATCACATAGTATTAACATAAAGCTTACTACAAGTAGGAACTATGTAAGTATGTTATTTTGTTACGACGCAAGGTCTGTGTTTAGATGGTGGATTGTATAGGTACATAGCATGTTTTTATACCGCCCCGTGCGACCATTCAATACCTATCTATTAGTTCTAGAGGTCAATTTAATTCAACTCTACGTTATGCGTTTATGAGTTGACGAATCATTTCCAAGTTTTTTAACATGACTGTTTTTTGACGATTTAATATGTCAATGCCGAATTTCTATAAAATGTCTATTATAATTTTTTTGTATAGGTAGTACTTAGTTAGGTATTCCCGTGTAGGTTTCGACAACACAATTACAGTTATTTCAATAAAAACATACACAGACTAACTGAGCTTATCGAATGTTTAATAATTGATTACTTATACTTACTAAGTAATTATTTAAAAGAATATATTTAAATCACAAAACTTAGTTTACCTATTTCGTAATGTGAACCCCCAAAGTATAAACGAGACACAATTTTTAGCTGTACCTGTCAGTCTCTATCTATCTTTGTGAGTACAAAGAGTCAAATCGACGAGATATCTTCGAGGCTAAAATCGTAATGTAGCCAGGTGTCCTAACATATGCGGGACCTGCCTGAGTCCCGATAATTATGTGAATAATGACACGTCTCATTAAAAAAATAGGTTCTGCTAAGAATGCGGGACACTTAGTCTCGAATTTTCATCAATAAGTAAGTATGTAAGTTTTCCTTTTTAAATGCTGCAAATGTCTCGGCCTACCTAAATAACTTGCATATTGCAATTTAAAATCATGGTGAACATACCAGCGGCGCCAAATAAACAAACCATTTACCCTAACGTAGAAACATGCAGCTGCTTGTCTTCTCGGGCATGTCGTAAAATCCGACAGAAGGATTGTGTCCTTTCTAACACGAGGAACAATTGTTATAGACTGATTCCTTGTCGCCATAATGTTCCATCTTAGGACTACAGAATCAACATTGGCTGCGAGTTGTCTTTGATTACTTGTGGCCCTGCCTATCCCTGTAGAAATTAAGGGCGTGAGTTTATTTATGCACTTACCCTAACAGTACAACAATATACCTGTATGCTTATTAGTAGACAAACTGTACGAGAGCCTAAAAAATCCGAATTTTACCTTTTATTTTCCGTAGACTGTAATGTAAACCTAAAATAATATTTTTGTCGACCTAGAAACCAAAGTCCCGCTTTTTACGCCTCATCGATCCCGAGTATTTCGATCTGGCAACACAGAACCCTCGCAAGAAAACATGTGAGCTAATAAAAAAGTTATGTTCGAACGTAAAGTTTATTTGTGTAATGCATTCTTTAAACAAACGAATAATTACAACGTTTATAGGCGGACTAGTGCTTGCTGGGAATTAATAAATTATAGCAACGAATGACTTATAAATAATCAGTAAATTAATTGTTTCTACGTAACAATAACGTCCTATGTAGCGTGCGTGATGGACTTTTATAGATGATCTGTAAAACCGGTTACTATATCGATTATCGTACAATAAATCTAAATGTGTATGATGAATCATACCTACTCATAATCTATCGGCGTATGTCATTAGAACTAAAGGCACTTGCAAACATTACTTGGAGTTTTACTCAAAAAGGTACGTGAATTTTATTTTAATGTATTGTTTATAATATTCAATTTCTATTTAACGTTATATGTTTTTAAAATTTCTTTAACTTTGATTTTGGAATACTATAATTTTTTATTAAATTCTTATTTCTTGTTATTATTTCTACTTCTTATTATTCGTACCTCCCAGGTCCATAATGTATTCAATTTTGACTTTTTCATACACATAACATAACTTTTAACTACATACTACTACCTCAGCGAAATTATGAACCTTTGAGGTCGCAGGTTCGAATCCAGTACAGGCCTAAACCAAGGATTGTCGAATTTGTTTTCGTATTCATGTTTGGATAATAATGATTATCATGTACTCAGCGGTGAAGGAAATATCGTGACGAAACCCACATTCCCGAGAAATGCATTTTCGGAGGTTTGTGACCTAATCTATATTGGGCTGGTTTTCCCTTTGCGGGTTGGAAAGTCAGACAGGCAGTTGCTTCTGTAAAAAATAGGACCTGTCAAATCTTCAGGCTAGGTAAGTGGACCCTGTGGACATAGGATAACGCTAGGGAGATGTTGATGATAGATGATAATTGATGACAGAAAATGAAATAATTTAGCTATTATACTGAAGAAAATAAAGTCAGTGAACTTTTAGCAGCAAAAATTGATCGAACGTAGTCCGAACACTGGGCCTATCTTAACATCTTGCAAATGATATAATTGCCTACAATTTTCCCCCAGAGCGGTGAATTTAAAAGCCCATTGCCAGCGAGTTGGAATAAAAAGAAAAAAGCTTTCCGTGGGTGGAACTCGGAACAAAATAAATATCCGGCCAGACCAACTCTATACAGCCGTGGTGACAAAGAGAGGTACAAATTTAATCATGAGCTCAGCGAAATTATCAACGTCTCCTTTTACAAAATGACAGATATGAAATACACAAACGGATTTCGGATTGCGCGCCTCATTATTTATTATACATTGCAACATACCAGTACACGACCATATCCTATACGTTCACGAATTGGGCTATATTACCAACATTGTTGGGAAAATCTCTTTTATTCAGCAATTAAGACTTGTGAATGAAGTTTTAATGCTATTTAGGTGTTATTCACACATACTGGATGATAATTGAGGAGGTGCCCAGGAGGTAAACGTTTACCTAGGAGGTATCTAAATGACTATACACTCTAGAATTTCAGAGTGAATTCTTTAGATAGGTACACAGTGTATAAAAGATAATAGTTTAAAAGGAACTGAACGCCTTGGAACATCCATTAACACGTTCCCTTTATATTCACCAACACGTATCCGTAATAGGCAACAGGAGCACCACCTATAAATCAGAATACCTTGCAACAATGTATTTTATTTTCCGAAAGCAGTCAAATATACGGAGTGTACATTTTTATGATATCACTGTTTATGTATTCAGATACTCTGCGCAAGAAATATTTCCCAATATATCGGGAGTACCGATGCGATGCGGATTGTAGACGATATTTCCTTTATTCTTTTGTGTGGCGCGGCGGCTTTGTCGAGTTATGAGAGACGAATAAGAAAAACTCGAGCATTATTCAAAAGTCGCTCTCCAACCGTAGAGAATAACTATCAGACTTCGACTCCGGTAGACCTGCTATTTCCAGATCGTAAAGGATTAAAATGAATAAATTTGAACTGAACATAAACTAGAGGATCTACTTTTTTATTCCCTAATGATATTGTAACAATCTACAAAGGCACGTTAATACGATAAGTTCACAAAAGACTCATTGGAGCTGAAAACAATATCTATTCACGGACTTCTAAGAAAACTTCTTTAAAAGAAAAACTCCTAAAACGTTGTTAAAAGGAAGACAAAGGCTGGGCTGACTCATTAAATCCATGTCAGTCGCAAACGCGTCTAAAGAATGTCGTTTGGAAAGGGACAAGCGTACCAGGGCACCATCGGGATCAACGGCTATTGACATTGTAATCTATCCCGGCGGTATCAGGGCGGCAGAAATATGTGGGGAGCTCGCGGCTCAGCTGGCTTTCCGAGAACCAACCTTATGAAAATACCCTCACAGCCACACGACAATACAACATAATACAATACACTAGCGTAACAGTGTCTACTTTTAAACTCCTCCGATTTTCAATATAAACGTGTCGTAGGTTTGTCCACTCTTTGATAGAGACAAGTCGTGGTTTGTGCAATTTGCAGTTTCGAAATGACTATTGTGTTTCGCTGACGCTCGTACTATCATATTACGACTTTATTCGTGAGATTGCTTATTTCGCATTCAAATTGTTAAACTCATAAGTGGCAGAATATAATATTATCTCTTGACCAAATGACATTTTATAGTACTTATTCTAACTAAGATAAATACTAGTTTTATGTTTAATGCAATAAAATCCCACTTCAACTTACATAACCTTAGACGCTATTGAATCATAATACTTCATAATAGTTATTGTATGAACAGAAGAATGGATTGTTTGAATTCCCAGGACTTTTTTCCCAAGTGACGTCACAGGGTCGTGTTGTTAATCACCATCAGTGACAGCAATTTGTAGGTGATAACCACGAGTGCAACGCGACACCGCTCTCAATCGCCCACTCGCTCTAAAGTGATTGATGGCGCGGTGTCAATTTCGCGTTATCGCTGACACCCTGGTACCGCCACAACGCTCCGGTGAGATTTTGTTGCATAATTTACACGCGAGATAAGGTTATTATGTGCCTCACCATTATAAATACGCTTTATTACACACAAAAACGCGCTGAAAATGTCATTATGCCTCTAAAAATGATATAATAAGTATAAGTAATATTATTTACTTGCATTGGCGGATAAATACTCTATGAAGGGTCAGTACCATAATCCTTTAGAAAAAGTCAAAATATAGAGGTTCAATACATCGAGTAGGTCGTAAATCTATTTTGGTAAAAGACCCTTACATTAGTTGGGTAATTTTCTGGAATTATTATCATCTGCCTCGCTGCCGAGCTCGGGAACAAGTAGCTGTTCTTTCTCAATTCTTTTGTTCTCTCTCGCAGAAAGTTTGACTATAATGTCTTTGTTTTGATTATTTACGACCACCATTTTAGCTTGCTTCAACTTTTAATGACCCTGTTACAATATAATTCTCTTAACATAATCTCACCGTTGATAATGTTCACCTCATTCGTATTTACGAGTGGAGATTCGCTCGATAAGATGAAATCGATAAACAGAAACAATCGGAACGCGTGGGATAATCGATTCAATGGACAAAAGCATCGACTGTGACAGGGTTGTCTATACGCAAAATACGTTACGCAACAAAAAGGTATCATATTATTTTATGGACATAAAAAATTCAAAAATATACTTAGCTCTCAGTTTTTGTCATAGAACGAAAGATATTTTGTCAAAATTTCAATTCGTCGTTTCCCTTTGAATCTCATTGTCCAATAAGTATATTTAATTATTAATTAACAGTTTATCCCTTTGAAATACTTTAAATAAACCCACTAAAGTAGGTACCTATATAAATTAAGATGCTTTAAAATGTTGTAAAATTTTATTATTAACATGACTTATTCGTACAGTATGTCCCTTTAAGGCAATATTGTACCTAATACTTAGTTGGTAACCCTATGTGTGATTACCATCTATTTATGTCTCGTTTTAATTTATGACGTCGCACTTAATACACACATTTGCCTTTAACGGTCTCAATTCAATAGTCTCGAGTCGGCTTACGACCGCTTTGTGTTAAAATGGCTTCTTAGTAAATTGCTTTCTTTGTTCTATTCTGTGCCACATAAAATGAGCGTGTAAAATTGAAAAAAAATCTTGTGGTTGATTGATTGATAAGTGAAACTATTCATTTCAACTTTGTTTATAAAGCGGATTACTTCATAAAATGTGTTTCAGTATCAAAATGAAGTCAATTAAACGCGTTTATAAATGAAACCGCCAAAAATGAATGTCTATAAAATCACCAACTAGCACAAACAATATTATTCTCTACTTACAAGTCACACAACACACTGTATTGTAATACTAATACCATTTAAAAAACGAATCCGAATTCCTCATCGTAAACATTCGAAAACCGAATCACCACACGTTCCCCGAATAAAAATTTCCGGGGAACAAAAATAACAGTTAGCGATGAAGTGAGGCGAGAGTGGAATTATTAACGCCCCAAACAATTTGGACAATACGAGCAGCTTGCGACCCCTTCCCCCTCACCCTGCACTCCCGGACACTTCAACACATTAAATTTATTTCCCTCGGTCTGAGTCGAGCTTCGCAATGCCCTGTCACGGTTTGATGACATTTGTGGTTTTTAATTAAGACGTGCCATATGGAGAACGGATTTTGTTTCAAATTACGTCCGTCTTTTTGTAAAACAAGTTAGGTTTTTATAGATTCGACCTAAAATAGAGTTAGGCAAACTTAAATAAATGAAGAGAAGGGCAGCCTAGGATCGAAGCTAGGTACCTTAATCGGAAGGATTTCTGGAAAGTCTGCTAGTTATAAATAAACATTTACTTCTTTTTGTACATCGCATGGAACGTGTTTCTCCCTAAGAATTAACGCTAACGAGTACAGCAAGCACTATTCCTCGCTTTCTTTTAAGCTTAACATAAGCCAAACGTGTGTTTTAAAATGTAGTTTCCCACGTAAGTCCGGCAATGTGCTGCAAACCGCCAGCGAAAGAGGAAATAATTATAAAAATGTCACCTGCACCCGGTTTATGGTACCCTAGTAGCTTCCAGTTTAGGGATGAAAACGACGTCGCTTTTTGTAGTTTTAATTCGGAAACTATGATGTCCCAAAGTAATAAAACAACGAATATACATAAATATTTGTTAAAGCAACGTCTCGAAACAGTAGCAAATTCTGTTTCATTTTCGTTTGTGAAGGTTTTAAGTATTATGTTCGAGAAGCACGCGTTATTAAACTTGTCTGAGGTGCTGTACACACGCTAAATCCATTTCAAGTTTCTAGATTTGATCTCTACCTAGCCACCTTCATCCATCTAGTATGCTTTACTCATCATAATTACTAAGTATACTAACATTAAACTTTATATCGAGGCACGTATTTTGTGTTACCTTTTCGTGAATATTTCAACCCTATTTGTTGTGTATTTATGTTTACAAGCGGCGGTCGTCGTTTATTTTTGTAATTAACTCACTTTTATATATCGAGAAAGTTTTAAATGGCATCTTTTTTGTAACCACAACGTTTTTACTTCCTCTCTTACAGTAAAACGTGTTCGTTTTTTGTTTAATTCCACAACGAAGAATGGCACTTACTTGAGTAGTTTGTATTATTATCTTGTGATAATTTCTAAAGGTACCTAACCAAACTTACGTAAAAACTGCTTTATTACTTATCCTATAGAAAAAACAATTTGAAAAAGAAAAGAAGCTAGTGTCCTTACTATCAAAGAGATTTTACAACGCATTCCCACTTCGGAAAAATTCCCGGGAACGCCACATAGTGATGTGATCACGCTACATTTGTACGCTTATCATATTTAAGTAAGTCAAAATACCTTCTCGTACAGTCTTTTTCTCCATAAATGTAGTATCTGTGAAATGAAATGAAATGAAATGAAATGAAATGAAATGAAATGAAATGAAATGAAATGAAATGAAATGAAATGAAATGAAATGAAATGAAATGAAATGAAATTTATTCGCTCTAGAGTGGTACAAAAGATCTTAAATATAAATTATATCAATAAAAGTCCATCACTCAACCATACAGCGTGCGAATATTAATATTAAATTATTTACAATTAAAGGAACATTTAATAAATCTGTCTTAAAAAAAATTAATTAACAATAGATATTTTAAATACACAAAAAACAATTAATTTTAATTTAAATAAACGGCTGTGACTTTAAATTTAAATATTCTTTCACTGAATAAAAGGTATGGTGTATAAGAAATTTTTTTAATTTACTTTTAAATATTGGAAATGGTAACTCCTTTATAGTAAATGGTAAGGCATTATAAATTTTAATACACATACAATATACATTATTATTGGTTAGAGTTAAATTAGTTCTTGGCATATACAATAAGTTCTCATACCTTTTACTGAAACAGTCCATGTCTTTCCTAGTTTTAAATAAGTGTGGATTCTTTTTTACAAATAAACAAATCTCTTCTATGTATATACATGGCACTGGCAGTATGCTGAACTTTTTATACAAAGGCTTGCACGAATCTCTGAATTTAGCTTTATTTAAGGTTCTTAAACATTTCTTTTGAGTTAGCAGAACTCTTTCAGCGTCTACTGAATTACCCCATAATATAATTCCATACCGGATTATAGATCCTACATAACCATGGTACACATGTAACGCTGCTTCAACAGAAACAATATCTCTAATGCGTTTAATTGCAAACAGAAATTTATTTATTCTATTACACACTTGTTCAACATGATTTTTCCAACTGCAATTTTTATCTACTATTATTCCAAGAAACTTTGTAAATGCTACTTCTTCTATGCTCTCTCCCATGTATGATACATCAAGATCTATTTGTCGTGAGTTAAAAGTCTGAAATCTTATTATTTTTGTTTTTAAAGTGTTAATTTTTAAATTATTTATATTAAGCCAATCTATTACGTCTACTAAAGTATTTTTAATTTCCTCATTGAAGTTGATATTATCTGTATATTTTATAGCAATAGTTGTATCGTCTGCAAATAGTACACATTTATGGTTCATTGCTTTAGGAAGATCGTTTATATAGGTCAAAAACATCAGTGGACCAAGGATACTTCCTTGCGGAACACCATACCTATTGATCCTGTACTTGGATCTGCAGTAGTTTTTGACGTTTTTATGCTTAAAGGCTATCTCCGTACACTGATTTCTCTGATATAGGTATGATTTTAGCCATTCTAGTGCAGGCCCTCTAATTCCGTATGTGTATAATTTGTTTAGAAGTATATCATGGGAAACAAAATCGAATGCCTTTGACATATCCAAAAACAATCCTACTACCGGTTTTTTTTCGTCTAAACATTCAGTGACGTATTTTATGAATGAGAAGCACGCTAATGATGTTGTGTGTTTTTTTCGAAATCCATATTGGTCTGTACATAAAATATTATGATGATTCAAAAACGATAAAATCTTATCATATAAAATTCTTTCGAAAACCTTTGAAATTACAGGTATTAATGTAACAGGTCTGTAATTGTTCATATCATCTTCATCACCTTTTTTGAACAATGGTTTAACTATGGAGTATTTAAGTCGGTCTGGAAATATACCCTGTTCCATGGAAAGATTAATTATATAACACAATGGTTTGGCTAACGACACTGCACATAATTTCAAAATTTTCGTGCAAACATGATCGTACCCCACCGAATTACTATCTTTCAAATTATTTATAACTTTTTTAACTTTATCCTCGTTGACAGGTGATAAAAATATAGAGCTGCTCACTGATTCAATTTTATATTTTCTATTTGGCTTGTTATCAGTTTTAATACTGTTCTCTACAATATCTATAAAATAATTATTAAATATATTACATATTTCTTCTGGCTTGTTATATACTACATTATCAAATTTAATTTTATTTATATAATTGTACGAATTATTTTTATTGAGTTGTGATGTAGATGTAAGATGAGAATAACACCTTTCTGTACTTTCCAACTAGGTACTTCCATCTGGTATTTTTTGCCATTACCTTTACTTATCCGCTACGAAGAGTGATAAAGGATAATGTAAGTACTAAGCAGAACATTTGTTCAGTAGTAGATATTATCCAAATAGCTCATTTAGTAATGCCTCCCTGCTGTGCAAAAGGTCCCGGAATGTTTCTCCTACTGGGCAAACATAAAGACAAACTTTTTAACGATTGATTAACGAAACGTTTCGTATCTTTGTTTTTTTTTAAGGACGGCTAAGGAATGGAATTGCCAGCCGACGTCTGTGTTTCCTTCTCAGTCACTACAATCGTAAAACCTTAAAATCTAGAGTGAATAGGCATTTGCTAGGTAATCGTGTACCACCCTAGATCATCAGACATCTTCACTTACTTTCAGGGGAGATTGTGGTTGAACGTAATTTTATTTTTGTCTACAGTAAATAAAAATAAACAAATTGTTATTTGTTTCACAGGGAACCATAAATGTAATATTCAGGCTCATATAAATAAATGTTGTGGTATTGTACAACACTAGGTTCGTGCTGTATAATATACTCGTAGAACTAAACAATCGAACAAACAAACTTTATGGATTATGAAGCCCTGGTAGACGCGGATGTGTTCACGACAGTCTCCATTGTGTAACCACTTTCATACACGTTATATGATAGATATCCATAAGGCTAATGTTACAATGTTTGTCAAAGGCGTTTATTTGTTATTCTAAGAACATAATAATCGTATTAGCATTTAAAGTTGTAATGTAATTCAATCGCGTTGTATATTCAAAATAAACGAAGCATAAAAGTACGCAAGAGTAGCGGTTGGCAAACGATTTCCTGTACTGTAAAGATGCAAGGTTTGTCAAGGAAATGGTAAACCTACTTAGTATCACTTACATCATATATTATTTACACTAGCCTAGTGTATATATCTAGTTATAGAAAAGCGGAGGTTCCTGTCACAAGCAAATCTTTGCATGAAAGCCCTGATAATGTAACAACAACTAAGATAAAGAAATAAACTGTATTATTTCTGATAGTAAACACATTTTTATTTTTTATACCTACTCTAAGATACAAGATTATAGTGTAATGTATAACCCACATCACAATGTAATGTATGAAGTCGCTAAAAGTTCTGTAATAGTAAAGATTAACGCCCATTTTCAATAATCTATCTATAGTATTTTGTTTCAAAAGTTACTTAGTAAGCAAAAACCATGGATAGATATATTTGAACACGGCCGTAAATGTAGGTAAGTAAATTCTCAATTTAAATAACTGTGCCTCGAGTATCTCGCAGCCCGGAATACTAGGGAAATAAGAATCATCTTCGATATTCCGTCGCGAATACTTTTGATCTTCTTTTGTAACATAAATATTTTTTTCCTCTGCGGAATCCATTTTGTGCGAAATAAAATACGAAGGCGTTAGCTCCCTTATCCCGGTCCCTTAGGGTCTGGTCCCTCTCTTGAATAATCACGGATTCTATTAAACTTTACCTTAATATCTTTTTATTTATGGCCGCCTGGTACTTACAGCGTCTTAAGTTTGTTGTGTTTGTTAGATTAGTTTTATTTAGTTCGTTACTAAATTCTTTCTACTTTTAAAGCTTTTCTTCTAGGTATGTATGTAGGTATGAAGTTTTAAGACGTAAACTTGCTCAAAATGTTTTCCCCTGAATAATTAGCACTAAAGTCCTATTCTATAACATTTCAAAAGAAACGAAATTAAGAATTGCAAAAGCAATTGTAAAGACCTAGGTATCTTTAATAAAAGTCGTGAATCAAGTTTCTTTAACGATTTATTTTAAAGGTTTTTATACCTAAAGATTTCTGATCCGAATTCGATAATTATATTAGACATAGAAGTGAATAGAAAGGTGCAATAAAACGGTATGATACGAAAGTTAAGCCAAGCATAAGTTACGGTAGACACGCAATTTTATTTACGATTATCTTTATTATTTTTATGAGCTGTATATTCGAGTAGCGTATATCTCCATGCATGAGAAAATTTCACAAATTACTTGTGAGTTTATTGCTGATGTACGTGACTTTATAAAATCGTATCGGAGACCGTCTGTGGATATCTGCAGCTTAGGTGAATTTATTTTTTACCAACATCGAAAAAGCATTTATATGCATATAATACATGTATATGGGTCAAATTAATAACTTCCTATTTTTAAACAATTCGTCGCTGACGTCACTAACTGACGTAAGTATCTAAAACTTTTTCCCATATTTTGCTATTGCTACAAACACACAAATAGACACAAATTATTTTAGCAAAACATTGCAGATACGTCATTTTGCAAAGTCAGCCAGCGAATTATTCTATTTTAGTGGAAGAAGCAAAAGTAGTGTGTCAGGATCGTAATAGAATTCCGTGTTCTCTGCTTACCCTAACGGGAAATAGGCGTGATGTATATATGTGTACATAGTTTTATTGTACGTATTGGAGAAAAAACCCTATTGAGACCAAGCATACAAAAGGTAAAATATTTCTGAAATGGAGAGACAGAATTCTTTCAGTAGATATGAAATGAAATACAAGAATACGATGTCTTCTAGGGATTCTCTCTATTGAGTCCGAAGCCTGATGAAAATGCACACAAACATACACGTCGACCCTTAACAAACACCCGTGTTTAAACAAGTGCTTACCCAGGAATCGTATCCGGGAACTTTTGTAGAGCAAGCGAGCATAATGTTTACCAAACGAGCGACTCGGTCGCTTACATAATTAAATAGGGGTTAAAATGGCAATTCATCTAAAAAAAGCAATATTGCAATTTGACATTTGCGCATATGAAAGTAAGTGCACAATGCAAACAAATGTCAAATAGCAATATTGTTTTTTTATATGAATTGCTTCGATATGGCCATTTTACCCCCCAGATCACATTTGTTTGAATAAAATACTTCAAAATCTGTTTTAAATAAAGTGAAAATCACCTTAAATTCGGCTTCATGTTTCCTACTAATACAGATAAGGACTTCCTCGATACAAAAGACATCAACGCCATCCTTGTTATTGTTCCATAAGAACGATTTTCGACCATAACCTCAAAACTACTCGGCTGATTTTGATGAAACTTATACAATTCAAAGTTAGACGAAAAAGAAACCCATAAAATATATATTATTGCAATAGGAATTGTACTTTTAGAGAAATACGCGTACAAACATACATACACACATCTCATACTGCGGAATTTGGCGTACGTTTTGAAGCACACATACTTATAGTAACATAATTATACAAAAATTGAGCAATTCCGACAATATTACATACATACGTAATATTCTTTTGAAGTCGGTTAAAAATAGCTCACTTTTACCATGACACATTCTCGAATGTTCCTACAAAAAATCCCCCGAGCTTTGAGTACCTAGCTGCCTTCTTGGCATAAGTAAGTAATGTCTGAAAATGTGTCTGAATACTTGTACAACGAGAACTTCGGGCTTACAAAGGAAAATATTACAAAAATATGCGTGTCTTCCTTGTATCAGACATCGCTATTTGAATTCATTGTCTCCGGCCAAATAGTTAACGCCATCTACAATAACGATGACACATAACCTCAACACTATTATCTCAACTGGGGCAGTCAGAGGTACATCCATTGCAAGATGGACTATGTACCCACACCTCACCGAGCTTTCTGCTAGGCCAACGTCGTTGGTGAGCCGTGTCGCCGTCTATGACAATCTGGTGAACCACAGAACCACAGTGATATAATCTCTTCTGTCGTGTGGGTTGTGAGGTGGAGTACCAACCTCATCAACCCTGGTGTCAGGGTTACTATTGAGCCGCCAAAGACCCCTGACATGGCTCATGTAACGGCTACTTACTTAATCAGTAAGTAGTAACAGGGACCAACGGCTTAACGGCAGTGATATAATAATAAGTCACATAAAAAAAGGAAAAATAATATATTGTGATAGGTACCGAAGCTTCAGTTACTTCTTAGCTTCGATAGTAAAATATCTTGGAAACATCTCTAATAGCTTCAATCGAATGAAACGTTCATTAGGTAAAAAATAACGATCAAAGTGTAACTACTGTTACTTAATGAAAATTTTTGTTGAATTTAAATTCTCAATTTAGCTTCCATAGCGTAGGTCAATCAATACTTCTCAATCGTTCTAGTGTCAACGCCCGATTGATGGTTTTGATCTCACTTATAATGCGTTGTCGTTGGAACATGCCTTTGGCATCTGTTTTCTATCGTCTGATTATCTTTTATATTGTACTTCTCAGTAGGTTTGTCCGCCTACACAGTGCACACGTCAACTCGTTACAAACGACACTATTAAGCCAAATCTTCCTCTTTAGTTTTATGCGCTCCTGGTACCAGCTTGTATTAGACGCGATGAGATGAGACTCTCAGATAACGAGAATTGGGTCGTGTACTAGGTTCAAGATAAATTATGAAATTCTGATTACTAAATAAAGACACATCTAAAACTAACGAAAAACATTTTCTTTTTTCTATTAAACTTATTTATGAATTTTAATCAAGAAAAACGTAATAATAAGTCCGACATTTTGTCACGTTTTTCTATGACGTCACAGAGTGCTTTTTCATACAAATTCCATAGTAATTTCGTGTTTTGACGTTTAGTAAAAAGTAACTGATTTGACTAGTTGGAAACTAGCCTATTATTGTTTATCTCATGAGATAAAAAGATCGAATAAGACACCGCGTTTCATATCGTATTTTTTCTATTTGAATAACATAATATTGGCTTTGGGATCACTTTTGCTAGTGTGATTCTCCAGTTATCACATTGTGGATTTGATACTATTTCTCGCAACAGTAATGAAATAAAACGTGTAGATAGGTTAACCTATCTAAAAACGATACGAAAACAAAACAGATAAAATAAATTGAAAGAATCATTTTCTTATTTTGATGCTAATAAAAGTCATCATTAGCAATAATAGCCTCGATCCATAACAAATTAGACAACACACATTTATTCTTGTCAACATAATTAGGTAGGTATATTCCTCGAGATAAAGCTGAATCATTCGTTATTTGTGGAGATTTCTTTTTATCTGTCTTTGTTTTAGAGCCTCTTTGAGTAGATAAACGTTAAATGCGTGTCAAAACAAAATTACCTACTGCGTTTGTCAACGCGCTTTCCAACAATAGATTTTACTTGCAACATGTTTTCTAACGGTCCGGACGGCTTCAATGGTAAAGTTTGCATAACGCTAAATGCCATTAGAAAGGGTAAAAGCTCAAGTAATTATCCGAGGAAGGTGGCCATTGTAAGTCCATCACGCGTCATAGCCAGCGCTGGCTTCGCCGCGAGCTCATCACAGCACGTTCAACGCGAACAAAAGCAATTTGTGTCTGCACGGAGTGACTTTGTACGTGCGGTGTGTTCCAAGGTGTTTATTAGCGCGCTATTGCCACTATCGGTGTGGTAGGTATGTGGCTAATGGCTGCGGTCGGACAGGCGGCCCGATCCCCCGCGACCCCCAGGCTCTGAGGTCACTCGATATCGCGCCACTAATCTCGAATTCTCGACAATTACATACACGTGTTACGTGACCGCACGGCTCGTACGACCTAATTAATTAACACTAAACGAAGCTAAAGTTCCGAATCCTCGAACCTCGAGCTGCAACGAAGGCCGTATTTCGATTAGGCAGTTATGAATACCCGGATAGTTGGAAACAAAGTAACATTGGCGGAAA
Source organism: Pectinophora gossypiella (assembly GCF_024362695.1). Lineage (NCBI taxonomy): Eukaryota > Metazoa > Arthropoda > Insecta > Lepidoptera > Gelechiidae > Pectinophora > Pectinophora gossypiella. The sequence goes on along the minus strand of NC_065420.1, from coordinate 4,856,584 downwards.
TCCAACGTCATTTACAATTCTGATTTAGTGTACTGCATGACCAATTTAAAAGTTATTCGCCGCTTTGCGGTAAAGAATTTCTATTTTATTAACTGCTGCTCGTAATTTGCTTTTACTTTGACAAATGTTCAATGTAATGAAAGAAACAGAAGTGAATTAATTTCGAGCCGAAATATAAAAAAGGCTTCTTGAGAATGTTTGTGGGAGCGTCTTGGAAATACGTTTGGCGGGCATCCAAACACGCTCATCACAATCACGCAACAACACGCAGACATCATTTAACGACAAATTTACCGTGTCTCGAAAAATACGTACCGCCAGCTCCCCGAGAGCAATTTACTGTTTGAAAGGAGGCAATATGCGACGTCGTATATTACAATAAAATTGTGAAACGTTCCGCTCCTATTCTCGCAACATGTGGGTACGAGCACGGGTAGCGTTTCGCGGTTCGCAGATTTTATTGTCACTCGTTTAACGATTGATGAAATATTGCAAATAAAATAAGCCAACAAGGAGCTCCGGCAGTTTTGATAAATATCCCTTCAGCGCTTTTCCATTATTCGGAGGGAGACAAATGTCCCGCCGCCGCCGGTCGCTACTCACGGCATTCCCTCATTAAAATGTCCCCGAGCGGCTGTCGTCCCCTCGCCGCAACGATTCGATACGATAATCGATTTTATAGCGATCGGCTATAAAATCGAGCGATAAGTACACGGGTTGTGTTTGTTTTAGTTCTGTCACACATTCCACGTCGCGAATCAATCACTATTATTTCAACAGCGGCCGGCAATTCTTCACGGTTGAATGAATAACGGCTCTAATTTGTAGGCAATAAGAGTGCTGATGACCGGCATATTGTTGGTAAAGCGGAACCAATTCAACGCTCAGCGTATTCTCGGTGCATGCGTTTGAAATAGAATTTTTATGTTCAAAAGGTTGTTGATCTTTTTCTCTGCTCATGTTTACGGTATAAACGGTTATTTTAATAATAAAGTGCCAGTTATTTTCGTTTATTCCTTTTTTTCGTTTCAACAGCACAGGACTCGGTATTACTGATCAAAGGCAGACGATGAAATACGCGATGTTATTCCAATAACAAATACTCTTACGAAAAGAATTTGTATCTACATTGATATTGTGATAGTGAATTCGTGAACAACCTGTACGTATTAATTAAGCTGGCACGTTTAAGAGTTCTGAAACGTTCGATCAGAGCGGACAATCGGGCGGCGATCACGTCGTGTACTAATTTGCAAACAAGCTATTACAGGGGCCGCAGTCAAAAGCGCGCCAATAGAATTAAAATACTATTACGCTCGTACAAAGTTGATTGAGCCGGCGGCGGCGGGGTTGTACGGCGGTCGGTGCCGCGAGCATGAGCATGCAGCCAACATCGCTGCTTGTGCTCCTGTAATTTGATTTGGAGTGGCGCGGGAGGGGGGCGCGGGGGAGGGGGGGCACGGATCGATACCGCGCGGCGGGGCGGGGGAGGGCTGGCGCGTGTTGTTATGGAAACCGTAGCTACCCTCCTTCCAGATTTTGTCGGTTGTCCCAGTAAATTAAACAAAGAGGATCACCGATATTTGTTTTCAGGTGTTCAAAGGATTTCATTTCCATGAAAATAATCGCGTACTTTAGTAATTTGGCTTTGGAAAATGTGAAATCTGCTTGTACAAAAACCGTGATGATTATGTCGGAATCGATTCGTTGATTGTATGTAAGTAGATAGGTGGGTAGGTAACCAATTGAAATAAAATTACATTAAGTAAGTTGTTACACGGAAATGTAAATATAGCAGCTAACTACATATATGTTAGTCACGAAACCAACATTAGATTTAAGACTTAATAAAATGGTAGGTAGGTACTTAGACTTACTTTAAGTACATATATATACTAGGTAGGTACACATGTTTGCATTTTACAAATTAATCATTACACACTTACAATATGACCATTACTTGCTATTAACATTATTGGTACTGAATACAATATACCTACAACCTCTGTGGCGATCGTAAATAAAATTCTAAAGGACCTTTATAGAAAAAGCAATTCAATCAAAATCCATTTCTGTCAGTGCATTCAATATAAAGAATGTATAGGCGTCAGCGGTTTTACAACACGGCGAATGTTATTAGCTTGTTAAACGAACCCTGCACACCGAACATGAGAACTAATACTGACATCACTATTGTAGATGCCTGTCTAAAAACATGACAAATTAATTGAATAGAAGCACACTGTATGATAGATAGAAAAGTGAGATTAATATCGCAATGAAATCGTAATTAGAAACGACATCGAGATGAAACATAATGAATGAGTACGAACGTAAAAGAAACGTAGTTATTAGACAGAAGAGTACGACTAAGGATGTCACGGCTCAGTTATCTAATGACGAGTTCTTGCTGCGGGGTTTGCAGTTTGCACGGCACAATTGGAAAGGCCCATTTAAATCGCCGAGCCTGGGAGATAAGCAGACATGAAAGGGCGGGCGATGATGCTAATACAGTGCACTTAACCTAGCCGCCGGCACCTTGCGTCCCGCCAAACTGGTTCCTCGGCCGACCTTCGTCGCGCTCCGTGTGCCTATGTTACCCTGGTACAACCGATCGCTATGCTCGATTGATTCCGATTATTTCCGATTCGATTGTTGAGTTTCTCTATCAGAAATCGCTTTGGACAAAACCTGTATCCGTGTTTGTCTTGCTCTTTTTGGTAGTAATGCTAATTTTTAAGCAAACGTTGCATTAAGCATACCTATACTTACTTTAGTTGCTAACAAAGACGTGTGGATTATTCGAGGATATTTACATACTTATGGATAAACAAAGCCAAACACAAAAATTAATAGCGTACAATTCAGAAATCAAACAACCAGAAATTCCAAATGAAAACATTCCACACATATTTCTTTATGGACCGAGATATAATACGAGAAACAGAAGCAATACAGAGAAAATTGGGAAATAAGATAAAAGTTTATATCATTCCCCAGCGAAGCGGCGCCATTTTTGTCGAGTTTACATTATCGCCGATACCGCCGAAGGTTGCAATATCCTTGTTATTTTCTTAACATATCCATAATCGTTCTATCGGCGATTAACTTGAGATATTACTTGGTAGGTAACCAACAAAAAATCCAAATGACAGTCAATTTGTAACCGGCGATAAGCGGCGTGTTATCGGAGATCATGAGCCGAGCCCTTAGGCATTCCAACATCGACAAAGCCAACTTATGTAATGATTCGTGTATTCTACAACCTCATAATTTAAATATTTACTGAATATCCGACGTTAATTAATCACACATATACAAGGGATATCTAAACTAAACCAACAACAGTCTCAGTTCAGAGTTTGGATCTAAGTTGAATCGAATACGTAGGTACTTACCTACTTTGTTGGAAAGTTAATCGAAGTTAGAGGTTTACAATTTACAATACATTGTTTCCAATCAATTACCAACAAATACAGTGAACACAAACAAAACCAATTTTCTTGGCCGTTGACACAATCGCAATTAGCGGAATGGAAGAATCATCAGTGATTAAATTCATCCACGCCTGTGGCCATTAGCCTTTCGAACATGGAAATGGCACGGCAATTCATGGTATGGTAATGAAAGAGGCGTCTCTCTTTAAATGGCAGGGTTATCCGAGAATCGCGACAGTATAATCGCGTGAACACTATAATTGGCCAGAATCAAGCGAGATGGCGTGCCGGCCGGCGGAGCAATGCTGCTTCTACTCGCTCCATTGCATTTGTAATTGCTCGGATTTATTTAATTGTTCGCATAAAGTGTTATCTGTACAGCGATCAGTCACAGTCCGATAGCTCAAGCCTTTTGTACGGTTAATGGCGGTCTCGGTGGCTGCACAAAAGTAGCACTTGTATACCTGATTACGTTGAATAGAAGTGACTCGATAATGACAAGGACGGAGTAATTTAATATTTAGCGACAAAGAGGCAAACGTAGCGAGCTTATGAAATGTAAGATTTCGAGTCGGGGTAATTGGTCGTTACGTCGCCGCCGCGGTAATGTAGCTAAGAAATTACTCTGGGGAAATGGGAAAACAAATGAGAGAGCTCTTATCTACGCATTACCGCCGCGTACCGTGATTTATGAGCCGGCTACCTACTTCACTCCACACATGCGAGCTCGAGCACTCGCTCGTACCGGCACACCGTACTCTCATACCGGTTCCGCCGAGCGAAAAGACATAACCCGGTTGGGAAACAGACGTGAATTGAGTGTTAAACATGCCAGTAGAGACGTTGCATAAATAGTTTAACACAAAGTGAACACAAACAAGATTTGTCGACTGATGGCTGTCACGCGAAACGACGACGCGCCCGACACAATCGTGATCATCAAACACGAATTGTTTTCAAACGCCAAATCGCTTCCATGGACAAAAACCTTTCGATGCTTACAAAGCAAATTTAGCGTGAATAAATATTTACAATGAGCGGGCCCGTTTTGATTGTCAACGGCTCTACACGAAACGACGCAGTGGGAGTAATGCGGGGTTGATTAGAGTAAGTAAACCCACAATTACGACGTAAATAGTGCGACTATTACGACCGTTCTGGGAAGATCCATTGTAACCGCCGCAGGTAGCTTGGAGTTTCGACAGATGGCAACAAAAAATAAACGAGATCTGACTCACCAGCGTTCGACGAATTATCCAAAAGGTGATGACATTCGGAACACGCAGAATTCAATGATAACGGAGTCACGGAGACCTTAATTTATAATTAGTATGCTTTAAACGATACGAAATACATACATACACGAGTTTAGACCGTAAACTGCCACGAGGTTCCACTTTTATTAACCGATAAATCATCTAATAAAGTTGCTGCCACAGACGTCTCATTGAAAATTTGAAATTAGCCGTGGGCTGTGATCAAATGGAGCCCCATTACATTAGCATAGCGTTTAGTTTGAGAACACGTCTCGGAGGCGAGCGGCGCGCCGCGGGCGGACGGCAAATTGCCAGTGGGCGGCGGCGGCGTGATCCCGCGACCCTCCGATAAATATTCCATCTATCGTATCTCCAACAACAAAAACATTTCAATGACGAAATACTTGATTAAAGCTCTACAAAGCGATACAAAAGGAAGAGAAACACAATCTTGAACTGAAAAAAAGCCTTTGAATCCAAATTAAAATTAATCCATCCGGAAAACAGAAGGATATGAAAACTCGAACAAAAGGGACAAAGGAAAAAAATTGAAAAGGAGTTGAACGAGATGAGAGAGCAAAAAGAAAACGTTTGTGCAGCGCTCTCGGTGGCGGGCGCTGTGTGCCCGAGTACCAGGCGCGCATACCGCGACCGGAGCTCTACAATTAAACCGCGCCGAGATCTAATCAAGTGTGATTTTAATAGAGTGCTGCTGATCAACCGGAGCGAGACTCTTGCGGACTGACGAAACCAGATAACGGTGTGCTTACCATTTATTAAATTAATAAATCTTTTGTCGTCGATCGAATCGTCAAACACCGTTACAAGATCAACATCAAACTTCAGCATTATCTGTGGGAAGCGAGGCATGAATTATGTTTGTTCTAAGGTAGAATTACAAACAAGTCGTTAAATTCTATCGAACGGTGTTGGAAAGAATGAAGGTATGATTGAAAAGGCTGTAGGGCACTGCAATTCTATTCCTGCCGGCTACAAAGCGCGCGGCAATAAGTACGGTGTACAATAACCGATTCCATGAAAGGGAATAGCGTTCGTGCACAAAGCGAGTGTTTTGCAGACCCCCCGCCGCTCCCGCTGCGCGATGTGGCATCGCCGAAAAAACTCACAAATTGCTCACCGAGAGCCGAACCAACTAACGAGTTCGAATGTTTAAAACATTCGCTCATGTTTTCAATCGTGAAGTGCATCTCTTCTTATTGCTGTTGCTTCATTGAGAGGTTACATTCAAATTCGTATTACATTTCAGACTCGCTTCGGAGTAGGTCGAAGTTTCCTACGGTTTAATAGGTAATGCTGTTGGAAGCAAGTTGATATAATATGCGATGTAGTTATGCATAGTTAATAATCACTATGCCTTCGCTATCTGGAACTTAACAATTTTCAGCAACATCGATTTTGGATCTAAATCCGTCGATATCAGGTGTAATTAACGAATTTAATTCGTAAATCTGCATCTACAGGAGTTTGATTTTTGTCTACTACCTTGTTAGAATTTTTCACTGCGCTTAGATTTGTTTTCTTTTTACCTTCAGCGGATATTTATCATGGAAAGAAGGGAACACGGGCTATCGGGTACTTGTTTTAACACGTATTATAAATACCTCCGTAAAATACTTAAGCTTCAAGTTTCATTGCCAAGGCATTACCGTTATGATTACATTGGACACCTAAGCAACGTAGATATGCCTATTTGAGTTTTGAATGAAAGCATAGTTGAAAATGGGCTCTTTTCGTACTTTGTCAGTTCAATCTAGAGTTCGCCGGGTTTATGTTTTTACTTTTTACAAAGATTCATTGCTTTTCGGGCCGATACACTGTCTCTTCGATGCTGCTAAGGTTTACTTATCACAGGTAGTTTTTTCAGTTTCCTGGCGCGAGCTCGACTTGAACTAACACGACCAAGCAATTTGCAGTGCTCGGTTGATTTCGCAGCTGCTGGTGAGACCGACGTCTAATAAATGCAAACCAAATAAATGGTGATTTAAGGGAAAACACAATCTTTAAGATGATCCTTAAACCGCTACAGAAGATTCATCAAGATTAGCGAAGAAACCTCTAGGCATTCGCGTCGTCATCATCTAACGATGGTGGCATTCTCATACTGACAACATGTACGAGAGTTAACTTTGAATTTCTATACATCCCATAGTAACTTTAATTGAACGTTGCGTGCAGTGATTGCCAATACGTGTCTATAAATCTGTCTGAATGCAATACCGTCGAGTGGCTATCTTCCAGCGTTTGATTACTTTTGAAAGTATTATGAGTCGATTATTCAACCGTCAGTCAAAACATTACTTTTATAGATAAAGAAAGTAGGTAAGTTGTTAAAGCTTACCAGGATTTTATCGGCAAATGGAACTACTTAAGTACATAAAAAGACTCGTATCACAATTCTTTGGGTTTGAAAATTGATTTCTATTCATCACTTATATTCATTGGTTTGGCACGTTTTGGTAGCGTAATTTACATAAATGCTTATTGTAGGTAAGTATACATTTGGTTGGAGTTTCTATTATTAATGTCAGTTGTAATTGTAATAGCTCGCTACGTGTGTTCGAATGAGTGCTCCTTTAATATAGGATAGTGAAAATATAAATTTAAGTATAACATTCGTCTAGTTTTTGTAATGATATCTTGACATGAGAGAAAATTATTGACAACAATAGAAAAAACAGATGAAAAGAAAAAAAATACAATGAGAGAAAAAAGCTTTTGTTCAATGAACAACGTGGTTTTTGTTTACTTTCTGTGTAGTATTATCATCGTAAATATTACTGATTACGGAGATTATGTATGTATACATACATTAACTCCCTAACGCGATGCGCAGAGCCATAATCAAAGAGTACTTACAGCCACTATTGATACGAAGTCCTAAGATAGATATGATAAACCTTATGGTGACAAGGGATCAGCTATCGCCCATAACAAATGTAAGTACGGTCACGAGTACTAATATGATACACTTTGAACTTTTTTGCCAAATTGACACGTAAGCCTCATTAAATATCAAATATGTTAGTGCGACAGGGTTCTAAAGTGGATATATGATGCCCATGATGTATACATTATGTTAGAAGTAACACAATTACTCTTGTAGGATTTTATTAACATGCCCGGGAAGACAAGAAGATGAACTTGTTCTGTTTTTCATTCGCTCATAGTCCAGCGTAGAAGTTGGTACCCTTTCTTGTGAGGAATATATTCCCTAGTAGATCTGTAAGTACTGCAATGCAGCTTATGTCATATCATAGCATTGTTATGTAAACGTAATATCAGTACTTAACTTTACAGTATCTGTCGTGTAGTCACATAAACCGTGAAGTTAAAGAAATTGTGACACGTTAAGTCGTTCCCTCTTTTTTACGCGTCATATAATACGCAGATAGGAATAGGAACATCATTCTTTGTTTGTAAACTTCAGAGTATTCTGTTACATGTTTCTGTAGATGCGTAGAGGTGTCTAATACTTATCATCCCCGAGTACCATTGACGAGTTCAAGAGCGGTTTAGGGTCCTCAGGACTCTTCAATAAAATCCTTTGTAAGTCAACGCTTTCTCGTTTTATTGTTGTTTGTAGTTTACGTTGCGTTACTCTACTATTTGTGTCGGTAACTACTAAAATATTCAGGAAGTAAGCCGTGGTTGTTACTGTAGTAAAACTCTACAAGTTATTATGTTTTGTTATTAGTTACAAAGTTAAGCTTCTCATAGATTTAGGAAGTGTCCTTCACAGTTTCCTGTTTTCAAATATTAGTTGAGATGTTCAGTAATTATCTAAAGTACTCGCGTGGACACTTATGTGGACAGGAAGATAGGTGTTCGGTGTCGCCGACACCTCGCCTTATCGGCTCCCTCGGCGTCTAAATGGGAAGGCAAACAGCGGCTTGTTGACACGCCGCGATTCAGCCGCTTTATAAATATTTCAAGCGGTCGGCGTGCCATTATCCCATTAGGGAAGGGCATTCATTACTCAGAATGTGATGTAAAGCTATTACCGATGTTCGCTGCACGTAGCCCGCCCCGCCCCGCGCCCCCGCGCGGTCGACGGCCGACCGACCGTCCACAAGCCGAAGCTCAGCGGCTTCACAACCAGATACTTCATGCTCTGACACACTCACCTCGCTGTTCGCCGGCTTCCTCCACACCACAACAATCCACTGTCTTTCAAACGATCGATACGCACCGACCCTACACCGTAAAAGCAAAGTAAATTACTTTTAATCACCATTCAGCACAAACGAACACAGTCGTCGCGTTTTCACTCAAATATTCTTCAGTATTCACTCACACACGTACAGTACACAGTTGGCAGCCAATCCTTGGTAGTGAGGAATCCTTTGCAGAGTATAAACAAATAACAGTGGTGATTTTCACAAGAAACAAGTAGCGTTCAGCGTAACGCACGTCAACGCCGCATCGAGTCGGCGGCCGAGCGCGGAACTCGGTTGGAGCGAGCCACGCTACGTGTCCCCGACCGGCGTGTGCGTGCGACAGAGACGGCGCGAGCTGGGTGCGGCGTCGCGCGCGCGTGCGAGCGGGACGCAACAGGTTTGCTAGGCGGGTGGTACAAACGCGAAGGGCGCGTTGAGTACAAAGGCGGCTTTCGGGCTCCGGCTGTCACCGGCAGTGGCGCGGATTGATCCGCACGCCGGATAGACGATGCTTGTATTGTAGCTTAGCGCCGGCTACGGCACGGCCATTCATTAAAATAATTAAGCAACAATTAAACCGTTGCGTCGGAGGTCGTTGCCTCGCGGTCCTCGCACGCCGGTCGCGCTCCGCAGCCCTCACCCTTCGTTATCATTTCGCTCCAAGCCAAAGGTTCAGGTGTCGCGGATTTGTCTAGCCGCACATTGAAACACGTTGTCGCAGTATTTACATTTATTGTTACTTACATTTTAATTCGTAAACATTAAATTTTGTTGGAAGTGTAATCGCACATAGAAGCACTTCACATTGCTTCATACAATACAATAACACGAAATTATCCTACATCTTAAGAATAAATAAATTAGAAAAGTGTCCTTCTATTGTAAGAAAAAAGCTTAACACTATATTCGGTAAAAATTTAAACTTTACATGTACATTTAGGTTTCTGTCACAAATATCGATGGTCAAACTGAAAATGTGTTCATTTAGCGCGACGTACATCGAATTATAGCATTAAACAGATTGCTTCAAGTATAAAACATTTGGTATAACAAATTTGATAGGCACTAAATGAAAAGTTGCAAATGCCAACTAAATATTTAAATCTAAGAGAAATTTCTGCGATGGTATATTTATTTACCTAATTATTAAAACTAATTTGATTTCATCGCAAGAATAGACGATGGTTTCTTAGGATAGTCACTTCTTCAATGTCGCCCTATCAGTACTTTGAGTGCTCTTCTCCACTCAATCTATTCTTAAGGCGTAGACCACACTAGTTTTCACAATGAAATCAAGTTCATACAGTTTCTTTTCTCGCACTGCCCCTAAGGATTCAGTCACACAACACACTGATATTTAAAACGTGCTCTGCGGAAAACATGCAACTCGTTCAGACAAAATGCAATTTTTCGACTGCAGTCGTCATATTCTAGGCATTGAAGCCACACAGCCTGGTGAAAGACGAATGAATTGATTTGATTTTTTATTGATTTGAACATCTGAATGAACTCTGACAACATTCATTTTAGACTTTTTGATTGATCGTTTCTACCATTTGTTTGGTTCGGTATATGCTGGTGTTGCCTATTAGTGCCGATTCGCCAACCATCAGCTTAATTTAATGACTAAAACTAGCCCTATCTCTCTCTTACGCTTATTGCAAATGAAGGACAACACTGGTTTGAGCTGTCAAACTAAAATTTATGTGCACCGAAACCATTATATCCCCAACTAAACTAAGGGTATTTTCTCTTTATCGTGAATTGACTAAAACAAATATTGCCAAAGCAAAAACAGATGTCAGAGTCGGGTGGCATATTCAAAAAGGGAATGACGTGAATATTACAAGTATTTATAAAGTTTCACCAATTAACCAACTTCATTAGACTTTTGAGACATTCAGACTTCGATCTACATATCGTCGGCTTGGAGTAAAAACCACGTAAGCGCCTTTTTAAGAAATCTCTGCTGTGATTTTCATCAACAAAACCTAGATTTCTTTCAATTGAGTAGTTTCCTAAGTCAAAAATAAATTATGAAATTCTGATTACTAAATAAAGACTGATCTAAAAGTGACAAAGTTTTCTTTTCTACTATTTAACTTATTTATGGAGTTCAATAAGGAAAATGTAATAAGTGTCAAATTGTCACGTCCTTCTATGACGTCACAGGTTGCTTTACCATACAAATTCCATAGCAATTTCATGTTTCGACGTTTAGTAAAAAGTAACTGATTTGACTAGTTGGAAACTACCCTATTAATTTCAATCCGGGTAAAAATTTAAACTACATTTTAGTCTATTGAAAGGTTTTGTTAACAATAATCATATCCGAATGTGGTTTTTCAAAAAAGCGCTTACATGATCACTAAGACGACGTTATTATTTACAATCCCGAGTTAGTTTCTTAGATGATTACTTTCTACCAGGCTGTTGGCTTGCTTAATACATCATCATTTATAACCCGTTTGCATTCAGCTCACTTCCGCGACAGCTAGCAGAAGAGCATTTATCCTGCCACTGCTAAATATGTGCGTAAGGCTACGAATAAATAATAAGTCTATTTATTCGTAGGCATAAGGGCAGCGACAGCGGCTGAATGTAAACGTAACATTTAACACTTTCGGGGACAAAGGACAGGTTAACCTATCATCTGTCGAGACACCAGACGCAACAGAATTTACATTGTATCTCGTTGAGATCTGCTTTCCGACATACAAGTAGTTATCCCGCATTTCACAGAGTCCGCTTACCTAACCTGAAGATTTGACAGATCCGGTTTTTTACAGAAGCGACTGCCTGTCTGACCTTCCAACCCGCGAAGGGAAAACCAGCCCAATACAGGATAGGTCCCATACCTCCGAATAACATAGATGCATTTCTCGGGAATGTGGGTTCCGTCACGATGTTTTCCTTCACCGCTGAGCACGTGATAATCATTTGTGATCCAAAAACGAGTTCGAAACAAATTCCACAATCATTGGTTTAGGCCTGTGCTGGATTCGAACCTGCGACCTCAAAGTAAAAGGCAAGCGTTCTACCAACTGGACTACTACGGCTCCATTCCTAACAGTACGACAGTTGGAATCAGGGGAGTTAAAAAGGCCATATGGAAGCAATACACCTAAAAAAGCAAAATTGCTATTTGACTTTCGCAAATGTCAAATGGCAATATTGCTTTTTAGTATTGCTTTGATGTGGTCCCTTTAGACTCCCAGGACATCGTTTGTAGATATTCTGTCTAGGGGTGCTGATCGACAGTGAACTATCGATAGTTATTTCAATAGTATCGACAGGTAGATATTATTACCAATTTGTTTGTCGGAAAGATCTCAACAGATGAGAGGTTAATATACGGTAATGGTGTCTATTCGAGCGCACACAAATTTAGACTGATATTAATTTGACAGCTCTATAAGGCTATAATGCGCAACGTGATTAAATTTTGTCACGGTCATTTCATCGATTCTGACGATATAATTATGTCGTTTTTTCGATTGATGCTAATATGTTAACCCAAATCAGTCATGTCGTTCTGTCAAAATACGAACAAAATCACGTGCCACGCATGTTAGGGAAAAAACTTATCGATTTCGACAAAAATTATTTAATCGATCGATAATTTTATCACTTTGCGCATGTTAGCCTTGCTGAAATCGTAGCCGTTCACTTACAACACGTGCAAGAAAGAAACAGCTAGTTTTAGTCCTGTCAAATTAAATTGTTGCTTGCCCGAATCGCCACCACTAACTACTATCTATAGTTTTAAAACTATCGTGTAGCAATACTATCGATTGATTTATGTTGGTAGTTCGGCGACAATAGTTCCGTCCTTGTAAGAGTAAAGGTATGTCTGGTATCATGGCTCGTCCTGCGGTGCAGGGTGGGCAGGCTACGGCGGCGGCGGCAGCAGCGGCACCTCTGGGTACTGTTCCTGGTCCTCCTCTGAAGAGTGGCCACTGGCGTACGACGGCCGGCCACTCTTCTCCCTCAGTCAGTACCTGTGGAGAGAAACGAGGAGTATTGGTCGCTAGTGGTTGAAGAGTATTCGTGGAGCAAGTTGACTGTTGGAAAAAACTGTTGGTATTGACTGTTGGAAAATACCATCTAATTTAAGTTACTCTCATTTTCTTATCCGCCGAAAAGGAAAGCGATAGGCAATCGACCGGCAATGTATGGGAACAAACGCCAACTTTAGACACAAATTTAAACAACCCTCTCAAAATTTTACATTTGGCCAATAACCCGACAGATTTAAGTTGACAGCTCACGTCAAACCGGTTGCATATCAGCGTGAGGCTTAATTGATTCACCGGGGTTATTCATTCTTTTTAAAATTAACAGCTGTCAATTATTGTAGATTTACCGCAGATGGCATTAACTACTAGGCTGGAGAAATGGAGAGCGCTGAAGGCTCTCACCCGTTACAACGTTTAAGACAACAGGCCTGAGGGTGCCCTGTTGGGCGCGAACCTCGGCTCAGAGCGTCGTGTGAGGGGAAAATATTTGAAAGAATTAATCGACCTTAGTGGGTCAAATCATCCGTCCCTTTCCTTTTTGATGGACAAGAAAATGACGGGTGTAACTTAAAATAAAATTAGAAGGCGTCCGACATTGGCAGTAATGATTGCCTCTTGTCTATGACGACCGGTTGCCACACAACCATAAAGTTGAAGTGGGAGGCGTCAGCCAGTGTACCTGCGATAGCTGTCAAGGGAGTCCCGCTCGGCGTCCGCGTAGGGCGCCCAGTGCGCCGGCGGGGGCTCGCTGCCCTCGCGCTCTGTGTTGTTGCTGGTGCCTGCGCGGAACACATACACATCACAATAATGGTCACGAGTACTTATATGTATGAGGAGATCCGCAGGAGAACTAAAGTCACCGACATAGCTCGGAGAATTGCAAAGCTGAAGTGGCAGTGGGCAGGACACATAGCGAGGAAAACCGATGGCCGCTGGGGCGGAAAGGTTCTAGAATGGTGACCACGTGTCGGACGACGCTCAGTGGGTAGGCCCGCTACAAGGTGGACCGACGATCTGGTGAAGGTCGCGGGAAGCCGCTGGATGCGGGTAGCGCAGGACCGATCGTCGTGGAGATCCTTGGGGGAGGCCCATGCCCAGCAGTGGGCGTCGTACGGCTGATGATGATGATGACTAATATGTATACACTTTGAAACCATGTCACATGAACTCTTTTGACAAATTAAACCGTAAGCCTCATTAAATGTCAAATATGATAGTACGACACGGTTCTAAAGTGGGTACATGATATTGTTCATGACTGTACATAAAACATACTCGTAGTATCCTTTACTGACTCTCCAATGACGCGTTTATCAAATCTTACAAGTCTACACGTTCACAAGCTACACGTTACTCACAAGTACGTGTAAATCACGTTTATCAAAAAAAGGAGAGATTGTAAAATATATTTGTGAAATAAATATTGACACTTGTAATATGTGTAGTTTTGATAAACAAATTCTTGTAATATTTTTTTTTCAAGAAAGGTGCTCACTCCTTCATCCTAAAAGGAACCCATTAACCCATGCAAAAGGAGATCATCGGCTCTCCATACTTTGGCCGGCCCAAATTTGAAAGTGCCGGCCAGAGAAAAAAAATGTGTCGAACTTTTTGAGTAGATTGCTCTGAACATTTTATACTATGACACTAAACGTGTATGACCATTAGTTTGACTTTAATTGGATTTTAAAAATCTCGATTTTGTATAAAAAAATATTATGTCCGTTGGGAAAAAAAGAGATACAGGCGTATTACAAAGGACCGTAAGAACATTTATTAGTATGGTGCCAAATATCTATGACCATTATTTTGACGTTTATTGAAATTTCCGTTTTGTTTAACATGTTAAAATGCCGGCCATCGAAAAAAAATACGTCGAATCTGTCTAATAGTTGCTTCTCAATATTTTTAATATGACACCAAAGTATCTATGACCTTTATTTTGACTTTTATTGGAATTTACGTTTTAGTTCATATGTGAAAAGTGCCCACCAGCAAAAATACTATGTAGAGAGTATCGAGTAGATGCCTATTAACATTTTTTTCTATAGCGCTAAACGTGTACGATCATTAGGCTTTGGCTTTTAGTTTATTTTAAAATCTTGATTTCTTATTTATTTTGTTTAAAAATAAAGTGTTTTGGGTAAAAATTGCGGTACGACTGATTACAAAGGACCTTTAAAACATTTAATAATCTGGCACAAAACATTTTTGACCATTATTTCGTCTCTCTTTCCGTTTTGGTTCAAATGGGAAAATGTCAGCTAGCGAAACAAAATGAGTCAAGTCTTTTGGTAAACGACTTGAAACGTATTTTTTTACTATATTACCAAATGTCGACTTTTATTGGACTTTTTAAAAATGTTTGGGCTGATTTTTTTATACATTTTAACAATGACAATAAGCAGAGCTTTCCCAATGACTAGTTATTAGTCAGATAAATACTTTGTGTTTTTGTTTTATGTGTTGTTAGGTGAACTTCTATATTAATACTATCTGATTATAGATATGACGTTGGCTGTAGTTTTTGCATTCGACTCAACTTTACGGCCTAAGTTTAGGTTTAATTATAGTATTGATTCACCTTGACCGTAGATAGTTACCACCCTCCAAAGATAAGCTTGCCATCTAGTGACGAAATTCGTATTTTGGCATGACGTCTGAAGTGTGACGAAATTCGTATTTTGGCATGACGTCTGAAGTAGCTGCTAGGGAAGACAGGAGTCGGGCAGTTGTACTTTGCATGTATGCCGACCATAATGTCCTGGTGCTACTCGGCCGATAACATAGTACCTCTATCACCCCACTGTATTTTCCTTGTATACACACTTTTCTTAAAAAAAGTAGCTTCTAAAGCGTGTATCACCATTAGGTGAGGTAGTGGTCAAACGCAAACCTATTTTTAAATTATATAAATGTGTCAAAAATACGACTATATTACGCCTTTAGAAAGATAGTTCCATTATCACCAGATAAAACTTTTTTCGTCAATACACGAATATGAATACACCAGATTTTTGAAAAATCGAATTAAGTTGAAAATAGTGGTCATAAACGTTTAATGCCATAGTAATAAATATTCTGACGATCCTTTCGAATCAAAAATCAAGTTTTTTTTAAATCCAACAAAAGCCAAACTAATGATCATACACGTTTTTGTCATAGTGAATAATGTTTACAGGTATCTTCTCGATAGCTTTGACATGTGTTTTTTGCTGACCGGCACTTTTCACACAGAAACTATAACGTTAAGTCCAACAAAAGTCAAAATAATGGTCATAGACGTTTGGTGCCCTAATAATAAATGGTCAAACGGATAAGTTATAACCGAATATACCAATATTGTTTCTTGGCCGGCACTTTACATTTTGACCAAAAATGTATGAAAATTCATGTTTTTTTAATTCGAATAAAACCGAAAATATTGACCCTACAGCTTTGGTGCCATAGTAATAAATGCTCAGACGGATAAGTTCTAAGGATATATACCATTATTATTACTTGGCCGGCACTTTACATTTTGACTAAAAAATGTATGAAAAATACAGTTTTTTTAATTCGAATAAAACCGAAGATATTGACCCTACAGCTTTGGTGCCATAGTAATAAATGCTCAGATGGATAAGATCTAACGGAATATAGCAAAAGTTTTTTTTGGCCGGCACTTTGACTTCTGGGCCGAAATCCGATGATCTCCTTTGAGAGTCGTAACATAACATAACAAACACTTTATTTCACAAACAGGAAAAAAGAAAATACAAAACAAAAGAGTCGTAGTACTTGGACGTCCTGTATTTTCGTCAGTCAGTGAGTGATCTTTCGCGAGTGACATGATTCTATGCCGATAGTTACAACAAAAAAGAAATGTACTTACAGCGATCAACAGGCGTGATGGAGAGATGCGGGCGGTCGGGCAGTGGGTCGCGGGTGTCCCGCGTGTCCCTGTCGCGGCTGTCCCGGTCCGGGCGCGCGTCCCGCGGCGCGGGCGGGCTGGCGGCGGGCGGGGAGGGGCTGTCCAGCGAGATGACGCCGCCGCCCGCGCCCGGGGAGCGGTAGCCGCTCGACGACACCGCTTCTGGAAACACACGGCTCATTTACACACGGTCCGCTTACCTAACCTGAAGATTTTGACAGGTCCGGTTTTTTACAGAACCGACTGCCTGTCTGACCTTCCAACCCGCGAAGGGAAAACCAGCCCAATACAGGTGAGGTGAGGTGTGGGTACTTAGTTCATCTTGCGATGGATGTACCTTCGCATTAGTATATTCCCCATTAGTATATCCATATAAACTCCTTTAAAACTTTCGTTTTGACGTTTCGTAAACAGTATCTCATTTGACTAGGTTGTCAAGTAGCCTATTAGACCTTTGATACTTTTCTACGAATGGAATCATCTTAAAGTTTTACCGCCTTTCCTCATCATACGGAGGGGGTAGGAAGCATAAAACACGACACTGCTCCACTGTCAATTGGTTATTCAGAGTCACGTCGCCCGACCGAGAATCAAATCTGAGACCTCTAAATTGGTTGTTGTGGTTTCCTATGAAAGTGGTGTTTTAGGATCGTAGTAAGTGAAATTCCGTGGTATAGGTCCCGGCAAACTTCTTGAGCATCGACCTTGACTGCGCACAACCGAATTTTAGATCTCTTTGGTGGTGCGGTACGGGGCGCGGGGGCGGGTGAGTCCCGCATCGACCGGCTATTGGTAGATCAGTCGATACTTCCCCCGCGCACTCTGTCTTCGTCCCTTTGACTCCCGAATACACTTGCGTGCAGTGAAACTGCCACGTTTTTGTCATTGCTCTTTTGTTAGTTTTTTTTGTTATTGCTCATTTGTTTAAGTTTAAGAATTAGTTACTAGCACGAGGTCTATGTCTACAGATCCAAAACCTAGCACTAGCTCTGGTATTGCTGGTTTCAACCTCATGGAAGGAATATCATACTTACCTGACGATTTGTTTTTTATTAAATATAATAATATAAGTTTTAATAAACTATAATAAGTTTAGTTTTATTTACATAATTAAATAATATAATAATTGTTTTTTTTTTTTATGAAGTTAAGAAAATAATCAAAAGTTCATTTTTTTGCACGGAAGTGTACGTGCGCGAACTTTCCTCCACTACGACACTCGATGCTCAAGAAGTTTGCCGGGACCTATACCACGGAATTTCACTTACTACGATCCTAAAACACCACTTTCTGCCTACTACTACTGCCTAGCCTAATCTGACTTTTTTATAAAAAAGTTTGTGTGATGAACGTGAATATTGGCGAAAATGTTGAGAACCGCACCATTGGAAGAGGAGTAGTTGTCGTCGTTCTTGATGGTAGTCTCGATGGCGGGCGGCGTGGCCTTGGGCTGTGGCACCTTCCTCTTGAGCGGCACGTCGTCCTCGGAGTCGGACGTGAGGTCCACCAGCACCTCCGCCGACTTGGCCGCGCGGCTCTCGCCCACGGCCGCGCGCTTGCCGCCGCCGCCGCTGCTGCCGCCCTCTACAGGTATTACCTCTGTAAGGAAAATGCCTTTGGTTACGCCTGACAACATCTTCGGAGCAATAAATGCAGAGGAACATATTGCTCTTATTAAAACCTGTAAGCGTAATGGAACTTCATACAACCGATATCGTAGTCCGGGACAGCCAATAAAATGCACCAATGTCACGAATGGAGTGAAGAATCAATCGTGAAGATCGACGGAAGGGGAAAGATTGTTATTATATGAATTATCTTCGACACCATTTTCTTAAAAAAAAGTTTTTGTGTCTACTATCGTTAAAATTCATTGTAATTGTGTTTCTACAATCTGCGTGGTTTAATTTGAAGCATTACGATTCCCACTAAGTTACCGGAGGAAGCTGATTATCGTTCCGGCGGTCTTCGGGATTCTTCAACTATATATCGGTCGCAACACTTTTAATAAAATATTCCTGTAATTTTCCGCGTATCAAGAGGGATATTTGATAATGATACGCAATAAATTAGTTAAATTGGATCAGCTGCATATTTACATGAAGTTACGAAAATTATTCTAAAGCCACATATGAATGCCAGAAGACCGCCATTGGTTCCGCCTACTGATCCAAACAGCGCCACCAACGCGCGCTGCAGCAGCGTGGTGGCGGAGGGGAGGCGTGTGCGTCCGTAGTTACCCAGGTCGTCGGCGATGAGCGTGACGGGCTCGGCGGCGGTGGGCGGCGGCGCCCGCGGCGGCGGCGCATGCGCCGACCAGCTGCCGTCGGCGTGCAGCTGGATCTCGTTGCACTCCGACGACAGCCGCGGGGACGTCAGCACCTCCTGGAAGTACCTGCACAACGACGAACATGTTCTTTTTTCAATTGATTTATTCCCAAAGAGATATTACATGTAAGGTCACCTACCTCCGACACAATTATAGGATATCTATTCAAGAATCATCATCATCTCCCGAGCATTGTCCACGTTATTGTTTTACGGGGTCCGCTTCTAACCTGAAGGTTTGACAGGTCCGGTTTTTTGCAAAAGCGACTGCCTGTCTGACCTTCCAACCCGCGAAAGAAAAACCAGCTCAATACAGGTTAGGTTACCTACCTCCGAAACGCATTTCTCGGGAATGTGGGTTTCCTCACGATGTTTTCCTTCACCGCTGAGCACGTGATAATCATTTAAAATACAAACATGAATTCGAAAACAAATACGAAAATCATTGGTTAGCCCGTGTTGGGATTGGAACCTGCGACCTCACAGTCGAGCATTCTTCCGACTGGGGCACCATGGCTCTTCTCTCCTCTCGAAGTATTGAGCGCCGGTTCGAACCCCGATATCAGACATGCACCAATGAGTTAAGAGTTATTAATTTATCTTTAAGTGCAGTTTTCACTAACACTGTTGGCTCGACCATTATAGACGGCGATACGGCTGACCACCTATCACATTGGTCTAACAGAAAGCTCGGTGAGGTGTGGGTACTTAGTTCATCTTGCGATAGATCTACCTTTGACTACTAATAGACCAGCTTCCAACTAGTCAAATCAGTTACTTTTTACTAAACGTCAAAACACGAAATTACTATGGAATTTGTATGAAAAAGCGGGACAAAATGACGCACTTATTATTTCATTTTTCTTTATTAAAATTCATAAATAAGTTAAATAGATAAAAGAAAACGTTTTATGTCACCTTTAGACCTGTCTTTATTTAATAATCAGAATTTCATAATTTATCTTTGACCTACGAAACTAGCCCAACTGTGCTATAATTGTGAGCTTATGTTATGTCATAGAATAAGGAATAATACTACGTATAGAACGGCAACTCCCCGCTCCCCACCAGCGCCTGAGCTAGGTTTACCTCACCCCCCCTCGAACATTAGTTTAGACTTGAATAGTATGGCGTCAGAGGTCACACACAGATGCGCGTGTAGGATTATGTCAATGTGTAGTGTCTGTCTAAAACAAGGTTGTTTATATGAAGTGTCCGGGGAGTGGTTATGTAGAAACTTACCCGTCAACGACTAGGCTGTCATAAGGCGCGGGGCGGTCGCACACAGGACACAACCACGTCGGCTTGCGCTCATTCATTTGTAGGAACAGCGACGCGTCGAAGCACTGCAGGTGTGGGCAATTCGCAGGTCGACACGGACACGACATTCGCATCTTGCCCAGTGGACACATCAGCGAGACGCGGAGTGACGTCGTCGCTATCTCGCTGTCGTAGTCCTCTGATAGCTTCTCTTTGACTGTAGACCGAATTATAACAGTTAGTGTCCTTTTTATTTTAAATAAAACGTGAATTAAATGAATTTTCTTCTTTATAGCACTTACACGTACTTTAAAATTAAATAAAAAAGATTTACGTTCTGTTTTTTTATTATTTATGTAACTTATGTATGAATTTAATAAAAAAGTAATATTAGTACTCTAGACAGATGGCGCCTGCATCGGCTTAATGACGATCGATACATAGATTAGAAATCAGAATCATTTATTCAACGTAATGATCATGGATAAACTTGTGGAAGGTCAAAGTAACATTTTTGAATTTACGTCATTTCGCAAGGTGTTATGGCTGAGGAGAAGAAATGACAAGAAACTGCAAGGGCAACACATCTTTTAAATCAATGAGGGTATGCAATACAAGTTATTTAATAGCTGAGGAACACATTCGATCGAAAGAATTTCGCATGGACAGGAGGACCCGGTGGTGTATAGTGGTGGTGATGGTGGTGGTGTTTAACACGCTCGTTCTGGCTTGACAAGAGCTGCGGGTTCAAGCCCCATCCGAGTCAGATGTTATCAATTTAATTTTCTCTTTGTAAGCGTGAGTTTTGTATGATGTATAATATGTCATCATGCTGTTATCATTATACAGATCCAATATTTTATTTCACTGTCCCTCTCGAAGGAGAAATCATCCCAATATGTATAATTTAATTTTAATTTTATTAGTTGAACATATTGAACATGATTCGTACGATACGGGCCTCAGGCTAGTGTAATAGACATTTTATCAGTAAAAACAATTAAACTAAAAACTTAATACTTCAGTCAATCAATCAATAATACTTAATTGCATTACGACATATACAAAGGACATTAACATACGAATAAAAATAAGCACAATAGGCGTACAATACTTATTATGTAAAATTCTGTATTTTATTATTCTATTAAGTTACATGATACTCACTCAAAGAGCGCGTGTAATCGGGATTCTTTGTGCCCTTGTTCTTGAGCCGCTGCAGCAGTTCAGCGGAGGTGAGTTTGCGCACCATGAACACGCTGAGCACGTACGCGCGCGTGAAGTCCGCCGCCCACGTCACGTGGATCGTGTTGGCCACCGTGGGGGACAGCTTCACCAGGGAGGAGATGTTGACAGGCCGCGGCGGCCGCTTCGGCTCCGGCGTCGGTTTGTTCGTTGGGATTGGATTCTGTTGGAGGAATTGCATACTATTACATATAATAACATATATAAAGGTTCTTTCGTCCATGTATGCGTTTGGCGTTTGACATGTGTACTTTATTTGTTGAATAGTGTAATTAATTAGTGGTATACTTCTGAAGTACACTTTAACAATAGTAACTGTAACAATAGCGGAATATTGCATTGAGACAAAAAGGTTTAGCAATGCGATTCAATTGTATCATTATGTAAAATGTTTTCAACAATAAATAAATTAAAAAAATAATAATAATATTTGCAAAGTTTTCATCCTTAGCTCCTCTGTGCTTCGGAAGGCACGTTAAGCCGTTGGTCCCGGCTGCATTAGCAGTCGTTAATAACCATCAATCCGCACTGGGCCCGCGTGATGGTTTAAGGCCCGATCTCCCTATCCATCCATAGGGAAGGCCCGCGGGGACGTTAATGAGCTGATGATGATGATGACATATAATAAAATCGATCGACCCAATCTCGACTGATACATCGCTAATGATAATGAACGTCACAACACTAGCTTATATACTAGATCTAATTCGTATTGTAAAATGTTATCTTTTAAGAAATATAATCACTAATTGTACTGTACTAGCCGTTCTGTTTAATAATACAAACATAAGATCACGCTTATTTCCGTTTGGGGTAGGCAGAGAACACGGAATTCCACTTGATCCTACCCACCTCTTTCGCTTCTTCCGCTCTCATCAAAGATTTCATGTATACTCGCCGGTTTCGTAACCTTTCAAACGGCCTCCGTGGTCCAGTGGTTGAGCGTTGTGCCCACGTCCCGGGTTCGAATCCCGGTGGGGACAAATCGTAAAATCACTTTGTGATCCCTAGTTTGGTTAGGACATTACAGGCTGATCACCTGATTGTCCAAAAAGTAAGATGATCCGTGCTTCGGAAGGCACGTTAAGCCGTTGGTCCCGGTTATTACTTGCTGATGTAAGTACGTAGTCGTTACACGAGTCATGTCAGGGGCCTATGGCGGCTCAGTAATAACCCTGACAACAGGGTTGATGGGGTTGGTAATCCACCTCACAATCCACACGATAGAAGAAGAGTGACCTTTCTTTAAAACATTCTACCACTCATTCTAACACTACCTTATCTTTTTCGTAAGTCCACTTTCATTGGATTACTTTAGTTGTAATTCCATTTTTAAATTAATAATAGCCGTAATTCCTGCAGACACCTAATTTTATTTCAAGTTATAGCCGTAATTTTTTATCCGCCGAAAATAAATTTTAAAATGAGTAAGCGAATGAATAACCTGGGCGAAACAAATAGGCACCTCGCTGATATACAACCCGTTTGACGTGTGCTGTCAACTTAATTCTGTCGGGTTATTGGCTAATGTAAAATTTTAAGCGGGTTGCTAAAAGTTTCTGCCTAAAATTGACGTGTGCTCCGTAAATTTGATGCGTTTCGATTATCATTTATTACCTATTAAACTTAAGTTGAAAGTTAAAGGATTCGAGTGTCGATTGGTTATTTCTCGTAAAACCTGAGCTCATTTCTACATAATCTCATCCGCCGAGATACCGGAAACAATAAATTTTATTTTGTGTCTAGTCGACATGTGCATTCGAAAGGCTAGGAAAAAGAATCAAAAATAATAAAACGCTCTATACTTACTGGTAAGGGGCACATTTTGTTATTAACTTTGACATTAACGCTAGGTGGGAAGTAGTCTTCCTGCTCACAAGAAGTCTCCAGTAGACAAAATCTCAGTTGTGCCTGTTGACAAAATACTAAGGGTAAGTAAGGGGCTATTGGTCGAAGCCCTCGATATAATTCGCGCGGTTGTCATGCAGACGGTGCAGAAGTCACTACTTGACCATAGAACATATTACTGTACAATACAATACAAATACACTTTATTGCACCAAAATAAAAGGAAATAATTACAAAAAGACTCTTAACTAAGTAAATACTGTTCTCTTAACTAAGTGTATACTGTGGGCGTTTCATATGTCAATTAATATCATCTGGGGCAAATCTCGGATCAAAAATAAAAATAAAAAAAAATAAAAAATATTTCAAACACAAAACACAAACATCAAAAATATTTGGGCTTTATTTTCTTCGTACATATTAAGAATAATCAATTACCTGAATGACATAATCGAGTTTGTTACTCGTGCCGACGATGTCCTTCCCGGAGGCGATCTCCGTAGCCTGTTGTGGCGTCAGGTGGAAGATGTACGTGCCTTCCTGCATGCGGCCAGCCTGCATCGGCATCATCGTCGACGGCTTCATTAGCTCCGCTAGCACGTCGTAGAACGGGAGTCTGATGGAGACGGTTACATTCAGTGTACGCTCCCGGCAGAAAAAAGGCGCCGAACTTATAAAAAAACACGGTATAAGAAAACCAGGTATGCTCAATTCTATTACAAGCCGCCATTGCCAGCACTTTGATAACGTAAGTGATACCACTGTGTTACCATTAAATTGGTAACTCCAACATTCCAAGGAAGTAAATATTATTATTGAATATTAAGTGAATTACTGACTAATGCACGTTAAGCCGTTGGTCCCGGCTATTAGCCGTAAAAACACCTCCACCAACTCGCAATGGAGCAGCGTGGTGGAGTATGCTCCATACCCCCTCCGGTTGATTGAGGGGAGGCCTGTGCCCAGCAGTGGGACGTATATAGGCAGTTTATGTTATGTTGTACTGACTAATGACGTCTGTGACTTTATTACTGATAAATGACTAATGTACTTAATTACTATTACTTGTCACATATATAAAAATCATAAAAACTGTAAGTAAATCTTTTACTTAAAGTTCAAAATTTGGTTGGGTAATTTATTTTTTACGAAATGGCAATGCAGAGTGTGATGACGTCATCTGGGCGTCACTTTTGATCCTGGTTTTCCTATACCATGTAAATAAATGCTTTGTTACCTAACCTAGAGGGAGATAAGACTTGAAAAAGAATAGCAGTCAGTGTCCTTACTATTAAAGAGATTTTACAATGGGAACATTCCCACTTTCAGAACTTCCCGGGAACGACGTATCACTGGTTTCATTAAACTAGCGACGCGCGTGATGTCTGTTTTTCAAGTTACGTATATTCAAAGGTTCAGTCACATTAGTTTCCTCACGATGTTTTCACACACAGACACGCCTTGCGTACGTAATCCGTATCAGGATAGGCAGAATTACTAGAAGATAACTTGCAGCCACACTATCTAATTGATATCTGAGTCAAAGGATACGCAACCATCTATGACATATGTCTAAGATTGGAAAGCACCTTGACAGTACAGAAGAAATAACTAAGTATCTATAAGATAAAAAAATAAAACTTACTTCTTGAATTTAACGTCCGGGTGCACGGGGAATGGCGGCAAGGGGGTGGTAGGGGACGGGGAGGGCATAGGCGCGAGGGTCGCGGCTCCCGCGCCTGCGCCGTACCCGTGGTACATTCCCGACCCGTACATCGGGTTCTGCCGCGCCTGCGCATTACAAAACTTTCATATTTAACCACGCCGAGTATCCGATATAATTGTAAAAAGTTTGTGTTGAATACTCGCTAGAATTATGTCAAGATATATGACGACAAAATAGGCACCTACTACTTGCGGGAAGGATTACGCAACCATAGTGTAGCATGGATACAATCCTACAGGCCGTATGCATACCGAAGGTAATTCAATCAGCAATTGTGGTGACTTGATGCTGATCCCAGTAACACAAACTTTAAAACAACTGTTCACTTAGGAGCGAGCCTTCTCGCGGACCGGACGAGTCAGCCTGAGCGTGCCGAGGTGTTGCGAGAGCCACCATTTACACTCTCGCACTCGGCAGACCTCGCTGAAAGAGTACAGCCATCACAAATTTCACACTTACCGTGACAGGCATAGTCTGTCCGCGCGAGTCCTGAGTATTGTAGCCGCTGACGGCAGGGTGCTGGTACATCGTGCGGGATCCTGGCAACGCGGGCGCCAGGGGGTCTTTGCCCTGCGACCCGCTGCCCGGCACTCCGCCACTGCCCGGCAGGGCTTGATTGTTCCTGTCACACAAATAGTCACAATCAGAATCATTCATGAGACTTGACACAGAAATATTTAGACTGTCTTACATAGCAGTGAGGAGTTTTGGTTAACAATTTGTCGCCAATAGATGGTGCCGCCGAGACGGGAGGTTTCCCAAGCTAACAGTCGGTTTAATAATATGGCGTTATCAAAGCTGCACTTGAAAGACATAAAAGTAGTTTACAATGACACGAACACAGGTTGAATGCATTAAAAGCGATAACACACAGCTTTTTTAATGTTGGCGTCTATGTCTCATTTTACGTCTAGTCAGAATATCATATTAAGTTACACATGTAGGAGATAGACCGCTTTGATAAAACACTTACTTATACACAGAAACTGTCTATGAAGGACTAGCTATACAATTTTGCCGTCGACTTTCATTGGGCCACCATATAGATTTAGAACTATCCTACCCTAAAAATTAACATAAGAACTATAAGAGTTCAGAAGTGACACAGGGGCTTCTAAAGGCACCCTTGGCAGTTATATCCACCCCCCACAGATAATACTGAAATAAATTCGAAATGTGCGATGTTAATAAGAAAATAAGACTGCCAGTGCTATTGGAGATTGGGATCATTGACTTGGCTCACAAGCACACATTTATCTTTTGTGGGAACACTTACAGCAACATACATTTTTCTAATGTGCATGGAGGGGCTAGGCCATATCCATACATTAGTGCCAATTTTCTTTAAACTTTCAAATGTTTAATAACATGCAATAATTTGCAGTTATCTCCTGTAATCACAGCCAGAGCCCAGGTGACCGCCACAGGAATCAAATGCTGAAACCCAACACCAGAAGCCCAAATAAAATTTCATGCATTCCCTATCATAATATCTCTTTCACTCCTCAAAACTGCAGTAGCAATGTAGAGTCTATTCCGCGGGTCATGCTGACGTCATGGCGAGGCAATCCCGGAACGAAACTTGCCTATTGTAGCCCTTTTGCGAGCGATGTCCATTTTCTGTAGGTTTGAGTCTCGTTCTAAGCTCGGACGCCCCATTTTCAGGGGGAACACTCTGGGCCGCACTTCCTACCCTCGCTGAAGATCGTGTTTTAACCATTGTTGATGAGCGACCATCTCATGTCAACTGAAATACAGCAGTCCGAAAACGGACCAATTGCTATCATAAGTCAACTACAAAGTTCAAGAGGTTTTCTGGAAAATTTCTCCAACAGCGAAAACGAGTTGGCGTCGCGTGTCTCCTTATTTCTCTTACACCAAGTACTGGAATTGGACAGAAGGGAAAGGGGCACTAGCTACATCTGCAATTGAATAATTATCAACTTTTAGTCATCAATGGTTAAAACATGTCTTACAGCTCTAATAAATAAACAAACCACACAATTCCTTAAACGAAAAATAATGATTTAGAATAGTTGGCGGTCCCTTTTGGTTTAATTTGACATATTATTCCACTGCAGCTGTGAAGGAGTGTCGCTAGGGAGAGAAAGTAAATTAACAGCCTCCTATAACTGACAAACAGTAAGTCAGAAGACAGGCACTATGTGGTAAGAGAAATATGAGACAAGTCCTGTCATAGAAATTTTCCAGAAATAAATATTTTGACAAGTTTCTCTAACAGGTTGCTGTTGAGTGAAACTTGCTTTGCCACAGGATAGTAGCAGCCCATTTAAAAAATTGATCATGTTTGTTTATTGCTAATTTATAAATCATGACTGAATTTTAAATGTTTCTAAACTAATTTAAATGAAATTTAATGAGGAATTGTGATAAACTTGGTTACAAAAATTGTTAGTGCGAGTGACTTATACTTTGGGTAATGTTAATTTGGTTTGCAACTAGTATCTACTTCTACAAATAATCTATAATTAACCCCACCCTCCCCTAACTTTAACTAAATTAGAACTTACTCAACCCCCTAAATACTGTTTGTATACAAGTGGTTGGTTAAAAATAATAACTAATATAAAAATTGGGAACAAATGGGTAATCCAGAAGACTTATTAATTATCAAACAATTATATGGGCATTATCGAACCTCCAATGCGTAGGTCTCCAAAAAATCGATAATCTATGATCATCATTCAAAATGATAGATACCCAAGAAGGGTGAAAATTTACATTGAAGTTAAAACAAATGTAGGTTTTTCTTTTAAAAATAATTGTCCTCATTATGAAAAAAAATGTAACCAGCACAGAGTGCGCGAACCACGTTCAGTACCAAATAACGCAAAGTGAAAACTTTTAAAAAAAGACCGGTAAACAATCAAATAATTTCGTAGTTAATATAATGCGACTACATGTACAGGTCATTCAATTTCCATTTCGGCGAAGTATAGTAATAAACAACTGAAAAACACATGTTTTTATGAAAAACGTACACAAAAATTAGCCAATATGGATGTCAGGTGACCATAACAATGTATACTCACCATGATATCGCGTTACCGTAATCGTAATATCTACTCATATTAATTTTAAGTTACAAAACTGCACTAACATTTAAATTATTATAATAAATTATTTACGAATTATCTTTCACAAAACGCCATATCTTGACGCTTGCTGCACTTCAGCCGCCATATTGGACATGGACTAATAACTTACCTTTTTTATAGAACTGTTACGATGTTGCATAGCCAGCCTTATTATAATTATAGTATTTTTTCCTAGAGTAAAAACAACGAAATTAATACAGCTTACAGTGAAAATTGATCAAACTATCACGAAGTCGACCTTTAAACGGTATTGTATTAGCTACAAGTAATCATGTTGCGACCGTAAATTAATGTATTTTAAAATACAATAAACGGCGGTATTTTAATGTTAAGGCTGACTATACATGGAAATTTACCATAAACAAAAGAATAGTGTACGTAATATCCACTTCCTAATGCATTTGCTGTAAACTATCGATAACAGCTGATTTGCGTTATTTCAATGAAACTTATGATGTATCTATTAGTTTAACTGTAAATTAAATGGGGCATGACATATAGATATCCCTTTTTTATATTTCCATTGCCCTTATTACTTTTTGGAGGTACAAAGATAACAAAAGCTGACTGTACCGAAAATATTTCAAGAATGCGTTCTGAAACCTGTATAATAGTTCAACTTTTAAAACGATGAATTGTTGAAATCTACTTATTTTTGGTATTACAATTCTTATTTTTAATGCATAAATCCTAGCTAAATAATAAAATGACAAAAATGCGAAATAGTACCTTTAATGACATTCCTCAGTAATTATAACTAGTATTTAATTACGATATTACAAGTTTTTGAACGCATCATAGGCGAAAGCATCACGGAAGTGGAAATAGTGCGTCACTACCGTTTCCTAATTCTAAGCGCTGTACGATTTCCTGTTTTAGGCATAATATATCGACATTTATTTTTTCGCTACTTATGGCTTCTAGGTACAGTCGCATGTAATAATCGGGGACCACCCATGTTGAACTGTTGCTATGCAAACGTATTTGTGATTACGGCGTGAGTGTACGCATGTATGTAAAAATGGAAGATTAATAGAGAAGGAAACTGAAAAATCACACCTGTATCACTGAAGTGGTAGGCAGAGGTGTATAGTATCAGATCATTACACTCATTGAGGAGCTCGGTGGCGCAGCGGTAAACGCGCTCGGTCTGCGATTGTTGAAGTTAAGCAACTTTCGCAAAGGCCGGTCATAGGATGGGTGACCACAAAAAAAAAGTTTTCATCTCGAGCTCCTCCGTGCTTCGGAAGGCACGTTAAGCCGTTGGTCCCGGCTGCATTAGCAGTCGTTAATAACTTCAATCCGCACTGAGCCCGCGTGATGGTTTAAGGCCCGATTTCCCTATTCATCCATAGGGAAGGCCCGTGCCCCAGCAGTGGGGACGTTAATGGGCTGATGATGATGACACCCACTTCTTGCTATCTATACTTTCAAGTCCCATGTAATAAGGTATGTAAAACAGCCTCCGTGGTCTAGTGGTTAGAGCGTTGGGCTCACGATCTGGAGGTCCGCGTTCGATTCTCGATGGGGACATTGCCGAAATCACTTTGTGAGACTGTCCTTTGTTTGATAAGGACATTTCAGGCTTAAATCACCTGATTGTCCGAAAAAGTAAGATGATTCCGTGCTTCGGAAGGCACGATAAGCCGTTGCTGCCGGGCTACTAGCCCAAACACTTCCACCAACCCGCAGTGGAGCAGCGTGGTGGAGTATGCTCTATACCCCCTCCGGTTGATTGAGGGGAGGCCTGTGCCCAGCAGTGGGACGTGTATAGGCTGTTATGTTTATGTATGTAATAAGGGTCGAACTTGAGACTAATGCCATTAACTGGGCACAAATCCTGAAAACCACGTAATATCAACTATCTATTATCCAAAAATAAATTAAGTTGAATTCAACTGAAAAAGGCATTTGTTTTATACAAACTTTATTGTACAAAGTATTAATTTAACATTCAGACAATGTTGAGTATAGTTGAAAATGTAATATATTTTTAATAGGTACCTACATTTTCAACTATAGCTACTTGATTAGCATCCCTTCATAGATATAATGCTTATAATAATCAACGAATGCGGTCTGTGTTTATGGGAACAGATTACCAAATTACAAATTAGCAGCAGGAGTTGTCTGTATTTGTCCATGATGTATATAAGAAACTACAAGGAGCTTAATTTGACCTAAAATTAAACACAGCTACAATTTTCTTTGTTGGAATACCAGCTAACAAAGAATTGAAGTCTTCGTAACTTGTTCGTAACATTTGAAGTCAACTTTTTTCAATGTAATCTAGTTTCTCTTTCCATAGACACAGATCGCAAGTTCTACTGGCAATCATCGTATTGGAACATAATTATTATTTTATTTATAATACATCAGTAGTTATCTATTCTTCGACAATAATTGAGTTTTCTCCTGGTTGGAAACTCTTGGTAATATTATAACCATAATCGTATCAGTCCTCGCGGCACAGCAGCCGTACCGTACGAAGTTTATCTACAGTAGATAGCGTTCGCTACGCCTCGTCGAAGCGCTCGATATAATCCGCGCCGCTGTGCCTCCAGCCGAGTTTGCAAGACATTAAATTAGACGCTATTAGGCTGTGTTTGAGAAAAGGCCTAAACCGCAGTGCAGATTCGGAAATCAAAAGTCACGAAAAAAACATATGAAAAGCGCGTTAGAGGGTTGAAGTGGAGGTGGGCGGGGCGCTATATGAGACGGTAGCCTAAATACGAGAAACGGACAGTGGGTAGTCGGACAAAATTTTAAAGATGGTTAAAGATGAAAAATGAAAGATGGTTATGGTTAAAGATGGTTGATGGATGGTTGGTGGTTTTAGGATGGTGATGGTTGATGGTGGTTGGTGGATGGTTGGTTGGATGGTTATGTATAAGACGGCACAGGGTCGTTTCGATTGACGTAATAAAGGTGGCCCGACTTTAGATGAAAAGAGGTCTGTAAATGATAAGGTTTTGGTATATTCAATGGGGTAGCGTAAGAAGGTGAATTACATAGGAGTTCTAACTAGAATATATATAAATAGATAATTGCAAAAACAAAAAAGATTCTATTGACTTCCGGTGTTCGAAGAACTATCAACCTAAGCCCTACACACAAAGCAACCTGCGTTTGCTTTGCGTTACTGACACAATGTTAAGCCGCGTATTCATTTGGGAATTTTTAAATCAACATACATTTCAAAACCTATACATCGTCGCCAGTGTGAAGACCAACAGATATTGATGTTCACAAGTGAAATGTACTACGCGTAAACTGGCAGTATATACTCGTATTTCAACTTCATCAACTCCTTCAAATAAAATACCTACATTATCTTAAGGTAAAGATATATTCAATTTAATACAATAATGTAGTAAACGACCTCAAGTACAGTCGACAACAGAAGTAATAAGTTTCGATGTTACTTAACTCATGATCATAGGAAGAGTCAAAGAACAAGTTTATAATTTACACTAACAGTTAAGTATTTTCTACATATAATCAATTGTCTAAATCCCAGAGGTTTAGTTACAAATATAAAAAATAATTTCGTAGGCGGAAGTGAATTCGACAATGACACGCAATATAGGTATATATTTTTTGTATTCTTTACAGATTATAAGCAATTTCTAGATGTCCTCCATATTATTTTTATTAAAATTGTATTGTCTTAATCATAAGTTCAAGCCACAGAGTGCTTTGATACAAATGCATTGAAAACATTTTCTGCCCTCGCGCCACAGCAACCGCGCCGCGCACGGCGTGATTTATATCGAGGGCTTCGATCAATAACCGTTCGAAGTCCACCTACGTAGATAGCATTCGCTGCGTATATGGGTTTTAACCTCCTCGATATAATTCGCGCCGCGCGCGGCGTGGTTGTCATGCAGATCCTGCTGCTGTAAACCCGCCGTTTTTTTCATTATTGGGGATTTTCTCAAAATGCTGAGTAAATTACCCATCTCACGTCACATTTATGGACCTAATGCATAAGAGACAAATCAGAAAAATGTGTTTACCCTATAAACTGTAACATGTTTAGCATGACATATCTTTTGTCTCTTTCACACTAGGCAATGTACTATATATCTCTGTCATTCTAATCAATATTACGTTTTGCAAGGTATAATGGATACATAAAACCGGTTATTTACGTTTATAAACAGTTTTCTTCGGAACTTTGACATTGGCAGAATTATCGTTCAGTAACGATGCAGCCATAAACAACAAGAAAGAAAGAAGGTATAATGGAGTACAAAGCCTTTCTTGTTTTCTCTAACAATGTCGATCAAAATCATTGGCACTCTGACCCTTTCATTATTGGCAAATAAAAAAATAGCTCCGTAGTTTCTTAAGTTTATAATACAGAAACAAAACCACTTAATTCTAACATGTATGTTTGCAGTATCGTACATGAAATCAATCAGTTCACATCTGATAATAGAAAACTAATGTGGTTGCCAATTCCATAGGTTACAATAGTTGTGGTAAAATTCTGTTCAGATACACATTTACTATACTATGACTTACTTTAAAACCGAAACATTTATTCGTTTTTCAATTTACATGATTTACTATCATTTATCAATATAAATATCAATTACGTCTGTGGAGTCAACAAAATAATCCATGACCCAGTAAACTATTTTGCTGACCATAACAGAAAACTAACGCCTTATTTTAAACTAGAAATAAAAGTTGATGACTCTGAGACAGGTAACACGCAATAATTCTAGGGTTTGAAACTGCATATTTCTTAACTACTTGAAGGCATACTGAATACGGACTTCACATTTTACCGGACCTGTTAACAAATGTTTTTGGCTTTAACAATATTACAGACAAGGTTACCAGCCTTCTCAGCCTTTATACCGACACTAGTCGAGCTACAGTACAGTTCCGCACTCATTTCGTAGCACCAAAAACCTCTCAATTATAATCGTTCACAAACCTCACAACACCTGTACATTGGTTCCCAACACAATGACACAATTCGACCGAAACGTTTCACTTTAAAACACTGTACACGGCACAATCACACAATCACAGTTCAGAAAAGGTCCATCTCTTCGTTGCACATGACCTCGAGGAAGTCGTCGTCGTCGTAGGAGACTAGGTCGGTCCGGTCGGGGCGCGGGTCGTGCGGTTCGTCTGCACGCGGCGCAGGCGCATCCGTGTGTGAGTGCGCGTCCGTGTCGCTGGAGCAGTCGCGCGCATCAGTAGCGGGTGATGGTGGCGGGTTGGACCCGTGCCCCGCCGGGGCCGCTGCCTCGCCGCGCGACAACAGTGATGGTAGTTCCGAATCTGAAGCAACATGACATATAATAATATCTTAAACGTCGTGTCGGTTATCTCACTTCTAGACAGATATATCTGGAAGATCCCAGACCATTGAGCTATTATTATACCTAAAATCATGTCAACGACCGTGTCTTCAACCCGAAAACAATCATCAGTAGGAAAGATCACATCCAAATTGACGAAAATGAAAATAAACTAAAGTATTTTACAATAAAATTATGAGAGCATCAATGCTATTGGACACCTTGCATCGATGTGACGCATTGGAGGAGGAGTTTTATTTATAAGTTGTGTGTTTGTATTGTTTTTAATTATTGTGTAAAATAAATTAAAAAAAATGTGAAGTAAGCATTATTAAATTGAAGTTAAAAGATACAATAATATCACTAGTTACCTGTGAGGCTCTGTTTTAGCTGCTCCACAACTTGCTGGCGACTCTTGGTGCGAGACCGCTTGAACTTGCGCGCCGTCTCCTTCCGGTCTTCCGTGAAGATCTGGTTGATCATCGCCTGTGACACCTCGTCATCACGCTTCAGCAGGAAGAAGAAGATACCGCCGGCCGTGCGTCGACGTGTGCCGTTCTAGAGGATTGTGAATGGTTAATTGTTTTTTTTTTTACTTAGCGTACTTTATTGTTATACCCAGCAAATTCTGCACGGCAACGCGGGAAGTCTATCCATGTAGATAGCATTCGCTGTCTACGTGGATAGACGTCGTACGGCTATAGATCGAAACCCTTGATGTAATTCGCGTTGCCCGCGTCTCGGTTACCGTGCCGCGAGGGTTGCATGCATTAAAGCAGTACAAACGAATATCTTACATCCTACGAATTACCTAGATAGTAATTATTAACGAATTGTTCTTCATCAATATAACGTAACGACCTCCGTGGCCTAGTGGTTGAGCGTTAGGCTCATGATCCAAAGGTCCCGGGTTCGAATCTCGGTGGCGACATGTCACAAAAATCAGTTTGTGATCCCTATTTTGGTTAGGACACTGCCGTCTGATCACCTGATTGTCCGAAAGTAAGATAAACGAAACGAAAGTAAAGAAAGTAATCCGTGCTGCGGAGGGTACGTTAAGCAGTTGGTCCCGCCTTCTATTAACTTAGTAAATATGTAGTCATTACATGAGCCATGTCAGGGCTTTGGGGGCTAAATAGTAAACTTACACCAGGGTTGATAAGGTTGATCAATGACCTCACAACCTACACGAAAGAAGAGAAGAAGAATGTATTGTAACTAATCAATGAGTTACAGTAAAATTTTTCACTTACATTTATTTAGTTTTATAATTCTTTAAAAGAAATTAATTAAACCACTAAAAATCTCCTATATATCTCTATTGAAAACATCGTATCCATAGCCCTGGCACAAACAACAATATATATATTAAAACATGTACTTACCATCACCATCATTCCTCCGTCAGCTTCTACCCTTTGTGTTTCTTTGTATATTTCAATAGCTTTATTTGCACCTAGTACTTGAACAATCCTTCCTATAAACAAAAAAGCAAGAAGTAATTTATTAATAGTATTTTACGGCATTTTTATAAAAATTACATTGGACAAAAGGTTTTGTGAATCCAAACACACTTCATTTCGTATCATAACAGTGACTGCAAGTTGTCTTTGATTACTTGTGGCTCTGCCCCTCCCGTTAGGGATTACGGGCGTGTTTATGTATGTAGGTATAAAATAATAATGTATCAAATCTGAAAGTCTTGCTACTGATTGCAGATAAAAGAAACAGAAAAAGAAAATGTGTAAGCGTAAAAAGCCAAGCAGCTGATCATAATACATACCGACTAATTCTTTCTTTTCTTCTGCAAGTTTGTCTGCTATGTCCAAAGCAATAGTTTCTATTGGATCCTCCGTTGTGGCTGACAGATCTGGCAAGTACCGTGGTATTGGCTTTTCCTCCAACTGTCTATGGCTATTCACCCGTTTACCCAAACGTAGTTTAATATTCGACCTTTCTGCATGCCTCCGTTTATTTGATGTACGTTCATTGTCCTCATAATTGTTACTGTTAGTGAAAATCTTCTTAGATACATAGTTATCATCTAATCTATACTTAATTGTATAATCATAAGATTCAACGCCGTAACTACTTTTTTTTGTTACATCACAGCTAACCATGTCTTCCGTTAATAAATCCTCCTGTAAAAAAATATTTTTTTACATAAAAAAATGAAAAACCAATACTAGTAATACACACTGCATACTCATGCCTGTAATTCTGTAAACTGGGGTAGGCATAGCAACAGGTACCCAAATCTAGTAATAAACAAAGCTAATGTTTGAACATTAATTAAAATCAATTTCATTGTTCTACAGTGTAGTTAGTTAACATAATTAAGTTGTTTATTTAAGTGATTCACTGAGTGTATATGTGCACTAAAAATCACATCCAATGCAATTGAAAGATAAGGAATGTTCTTTTACCTGCAAGGCTTTACACCAGACATTATATTTGTCCTTTTTGCCTGGCTGAGACTGTGGCTGCGGCCGCCGTGGTCTCAGCTTGGTTCTCTTAGGGCGTCTTCGTGGCTCGTCAGACTCAGACCCTGAGGACTCTTCAGGAGACGCCTCATCACTCTGTTCGTCCTGAATCTGCATGTGCACTAACGACGGCGGGTTGAACGCCTCTGGCCGCTCTAGAGGGATGTATGTACCCTCCTCTACGTCCGAGTCATCCAACTACAATACAAATGCAAATCAAAATCACGTACAACATAACGCCCAGTGTCAAGTCATAAAATATTTGACGACTCTTTCTAAACGTGTTCACCTTGGAAATAGCGCAAGTATAAAAACATTACACAATGAGATAAGCCCAAAAAACGATCTGAGGCTTGCTATCGACGAATATCAATAGAATTGCGAAGTAATTTAACAGAAAAAGTTGCACGTAAAAGTTACGTTCTAACCTCCCCTTCTTCTCGTTCCTGGCACACTTCTACATCCAGCTCTCCTTCTGTTGTTGACATCATGCTCGTGTTTATATAAAATGGTGAGTAAAGCAAGCACATGAAAGTAATTTAGCGAAATGCAGTAATTCCGCCTTTTATCACTGCTTTACTGGCTGTCATTTTTTTTTTTGTTTTGGTTTTCCCCGAAGGGTAAGGCAAAGGGAACTATGCCCATACAGCCATGTCTTACGTATTTTTTTTTCTTGATGATTAATGAAATGATGAAAGGTGATAAATGATGATGATGAAACCTAAGCCCCCACCCTCGGAGTAGACTCCTACTCCGAACCCCAAACGAATTAACTCAAAAGTCCGCATAAACTTTTGAGTTATGAAGCGGCTTCCCGGCACGAAGCGAAAATAGGCAGATACACTTTGTTTATTGAATACTCCAATATAATAACACTCGCGAATGTCTTCCGACTAACTTAATGCGATCATTAACCACAAAACACCACTTCGTATTAATTATTTAGATTACTCAATGAAGAAAGCAACTGTCCCGTTCCCGTCTCCCGCCGAAAAGCCTTACTGGCTGTCATTAGTAACCAAAGACCTTGTATAGAATAGACGGAGCATATTTAAGACGAAAGAAAAACATAGGTTTTGTCTTTCGCACTCATGTGAGCCGTCATAAGTTAAAAAGAGATAAATATACTATCGTCGTAACGTCTTTTGTACTCGTGTAGCGGGTTTGTTATAGAAACGTACCTATAGTATATGTTTTTGTATCAGAACCACTAGTGCCGTTCCATGTCTTTATCGACATTATTATTGGCTAAATATTTCATGTTAGTCCAAGATCTAAAAAAATATACATTACAAATTGAATGATTAATTAAATACAGAAATAACGACCTAGTATCCATACCTGGGTGGGTAGAACCACAAGTAAATTAGTTAAAACGATACCTATTTGTACCCTGATAGAAAGATACCTAAGAAGAACCGTACGTTGCGGTGACAGATTCATAACCACTTATTCAACGTAATTATCATGGACAAACTTGTTAAAGGTCAATTTATCATTTTTGAATCTATGTCATTTCGCAAGGTGTTATGGCCGAGGAGGTCGAGGACGGTCCATCTAGTCCACATATACTATAGTATCATTTTAATACGACATTGCGGCCACCCTTTGGTTGCTATAAATCACATACCTACCCTTTTATAAAAATTAAATACACGTTTTTCATTGGCTTGACCGGAAATCGAATCGGCTCTCGATACAAGAAGTAGACGACCTTCTAGTATATTTCGGGGATTATCTCAATGCGATTAAAGAATAAAAGCAAATACTTCTTTATAAGATTTTTATTCAATATAGTTAGAATACAATGACTACGAAGCACTGAACAATTCCGACTTTTGGTGATAAAAAAAATATTTCCTCTTGTTCACTTTCTTTAGAAGTGTATAGTGTCGGCTCTGGTCGTTATAACTTTACCTGCAAGAATGGCACATATTAACGTGGAGCACACAAATACACAAGCATTGCATGTTTACACATTGCACATAGAAGGAATAATCACAGGTAATTACCAAAATAGTTATTCATACTAATTATTTTGTGCAATAGAGAATATTTGTATTGTATTGAATTATTTTTTCCAAGCTAATGTAGAATACAAAAACGAAATAGCTGCAAATTTATCTATAAACTTATAACTAAACTTAAACTCACCTTATGTGAAATATGTGAGTGAATATTGTTGGTACTGCATCTCTATGTAATTTCTTTGTTTGGTATCCTGCTCGATAGAAAGCAAGATACATCGAAATGTAATTAGCACAGGCTTAAATAAGGAGAAGGCGTCCTTCACAAGAGAGAATCATCTCGTTTCATGGGCTGAATCTAATTGTTTCTTAATTTCTTGTTTCGTAAATTAGGATATTTAGGAAATCTGGAAAATACAATATCTTTATGTAATCTTCATCCAAATCGGAAACAGGTCGAAAAATAAATTAAACGTGAATAGAATAACGCAACATGTAGATGTTACATTCAAACATAATATTATGTTATCGATATCAAAGGACAACACTACTTATAATACTTTGGGTACATGATCTGTCAAAGCTGATTAACGTAAAATGTGAAATCAATTATTTGTACAAATGTGACGGCTTTGCTGAAAATATGCGTCTGCATCGTGTTTAGGGCTCAATAAACTTTACAAAAACCAGACCAGGTAATGTATTTCTTGCACACAAACATGTATTATGTGGTCGATAACTTACCCATGGTGAGACATTGTTTGATCGTTCTCCATTATAACACCCATTCTACTCTCACAACCAATAGCTACGCAAGCCATGGTTCATAATGAATAACTATTTCACAGATTGTTTATATAAAAAGTTAAAATAATGTCCCAAAACACCAAAAAACTAACGGCAGGTTTGGTATCCAGCTGACTACCACAACATCTCAAAACGGTAAACACTGACGTTCTAGACAGCGGTGTTTGTCTATGTTTGTTTCTTTTTTCCACAGAGATTGTTGCCATAGGGAAGAAAGAGAGCTGTGATAGTTTGATCGTCACTCTAAAATATTATCCGTCTATTCTATACAAGGTCTTTGTTAGTAACCATATACCATAGACAAACTAGAAATGCAATTGTCAAAAGTTCACAGGCCGCATTTATAAAGATCGGTAAGATTATTTACAACAAAAATATTCTTATGTCCATCCATGGTAAAAAACAAGCAAAAAATTATATTTGTAAATCGTTTCATCAAACCCCGTATCAAAATCAAATCTTCACACCATATAGTAACATAATACACATCAGGGCCACGTGTTACGTATTATGCTTATGAAAATGTAGGTATATAAAGTCAAAGTGTAATGACACAACGTCGCGTCGCATCCCATGTGGGGTAAGCAGACCAAGGCATAGGGTCTATTATTACATAGGGACTTGTATCATATAAGTCAGTGGGTCTGATGCACTTATATTAGTAGAAATCAGTGGTATGTCGCCGTTTTTAAACGTTTTTTATTTCAGTTTTGACTTCGATTTGAACATTTTGCTCATCCTATAAAATCTTCACCTGTACCGCATATATTAGAAACTGTACCTATTGACCGTGTTAGGATATCTTTCAGCATGATTTCAACAGCAGTTCATCCATAGATGACATTCCTACAGATCGATAAAAACCTCAAACTCTTCTATATGCAAAAAAGACTCTACCACGTAATTGACAGTGAAAGTGTCATTTTTGACCAGTTTTTAACTAATGTAAATATCTATATAACATTTTTCTGTATTGCCTCATGGTAAAGGGAAAACGGTTCTTGCACCATGTGGTGTCTGTGACCTGTCTTAAATGGTCACCACACTGAGATACTTTCATCACATATCTCGAAATTTACTAGTTATGGTACGCATGAATGTAAAATCTGACCATAATGTGGCAGCAAATCAGCCAGTTTATAAGTACGTTACTTCTACTGATTCTCCAAGTAATACAGAAGACTAGCGGGACGTACACTACGTAAGTAGCTTGAAGGGTCTCGTGGCGGTGTCGTAATATGAGCTTGTCGTAATGGATGATACCTAGTTTGACATTGTAATTACAGGACCGCGTTACCGTTATGGACATGGGAGTGCGTGAACGACCGGTGCGTGCCCACTCAAGCCTCCACGCCCGACCGGCTGCAGTCACTGCTCATGTGCAACATGTTGTGCGCCTCCATGCAGCTGTGGCCGCAGCCCACTGGAGCCGTCAGCTTGTCCACCACCGCCGTGCCCGTCCGAGCAGACCTGTTCCAGCTGCAAATTGTATCGGTTCCTTCAAAAGCGGTCCACGAACACCTCCAGGAGGCATTCCATCTTCTACGTCAAGATCTTCATCACCTAGAACGCAATGCAGTCGCGTTTGCCGAATGGCGCGCTGTCGCCGTACACGTCACAGTCAACGGTAGTGGCGACCCTCGCATGAGACTCAACACTGATGAGAGTTATCAGTTGGTAATGTATCCGAAATTCGCACAAGGCGGTCCGCTTATAGTTAAGATTACAGCGAAATCTTACTGCGGGGCACGACATGCTCTCGAGACATTACACCAATTAGTGTGGTTAGATCCATACATTGGCACTTTATTCATGCTAGAGGCGGCAAATGTAGAGGATGCTCCGCGATTCGGGTACCGCGGGCTGCTTCTTGACACTGCGAGGAATTATTTCCCAATGTCAGAGTTGTTTCGCACCATCGATGCGATGGCTGCTACAAAGTTAAATACTTTTCATTGGCACATCAGCGACTCGCAAGCCTTTCCACTGAAACTGTCTAGCGTGCCGCAGCTGGCTGTGTACGGTGCTTTCGGCACGGGTGCCATGTACACTACTGAAGATGTGCGGAAATTAGTTCACCGCGCCAGAATCCGCGGGATCCGCGTGTTAATAGAAGTGGACACGCCGGCACACGTGGGCTGTGCTTGGAACTGGGGCCCTTCGTTAGGTTTCGGAGAGCTCGTCAAGTGCGCAGAGACGGACGCTTGGCAGGACATCTGCAGGGAGCCGCCGTGCGGACAACTGAACCCTCGCAACGTTCACGTGTTCAACATCCTGGAGGCCATCTACGCAGAGATCATTCACCTCACCGGCGTTGACGATTTATTTCACATGGGCGGCGACGATGTCTTCCCAAGTTGCTGGGCAAAGCATTTCCCAACTTTCAATCCAGCTCAACTGCTGATAGATTTTACACTGGGAGCACTAGAACGTCTAGAGATCGCGAACGGTAAATTGCCGAACCTCACCCTTTTCTGGTCACCGTGGTTGAATGAAAATATAAAGACCGATCTTAAAGAGTATAGCGGACATTTGGGTCTACAAACACGTAACTCGGAATTGGTAGCGAGCTACTCGAAGTTTCTTTCGGGGATTCGGACGGTTATCTCGCACTCGGATCCTTGGAACTTGAATAGCGGGATGGGAGATTGGTTCGAGGAGAACATGGCGCCGTATAACTCGTGGCAGAAGATATATGAACACCGGCCGTGGGCGCGCGGGAGCTCTAAGTCTGACGTGGTGGGCGGGGAGGTGACGGTGTGGTCTTCGACGCTAAGCGCAGGTGGGCTGGACGCGCGGTTGTGGCCGCGAGCCGCAGCGTTCGCAGAGCGGCTGTGGTCGGACCGGCCCGAGGGCGCTACGCGACCCGTGCACGTCCGTCTCGACGTGCACCGCGGGCGCCT
Source organism: Pectinophora gossypiella (assembly GCF_024362695.1). Taxonomy (NCBI): domain Eukaryota; kingdom Metazoa; phylum Arthropoda; class Insecta; order Lepidoptera; family Gelechiidae; genus Pectinophora; species Pectinophora gossypiella. The sequence goes on along the minus strand of NC_065420.1, from coordinate 4,814,771 downwards.
CGTAGCGCGGGGCATCCGCGCCGCTCCCATCTGGTCCATGTGGTGCAGCCATCACACGTACACTTGCGGTTAGAAGAACGCACACAGCAATGAGTTGTCGTCGATAGACTAAATGCACTAAAGGAGACTAGAGCTAAAATAACGTAATGCTAAGTTCAATATCTTGGCATTAGTTTTGTATTGTTCTTGTAATGATCGCGTTTATAAAATCAGTGAATTATGTTTGATGGTGAATTAAATTTGTAGAATTTTATAGTCTTGTTGTTACTTAAACAATAGATAATTAAATTCAAATTAAAAAATAAGTTGATTACTATGATTAAAATTTATTGCTTTTCGTGATTTCACAGCTTCGACATAAGAAAGAGGTAGCACACATGATTACATTCGCGAAAATAATTCTTAATAATGTTTGCGACACAATAATTATAAAATAAATCGTTGTAGTAGTGATGATCAGCAATCATGGGAATGTCTAGCGCAATGAGGAACCATCCTCATAGGAAAGAACTCGGAAGAGAAGGCCACATGGTTCCTTTATTGTTCTTTATGGAAAGTCGAGCATCTGCAAACAAAACACCCAATTAAGAAAGAATGTTATGTGTTGTAGGGATAAGTGGCTAATGCACTATCCCAGGTTTCATTCTTAACTGGGCAAACATACATTTATGTTCACTTTTTCTGTGTTCACAGATTTCACTCAGGTTTTGATTGGCTGGAAAGATATCACATTGTTTACAAAAGACTTTTATAATAGAAGTAAAATGTGGGTGGGTTTAATATTCTCTTCTAATCCTATTATCCACTGCTGGGGTGTAGAGCTCGAACAACATATTTCCACTACTCACGGTCATTTAACAATCATCATCATCATCAGCCGTACGACGCCCACTGCTGGGCATAGGCAAAAGCTGCACTCTAACAATATATATATATATATATATATATATTATGTAAAATAAGCAACACACCAGTTGGGGCAGGCACTTCTCAACATGCTCAATGTCAACCTTGTCCGAGCTCTCCCGGAGTGCCTGACTAGACGCACGTAGACATGTCTCTGTTACCAGGCACTTGGCAACCTCCACCACTAGTGACAGAGCATCATTGCCCAGCTTGCTCTTATTGTCTTGGAATGAGCCATTCAGTAGCTCTTTTATTACTTCCTGTAAAGAACAATCAGTACTTATTAAAAAAATATGTATGTGTTAAAAAAACTTATTAAAATATAGAAGATATTTTTACTTATGCTTTAGTAAGAGTTGAGTAGAGAGGGGAACCATAGTTGGTCCCCCTTTCGAAACAGGTAATCAGCTAGGATATTTAATTATTTTATATTTAATTAATTAAATACGAAATCACTGAAACCTTCAGCATTCGTAACATAGGTACATTACTACTATAGCGTCAAAGAAATTACGAATTTTTCTAATTGAGTTTGATTTATCCTGTATTTTTACACCTCGGGGACAAGTTTATGTTATAAACGTCGCTTAGCGTTTAATATTTTAAGAAAAGGTACTTAAAACAACAAAGAACAATTAACACCTAATATTTACTTACTTGTTTGAAGTTACTCTTCACGTGTGATGTTACAGACGCAGGGTCTATATTATCGTCATCGTTTTCATTGCTGTTACGAGCCATTTTAATGAATAATTGTATTAATTATAACAAAAAAAGAAATAATAAACAATTTCAACAATTGGAAGGCTCATCGAACGAAACGCCGACGTTTTGATTTTCGTTCGAAAATTTCAATACGTCAATTTGACATTGTAATTTTCGTTTAGCAAAGGCAATGAATGAATGAGTCGCATTGCAAATAGAAGAATGAACGAAAGTCTTGCCACCCGATCGCATTGACTTTACGGCGTAGGCAGCCGCAGAATTTTTTAAAGTGGTTTATTGGCAGCTTTGAAATATCCTAATTTAATGCGCTAACCCGCTATTATTATATTTGTACAAAATTTTCCTGTACCCAAAGGTTGCTTGGTAGAAATTGCTACATGAGCAATAAGGCCGCCTGTTGTGGTTTTCTGTATATGTTGTCATCTCTGTATTTTGTGTCCATTGTGCTCAATAAAGTATTTTATATATCCATCTAATTTTAACAGGCATGTGTCTAGGTAATGTTAAAATTCAAAAATATCTTTATTCAGTAGGTAACATAGTTACACTTTGAATCGTCAATTTTTACATAACGAACGTCTCATCCGCCTAAAACTACTGCAGTTTCTCACAACCTGTATAGCCGGGGAAAAGAATCTGCAAGAAAAACCTCGTCCTGTTATCCAGAAGATCTAGCTGGGTCATGATTGGAACTTTACAAATAACAAAAAATCTCAAAAATAAATACATAGTATTTATTTACTTACACATTAATATTCACTTAAAACTAGAATTTCCAATAAATACATTACTCTTTCCTTAACGTCGGCTATAGATTTATGGGGTAGGTTTACTGATATCATTTGGTATACATTTTTCTCGTCTAAAATTTCTAGGATCGTCTTATCCTTTCGTTCTTGTGGCGAGAGATGGTGCAGTAGAAGTTCTAAAATCAATTTATCTTCCTCTCTCTTCCACTCAGGTGCTTCGGCCTTGAGTGGCTCGTCCTCTGACATAACTAAAGGAGACATAGTCGTCGATTCGGAGAGGTCCTGCACTTCAGTCTTGCTTATTGTCAGTTCTGGTGTGTCTAGCACGTTTTGTGACGTTGCTTCCTCCTGTAAAATTGTGATTAATTGTTATAGAATTCTTGACTGTATACTTTTATACCTCAGGGCGGGCATAAAAGTCGAGGAAGACCGCGTAAAAGATAGTGTGACGACCTCAATGCTTATCGGAAAGCCGAGAGGAGTGGAAAAATCAAGGGGAGGCCTTTGCCCAGCAGTGGGATCGAATAGGCTAAATAAGATGTAATACACGATAGTCACACTAAGTCGTTTTTTTTTGTACTCTTTATTTATTTTTTATAATTTATTGTGCGGGTACTCGCGTTTCATCGATCGGCGTGGGTTGAAAATCAGTGTTGCCCTCTAGGTAAATTTTCATTGAACCCTGGCCTTTTTTGGTGAACTGCGGCACCCATATACCTTTATGTTTTCCAACTAAATATTAATGTTAATGTGTGTATATTTTAATATTGTAAATGTATATGTGTGTCGTAGGTTTTACCTAAACAAACATTTTTATTATTATTATTATTATTTTTATAGGACACTAATGTCGCAGCAACGTGAGCTGAAGCTATTGAAACTAACATACGAACGTAATATTCTTTATGTGAAGGTGTCAGCGAGTGGACAGTGGGCGACAAGCTCTGATAATACAACTTACATATTTGATTGGTTGACTAGTGTGTGATAATCTGCTGGTACTCCGGCTGCCAGCGTCTGATTGGTTGCCGTCGTCTTCGTCGTCACTGGAACACACCGGCCATTAATCTTTAAGTACCTTGCCTAAATAGGCTAGTTTCCAACTAGTCAAAACAGTTACTTTTTACAAAACGTCAAAACAAGAAATTAGTATGGAAAAGCACACTGCGACGTCATAACAAACGTGATAATATGTCAGACTTATATTACGTTTTTCAGTAGGTTTTTCCTGATTAAAATTCATAAGTTAAATAGAAATAAAGAAAATGTTTTTCGTTAGTTTTAGATCTGTCTTTATTTAGTAAACAGAATTTATCTTTGACCTAGGAAACTACCCAATTCCTTACAAAATGGCAATAATTAAAAAAAACATACCACGCGGAATGGTCGGCTTCATAATCCATCATAGTATGTGTGTCATCTATCGTCAGTCTTTCGTCAGCCGCTTCCAATACTTCTTCATTTGTTAAGGTTGTTTCCTCGATCCGTTCTTGTGTAAGCTCATCGGATGCAGGTTCTGAAGGTAGTGGATGAAGTGTCGGATCTTTTGGGGTTGGAAGTGGCGTTGGTTTATTGCAGCTGTAAAGAAATTTGAGCAGCATTGTAAGACGTGACCATACCCCGAACACTGCGTACGAAAATTCCCCCGAATTCTTACCCTGTGACGCTTAGGGAGTGAGATACATACAGTTCGTGCGCTTACTTGTTACGACCATTGAAGACTAAACTAAGACTAGGCCCAAGCTCCACTAAAGTGAAGCGGAGCGATTTGTTTTGGTAACCAATAATTTATTCTTTTAATTTCGTTAAAGAGCGAATTACTCACGAACTGGCTAGTAACCCAGAAAACATTTAAAAAAAAAACATTATTGACTGGATGTTATTCAGTTTTTTTTCAAAAACCTTTTAAATACAAGTACTAAGGAGTTTAGTTGGAAATCAAAAGCAAAAAGAGACCGAAACACACGAAATCTGCGAACAACAGCTACTGTATGATAATTGATAAATAAATATTACCTGTCCTCCTTCCTGCCGATTCTATGCGGGAATAGCGCGAAGACATATTTAGCAAGTTGTGGGTAATCCATGATTAGAGCGAGTATCCTGGTACATATCTGACATGATGTCGATACGTTGTCATTGAATATCGTCCTGAGGTAACACAGGACCGTCCATCTTTTGTTTGCGTCTGTTATTTCTACCTGTAAATATATGAACGGGTATATTATGTAAAGCTGTTTTTGGGGTTAAAGCTCGATCCCCACACAGACGGCACCTGTCGGGTTGGGAGTAGGGAATGCAATCCCGACTCGAGATCGCAAATTCGAGATGATATTGGAAATATCAATCTCACGAGATCCCGAAATTTTCGGAACCGGAACGCGGGAAACGCGTTTTCATACAAATACCCGCTCCCGACCTGCAATGCTCGTGGTACCACCTTTGTGTGCGGAAAACTTAATTTATATTATTGTTTCTGTGAAACAAGAGCCGTGGTAGCCCAGTTGGTAGAACGCTTGCCTCTCACTTTGAGGTCGCAGGTGCGAAGCTTTGTCGAATTGTTTTTGTATTCATGTTTTCATCATAAATCATTATCATCTGTGAAGGAAAACATCGTGACGAAACCCACATTCCCGAGAAATGCATTTTCGAAGGTATGTGATCTAACCTGTATTGAGCTGGTTTTCCCTTCGGGGATTGGAAAGACCGACAGGCAGTCGCTTCTGTAAAAAACCGGACCTGTCAAATCTTCAGGTTAGGTAAGCGGATCCTGTGAACAACGGGATAATGCTAGGGAGATGATGATTGTTTCTGTGAAACAATGTATAAAACTACTGTTGAAGAAGAAAATTGAGTTTATACATAGCGTTGTTGCGAACAATCCGGCCCATGACGTCACTAGAGGCGGGTCTTACGCCGTATCTGCATAAAAAAGGAAATCTTATTGCTCTGATTTATAATTCCCGCATTCCATCCACTTAATTTACCCCAGCGAAATAAGCTACCGCCATTATTTTGGTATTATCTTGTGGTAAAAGGAGAATCTACAACAAGACTTACCTCAACTCTTTTCAACAGATCACCCATACATCTATTGACGAAGTAATCCTTGAATCTATTTATCTTGTCCGCTTGTTCAGCAGTTAGGAATCCTACAAACTCTTTGTACAAATCCAGGAGTTCTATTTCTAGAGCTCTGTACATTTCTTTTGCGAGGGTGAGCGGGTCGTGCGAATCAGCGTCAAAGGTTGAGAACAGCGTGTGTATTTTTTTCTTCGTGTATATGTTCCGCACTAACGCGGATTTAATGGTCAGCTTCATTTGGTAGGACGTTACACATGCTGGAAGAAATTATTTCGTTAAATTAATCATGTGCCCTGTGTGGTTGAGCGTCGGCTTCGCGATCCAGAAGTACCAGGTTCGATCCCCAATGGGAAATATCACAAAAATCTCATTGTGATCTAGGAATCGCCCTGTAATATTCTAAGCAAATCAGACCTGATCACTCACTGTCACGTGGGCACAGGCCTCCCCTCAATCAACCGGAGGGGGTATGGAGCATACTCCACCACGCTGCTCCAATGCGGGTTGGTGGAGGTGTTTTTACGGCTAATAGCCGGGACCAACGGTATCTTATTGAAATATAATCAATAATTGTACTGAACTAGTCGTTCCATTTAATACTATAAATAAAACAAGCGAATCTAACTTACCTAAGTCATCAAGACGATTCTCTTCACTTGACTCCTTTTCTGTCTCACATAACAGGTCACTAGTTCCATTCCTAGCTCCCATCATAGCTTCCAATTTATTTTGCTCGCACCGAGATCGATTCTTATAATTATTAACCAACATTCTTAACCTATTTGTGATTCTCGGGTACTTTCTATATGTACATTCACATTTTACGTCAACTTTCTTTGTCTTGAAAAAGTCTGTTATCAGAGACTGCTTCTCCTTACAAATCTTCTTCATCAAGATGCAACATTGGCAGTGGGTTTTTAGTCTTTCTGCTTGTTTCAATATTTCTGTCAGAATAGAGTTTTTCGACGGTCCGGAAACGTCGTTTGTATTTGGAACAGTGCTTGATATAGGCTTGTTGATGCTATTGACTGTAGCAGTAGATGGTAATGGCGTTAGAGGTACTAAATACGCTCCAAGACTCGTTGGAACTACTCTGTACATGTTTGGAGGGAGTACGTAACTGTTTTGAGCTGGATTTGTGTTATTGCCTGTTATTTTGCGTACAATTTCACCGTCTGTAGCTATTTCTTTGCTTACAACATTAGGTATCTTACCTACAGGGATCAAACTTGCTATCGCTTTGGCTACATTCCGTGTTGTCGTCAAATTTTCTACACATGTATCGTTACTCTCAGTTTTTGCATCTACTGATTCGGTTACTTTTATGGCGTCACCTATATTTGTCGTATTAACATCCGTTTGGTTATTTGTGTTGTTCCCTATATTAGTGGGCTCCAGTGTTATAACGCCTGCGTTAATACTCATTAAAGGTCCTGTAATACTCCCTGTAGTAGCTGTTATATTACTAATACTAGTATTATCTGCAGTGCTGATAGTTTTATCGGCTTCAGATGTATTATTTACAACTAATTTGACAGCAGTCATCATGTTCCCAACAACGTTGCCAATAGACCACGTTTCGTTTGCCGCGACCAGATTACCAGGAGTTATAGCAACGGTTACACCAACCTCTATATTTTCATTATTCCCTGGTACTATTTGCACGTCAAATTTGTCTTTCAAGGGGGGAATATCTTTAGGGTCGTTGAAAATTCTATTGCAAATGATAGGTTTTGTGAAGTCGATGGGTAAAGGCTTTTTGATAGGCTCTTTGATGTTGTTTTTGATAGGTACGCCGTCTGGCGGTAAACCTGCGAATCTTCGCTTGTATAGGTAAGTCTGAAAATGAAGAGCTTATTTTATAGAAATTATATTTAAGATAAGAAAATAAAGTAAATATGGGACAAAACTTTCAAGAGATTAAATAAGATGTTTAGTAACTTGTTAGATGGGCTTAGATGTACTAAGAAAGCGAAGGTAGAGTGTGCAACATACACTAAACTTTTGATGAACTATTTTATAGAAATATTTTTGAATTGTTACAATAATTTTCTAAATTATTATCTGTGTGTATTTATTAAAATAAGTATCCAAGAGTGTGAGAAAGTAGGCAATGATACGATTCGGGCAACCACCAACTTAATTTTAACTTAATTTGTCAGGACTAAAACTAGCTGCATCTCTTTCTTGTAGGTATTGAAAGTGAAGGATAGCAATAACTTAAATCTGTCAAACTAAAATTAGGTTAAGATTGGTGCTGATTCCTGTACACACCATCTAATTTTAAGTTACACTTGTCATTTTCTTAACCGCTGAAAAAGAAAAGGACGGGTAATCGAAAGGTATAAAATTTATGGAACACACGTCAATTTTAGGCAGAAATTTAAGCAGGTTGGACCCCGAGAACCTATCGCCTATCTCTTTCTATTTCTGTTTTATTTTGTATTTCCTGTATGTGCAGTAAAGTATTTATTATGTTATGCTAATAATGAACTAAATGTCAAGGCTATAAGATCCACATACCCTGAACCTCTTGCTGCTTTTAGCGAGGTATCGTATCCAGATCCGCGGCATCTCGTGTTCGGGCTGCTCATACAAGGTGAGGGCTGGATTGTACGGCAGGATCTTGTGTTTAACTGGCGTTATCTCACGCTTTTGGAAGAATTTCTACAAAAAAAATAAAGTGTTTTTATATTGCACACAAAATACCAAGCTGCCGAAATGCCAGTGATATAGAAACACAGGGTGTTAGTGACATCGTAACGAATACTAAGAGGGATGATTCAGACCATGATTCTGAGTTAATATCTAGTGGAATTTTCCATCGCAAAGTTGCCCAGTTTTCACGGAGTCCGCTTACCTAACCTCACACTCCATACAGAAATCTGATTCTTACCGCTTCCTGTGTGAGTGCCAGCGAGACAGGCAGTAAGCGCACGCACCACCTTACTCGAGATACGTCGCTGTCTTAAGGGTATTGGACTACCCCGGACTTTGATTCGCACAGATAACTTTATTAAAATAAAATTTATATATCCTTAGCGCCTTATGGCCAGCTTACTTTTGAGTTTGAATTAGTGCAGTACGGAGAGTTACCGTTCTATACACAGTATTATTCTTTATTCTGTGAGAAAACCCACATTCCCGAGAAATACGTTTTGAGATGTAACCTAACTTGTATTGGGCTGGTTTTTTCTTCGCGGGTTAGAAGGTGAAACAGACAGTCGCTGTAAAAAACCGGACCTAACCTAACCTGTATTGGGCTGGTTTTCCCTTCGCGGGTTACAAGGTTAAACAGGTAGTCGCTGTAAAAACCGAACCTAACCTAACCTGTACTGAGCTGGTTTTCCCTTCGCGGGTTAGAAGGTGAAAAACAGGCAGTCGCTGTAAAAAACCGGACCTGTCAAAACTCAGGTTAGGTAAGCGAACACAGTGATAACGCTAGGGAAATCAAGTATGTATGTAGAAAGTGTAGAAGCCATGCACTTACATAAAGCGGGTTCTCTTTGTCCTTCTTGGCCCGGTGTATATGCGACTGCAGCCACCTGGGGGTTAGCCACGGGAACATATGTTTGCAGATGAGCGCGCACGACTGCGCCAGGCCCCAGTTCGAGCGTTTTGAGTGCTGAGACCGCTTGAACAACTGCGGATTGTCATCTATGTACTGCCAGAACTGGTCGAGACCGAGGGCTATCAACCTGAGGTAAGTAAGAACAAATTAGTATATAAAAAAGTAAATCTTCTTCTTATCGTGTCGATGGCAAACTAAATAGTATCGGCCCAAAACTTGGCAACAAGTATGGCGCTATCTGCAGCGCTCATCAGATCCTCCTGCGTGCAGGTGTTCGGGCACGCAGGACACGATGTAAGATGTTCCAAAAAGTGAATAATAATATAGGAAATTGTGACTTTTATTGTGTAACGCATACTTGAGTTCTTTATGTTAAAATCTGTGAATTTATTTTGGGTTTTAATAAATAAGTAATACAGGGGTGTTAGTGCCATCGTAACGCATACTGAGGGGGATGATTCAGACCATGATTCTGAGTTGATATCAAGTGGAATTTTTCGCCGCAAAAGTATGTATTTTCTTGAATTTTCCGACAAGAAATTCCATTTGATATCCATCAACTCGGAATCGTGGTTTGAATCCTCCACCTCAGTATTCGTTACGGTGTCACTAACGCGCATAGGTACTCGTATGGTGTAAGGTCAAGGTGTAAGTAACATCGTAACAAATACTGAGGATTCAACTCAATATTCTGAGTTCAAATCAAGTGGATTTTCCATCGCAAAATAAATCATTGGAAATAAGTTAAAATAAACACAAAATAATAATAAATTCATGACTGCTAGACATGAAACAATGTAATTTTACTTTGACGTAATCTGAATTTATTTATTTAAAAAGTACATACAACAGGTATCAATCATGGCATGCGAAAATAAAAGGTTACAGATGTGGGTAATAACTAGATTGAAACCCAAAACGTGTATATACGGCATGGTTAGGAAATTGATAAATAGGTAAAAAGTCGTAACTTTTAAACAGGGTTTTTCTCGGAATGGCCTTTCCGCGCTAATTAGCAATGTGAGGTGTTCGCTGATAGATGGTGGGGAGTATGGAGAGAGTGTTTGGCTTTTTGCGAGAAGATTTACTAATGATTTACTGTTTTTGTTTCTATTTTTTTTGTGAGATAGTTTGCCGTTCGGAAGGCGATTGGGGCAACCACCGTTATACACGCCCTATCTATGGAGTAATGAAAATGGAGGCGATTACTCCACCGACAAGAGCGCAGATCTTAAATAAGGAGAGAGTTTGCCTTTTAATTTTATAATTGTATTTTTTTGTGAAAAATCCTGTTATAAGTCTTATTTTTCTGTTTCTTTTTTCAATCACTGTTTATTTTGTATATGTATTAGTTTTTATCTTTTTTCATTCATTGTTTAGTTTTTATATTGTTTTCTCGTTATACAGCGCATTGGGTTACACGGTGATGTTGTATGTACCTTTATAAATAAAATGTATTTTGCCTTTTCAGTGACGATATGTTGTAATATACTGTTAGGCTGAATAGTTTGTTAAAACAGTTATAAAACATTTTTATATAAATGGCAACACAAGAATGGTTGTCAAATCGGACGGATTGATACACGCTCTCTTGCGTTGGGGACCTTGTCGACATTGGACGTGTTTACCAAGTTAAGTGTTATTTTCTTGATACCAGAATAAATAAGTGTGATTACTGTTCTTCCGTATTTTACTACAATACTAACTCGTCCTCAGTGTGTTTGTACGAGAACTTCCTGTGGCTGTCGGCGCGGTACGGCATAGCTGGCAGCAGGTACGGATACAGGAACACTCCGCTATTGGCCACAGTTTGCAGGAAAAGCTCGGGGAATTCGCCAATGTACAACGAGTTCTGGTGAAAGCGGCGTCGGCTGAAAATGTAACATTTACAACATAACACAACATGGCATCACGCCCGCATCCCCGAACGGGTAGGCAGAGAAAATGAAATGAAATATATTTATTGTGGATCATAGGTACAGTGAAGAGCTTACATGGAACAGATTAAAGAAAAGGTTAACGTCGTGTCTTATAGGGAAGTCAAGGAATTGGCCTTTGGTAGACTGGAATGGAAAATGCTACACCGACAAGAGCGTGGCTCTTAAATTGATGATGATAGGTACAGTATAAATTATAAGTTGTTTCATCCAGCTATATCCCGCCATATAGGCAAACAAAGAGGTGATAGGATAGTAAGCACCATGGTATAAGAAGACCAGGTAAGCTCAAAACTGACAGCTAGCTTTTCAAGGTTAGCCCAGCTGACGTCATCCCACCCCACGTTGACTTTTCGTAAAAAAATAAATTACCCACGTCCAATGTTTTTAATTTACTTTGCAATGATACTGTACTTTTAGTAAAATATCTACGTACAGTTTTAATGTTTTTTATATATGTGACAAATAATAGTAATTCACTTAATTAACAATAATAAAATTTGCGTCCTTGAAATGTTGGAGACACCAATTTAATGGTAACACTTACGTCATCAAGGGCTAGCAATGGCGGCTTGTCATAGGATTGAGCATACCTGGTCTTCTTATACCATGGTAAGCACGTGAGTATAGCGAGAGGTAGGAAGCATGTGATATCAAAATCAATGCATGTAAGATTTAATTATTAAAAAAGAAATGATAAACTATATCACGGCCCGGACACAGTACGGCCTCCGTAGTCCAGTGCTTGAGGGCTGTGCTGACGATCCGGAGGTCACGACTTCGAATCCCGGTGGGTACAAATCACAAAAATCACTTTGTGATCCCTAGTTTGGTTAGGACATTACAGCCGTGCATGGCGTGCTTCGGAAGGCACATTTAGTCATTAGTTCCGGTTACTACTTACTGATGTAAGTACGTAGTCGTTACATGAGCCATGTCAGGGGCCTTTGGCGGCTCATTAACCTCTCATCTGCCGAGATACCAGACACAATAGATTTTACATTGTGTCTGGTCGAGATCCGCGTTCCGGCAGATGAGAGGTTAATGACCCTCATACCAGGGTTGATGAGGTTGGTAATCCACCTTACAATCCGCGCGGGTTGTAATAGAAGGAGACAGCCTGGACAGTCCATACAAAAATCTCATTGATGCTAATATAGATTTTGCTTTACATTGTACCTATTTTGAACTTACCTCCTCTCGGATTCATCCTGGATAAATCTGTAAATAAAATCGGAGATATTAGTTCAGCCATCTTTTTTTAGCAGTGTTTTATCAGCTATTTCTCGAAGACGATTAAGTTGTTATGTCACACCCCGGACACTTCATACAAAAAACCTCGTTTTACACAGACACTACACATTGACATTATCGTACACGCGCATCTCTGTGAGTGACGTCTGACGGCAATACGATTGAAGACTAAAGTATGACCGAGGGAGGGGTGAGGTAAGCCTAGCTCAGCCGCTGGTTGGGAGCGGAAAGTTGACGTCTATGGTTTCGTCTAATATAGTATAATATTTAATTTGATTAAACGTTATTTGTAACGGAGTGGCGTCCGTCTCGTGAACTTATGTTAAGTTGTGTATGTGAAAAGAGTAAACAACCTTAGTAGTCCAGTGGTTGGGGGTTAGACTCATAATCCAATAGTCCCAGGTTCGAATCACGGTAGGGACAAAACACTTTTTGATCCCTAGCTTGATTAACATTACAGGCTGATCACCCGATTGACCGAAAGTAAGATTCCCGTGCTTCGGAAGGCACGTTAAGCCGTCGATTCCGGTTACTACTTACTGATGTAAGTACGTAGTCGTTACATAAGCCACACAGTGCCGTTGGCGGCTCAACAATAACCCTGACACCATTACAAGTTATTTTTTTTTATTTATTCATTAGGTATATTACAAGAAAGTGTTTATCAAAGCTACACATGTAAATTACAAGTTACAAGGGTCATTATTTATTTCGCAAGTACGGTCACGAGTACTAATATGTATACACTTTGAAACCATGTTACACTAACTTTTTTGACAAATTAAACCGTAAGTCTCATTAAATGTCAAATATGATAGTGCGACGGGGCTCTAAAGTGGGTACATGATATTGCTCGTGTCATGACTGTACCAGGGTTGATGAGGTTGTTCACCTCACAACCCATACTATAGAAGACTGTAGTACTTACTCGACCATCTTCTTATTCTCGGGCGTGTCTTGGGAGACAGTCTTCTGCCAGCCCTCGACCAGTTCTACTGCCGGCTTCAAGTTACACACGTTCACCACTGAATTCGGGTCTTTCTGCACCATGTTGCTGAATTGTTCCTGACAAATATAAGATTTAAGTGAGTTTAGAAAGAAAGAAACAAAGAAAGAAACGTTTATTATAAAGGGACACCACAGTAACAAATATAAAATAAAAAACAAATATATAATATAAAACACGGAGTAACACATAACTTACAATCAAACACATAATAAAAAAAATTAAAAGACAACATACACGAGAAATACAAATAATTGTGTGTATGGACTGGTCAACGATGGTGGTGGTGTCCGTTATAAAAGGGCCTCACTCAGCATAAGCCGCGGCGCGAGCCACGACGCTGGTATTCTGTGGACCCTGCTAAGTGAGGCACGGAAGCCGTGTCTCCCACAAATACAACTTAAATGAATACATAATAATATTTACTTATAAAATAAAGTAGTTTACAAAAACATATATTACTTATAAAAGCGTGTGTGTGTGCAGTGTATCTACAAATACATGAAAGAAATACAATAATACTTACAAAACAATGCGTATAAAACGATAAAATAAACAAATAAATAAAGTTAGAATTTGGAGAGCCGTGGTAGCCCAGTTGGTAGAACGCTTCCCTCTCACTTTGAGGTCGCAGGTTCGAATCCAGTACAGGCCTACCAATGATTGTCGAATTTGTTTTTGAATTCATATTTGGATCATAAATGATTATCACATGGTCAGATGAGGTGGATTACCAACCTCATCAACCCTGGTGTCAGGGTTACTATTGAGCCGCCAAAGGCCCCTGACATGACTCATGTAACGACTACGTACTTACATCAGTAAGTAGTAACCGGGACCAACGTCTTAACGTGCCTTCCGAAGCACGGATCGTCTTACTTTCGGAGAATCAGGTGATCAGCCGGTAATGTCACCAAACTAGGGACCACAAACTGATTTTTGTGATATGTCCCCGCGGGGATTCGAACCCGGGACCTCCGGATTGTGACCACAACGCTCAACGACTAGACCACGGAGGCCATTAATTTGATTGATTAAAATTCATAAATAAGTTAAATAGAAAAATAATGTTTTTCGTTAGTTTTACATATGTCTTTATTTAGTACTTAATAGGAATTTCATTTTTTTTTTAACTTAGTACGGTCACGAGCATTAATATGTATACATTTAGGTACCATGTCACATTAAATTTTTTTGACAAATTGAACTGTAAGTCTCACTAAATGTCAAATATGTTAGTGCGACAGAGTCCTAAAGTGGGTACATTATATTGCTCATGACTGTCTCTCTCTCTCTCTCTCTCTATCTAAGAGCTGCGCTCTTCTCGGTGGAGTCATCGCCATTCCTCTCTTCTTCCCGCCAAAACCTTCACCTCCCGATACGACACGACCTGCACCTTCTCTTTTATTTGTTTCACAAATGTTATCCTAGGTCTACCCCTTCCTCTCTTCCCTTCAATTTTTCCTTCTTAATGTTTGTTATAAATGAATCGTGTCGTATCAGGTGGCCAATCATATTTCCTCTCCGGCTCTCTTTCTATTATTAGTGGGATATGACATAACATAAATAACCTAGAATGTTCCACTGCTGAGCACAAGCCTGTACACGACATAATTACCAAGTACTCCTTGTAGGTGGGCGCGAGATTCCAATGCACGGGGTTGACGTATAGCTGCAGGAAGTTGGAGGTGGCCAGTTGTATGTGCTGCCGCAACTGCTGTTGCAGGATCTGTATCTGTTCTGGTAACACCTGCACACATACATAACCATTGAATAAGGAATAATACTACGTATAAAACGGTTTATCTCCGCTCCCCACCAGCGACTGAGTTAGGTTTACCTCACCCCCCTCGGTCTTGCTTTGCCCTTTAATCATATGGGCGTCAGACATCACACACACAGACGCGCGTGTACGATAACGTCAATGTGTAGTGTGTGTAAAACGAGGTGTTTTGTATGAATTGTCTGGGGTATGATATAACATAAATACACGACGCTCAGTGGGTAGGCCCGCTACAAGGTGGACCGACGATCTGGTGAAGGTCGCGGGAAGCCGCTGGATGCGGGCAGCGCAGGACCGATCGTCGTGGAGATCCTTGGGGGAGGCCTATGCCCAGCAGTGGGCGTCGTACGGCTGACGATGATAACATAAATAACCCAGAATATTCCACTGCTGGGCACAGGCCTACCTCAATCAACCATGGCATGGAGTATACCTACTCCGTCACGCTGTTTCGCTGCGGGATGGCGGAGGTGTATTTTACAGAAAATAGCCGGGACCAATAGTTTAACGGGCCCTCCAAAGATTTTTGTGGTTCTGGGATTCGAACCCGGGACTTCCGGATCGTGAGCCCAACCTTAGCATGAAAGAAATAAACTCACAGTGACAGAGCTATCAATTTGCACTTGGAGGCGCGTGGTGTTTCCTTGTTGCAGCGAGCGCAGCGACGGGGGCGCCGTTTGCGGCGGCGAGGGGCCGGTCGGCGGGGGCACGTTGTCGGGCTGAAGCGGCACAGCCTTCTCCTCCACTGAGATGTTCACTGTGTGCGGGAGGACCCTGTTGGTGAACAAATGATTCACATAAAATAACAAGTAACAGACAACTTTTAGTTTGACAGTGTGTCGGACCCAGTTCACTAGAGTTCCGCCCACATGCAACAGATGGAGCCACCATTCAATAATTCAGTCCTGAAACGCGCTATCAAAGTTTACATAGTGTGACGCATATATACAACTTCCAATATACATACACATACATAAATTCACGCCTATTTTCCTTCCGGCCAAGTTGTTAATGCCACCTGTGGCAAATCTACAATAAGTCACGTCAAAAAAATATGTCTATTTCCCACCTGGGTACGCACCGCATTTACTTCTCTTGCTTTCTCCACATTCATCAATCGTTTCATACACGCACGCAGGTTCAGAAAATCTACAAGGCTTTGTTGGTTTGGACACCTAAAGAATGCCTCCCGATTATGTGGGTAATGTTACTGCCAATTTGAGTATCCCAGGGTTCTAGAGACTATACCAAGAGGGGCGACAAAAAAACAAAATGGACGGATGTACTCTAAAAGTTCCTGTGCTTGTGCAATGTCTCCGAAAACAAAGAAGGCAATCTCCACCATCAGATGGGAATAATAAGTGCCAAAAACCGCTCCACAAGTTCTACTGGCTGACAGGAAAGCAAATAAAGCGTCAGTTTATATTTTGTAATAGTTATACAAACAAAAAGTAAGAATCTCTGTCACGCTCAAAAGCTTGGCCGCGTGCGACAGAGACAGAACGAAAGGGGTTACCCCCTTTCGGGTGAAAGAAAATCTACGCAGAAGAATTTGCAGACGGAAAGGTACGCGGCAACTAATTTATTTGCCTATACCTGTATCACACTTCGGACACTACGGTCACGAGCATTAATATGTATACACTTTGGTACTATGTCATATTAACTTTTTTGACAAATTGAACTGTAAGTCTCACTAAATGTCAAATATGTTAGTGCGACAGAGTTCTAAAGTGGATACATTATATTGCTCATGACTGTACATACAAAAAACACATGCAAACCGTGTGTCGCCACCCGGCGCGAGCGAGACAGACAGTCTCCGTCTCCCTTACTCTTTAACGGACCACGGCCATTTAGACTAAAGTGACACCCAGAGGGGGTGAGGTCGGCGCCCGATACGCATTAGTGCGGGGCGGAGAGCTAACATTCTATGCGTAGTATTATTCTCTATTCTATGCCTATATACTTAAGTAACAACACTCACTTGTGTATAATCCTCACATTAGCTTGCTGTCCCTTCTTCACTTCTATTCCACTGCTCTCCCCAGCATCGTTATATTCAGAATCTTCTGGCTCGCTCTTACCAATGGAAAATCTAACAGCGCTATCCCTTTTCTGCTGATTTATTTTCTGGGCGCGGAATTTGTTTTCCTGATTCTCTTTCTCGTCTTCCGACATTGGCTCTTGTTTGCCTTCCCAGTGGCTTGAGATCTAGAAAAAGAATTAATATATCATATCGGCTTATGGGCATTTAGACTAAAGTAAGACCCAGAGGAGGTGAGAGAGTTACTGTTCTATACATAGTATATTCTTTATACATTGTTTTGCGGTAAGTTCAAATTCAAATTCAAAAATATCTTTATTCAGTAGGTAACATAGTTACACTGTGAATCGTCAATTTTTACTTAACGAACGTCTCATCCGCCTAAAACTACTGCAGCTTCTCACAACCTGTATAGCCGGGGAAAAGAAGCTGCAAGGAAAACGTCGGCACAGGGCCCTAGACGTTCTTTAAAAAAAAATTTAAAAATATTGGTATACAATTGAATAATTTAGCTGCCTAATATCAAATCTCAGACAGTTAATCCCATGCATTCATATCTTCTAAATAATCACTAACTTTATCTTAAAACAGTTAAAAGAACCCGTTAATATGTTAAGAACCCGTTAATTTGTGTTTTAATTATATTATTTATTCTATGTCTATATCCAGCTGTTTTTTAATTAATTTGTTTAAATTAAAAAACGATGGAATCTAAATTTGGAAATGGCCTTTTGACGCTTACGTACTCTTGCCTTTCCAGTGACGACATAATCACACAGGGTACCTCAGTAGCATTGTTGTCAGTGAGCACGTTGTTCGCCAGGTTCTCGGCGAGCTGGTCGTCAGCTGTCACCTCCGGCATGATGCTGAACAGCTCCGTCACCAGGTCATTCAGCTCCTTCTTGGATATCTTGATGATGCTGTTCTCTAGGGCTTCCTCATCCTCGTCGTCTGAAACGTTCAGCTATTGCTAGATTGTGTTAAGGTTCTGATCCGTAGGGATGATGGAGTGTGCAGAACCACAAAACAGTAGAAGAAATACACAAAAAGAAACGAATTCTTCATTACCTGAAAGCCCTAGCACAAGTTTACATAACATACTATATGTAATCTTCTTCAGCACAAGTCTAAATTCCTTTCCGATATCAACCCAACCCCTGACATGACTCATGTAACGACTACTTACTTACATCAGTAAGTAGTTCACATGCCTTCTGAAGCACGGATCATCTTACTTTCGGACAATCAGGTGATCAGCATGTAATGTCCTAACCAAACAAGGGATCACAAAGTAATTTTTGTAATATTTCCCCACCAGGAGCCTAACGCTTAACCACTGGACCACGGAGGCTGTTGGGCGAATAAGTAGTAAAAAATATGCAATCAACATACGCGCGTCAGGATCAGCAGCAACATTGTACTCCGGGTCCGCCTCATCGTCGTCTTCATGCTTCGACACCTCTGCGGGGTTCAAACACTGCTCTAAGAACTGGTTCCACAGGTCATCCACCACTGGAGTCGGTACTTCATCAGGTGGCACGAACGAACTCTCTATATGCTCGATTGATGTGGACGATAAACTCAGTTTGGACCGAGTCCGGAGTGCAATTGTCGCCTCTTCTTCTTCTATTATAAGCTTTCGACGAGTTGGTGTTGTTATGCTCTGTGGAGAAACCGTAAGGGTAAGGGGCTTGGCCACGTAGACGCCGCGGCGCCAATATAGTTTTAGTTTGTAATGGTTTTGCAACAATAAATATACAAATAATAAATAGTAAAGTGCTCTATGCAAAAATCCCATTCTTACGAGATCTTCTTCTTATCGTGTCGTTCTTCTGGTGTCAGGGTTATGATTGCCCCTGACATGGCTCATGTAACGATTAGTCACTTACATCAGTAAATAGTAACCGGGATCAACGTGCCTTCCGAAGCACGGATCATCTTACTTTCAGGTGACCAGTCTGTAATGTCCTGACCAAACTAGGGAACAGAACACAAAGTGATTTTTGTGATATGTCCTCTAGCGGGATTCGAACCCGTTGCCTCCGGATCCTGAGTCCAATGCTCTACCACTGGACCACAGAGGCCGTTACGAGATGACAGACAGGCAGTCTGCGCGCGCTCCGTCTTATTTCTTAGTGGCTTACGGCCATTTAAGCTAAAGTAAGACCCCGAGGGTATAACGGGGTATAACGTAGAACCCTTGCCCAGGGATACGGGTGAAGACCTCAACGGTTGCAGAGGCGAAGATGGGAGCTATCGGTACGGCAATGCAGGACGGAAGGGGCAAGTCACAGGGTAACCTGGAACCTGACAGAGGGCAGAAGTAACTGTCAGTACTAATCAGAGGCGGAGGACAGGAGTCCTAGTATGGCTTTGTAATAGACTACTCTGGGCGCCAACCCACTTGCGTCAGACAGAGTACTGCGGGGCGGAAGGCAAGAGGGAAACCATTGCCCTATTTTTCCCTAAAAAGTAGCATGGAAATTGCTGCCCCGACAGGAGCGTGGCTCTTAAATTGATGATGATGTGATTAAGACCCCGAGGGGGTGAGGTAAATCTAGCTCGGCGTCCAATACTAATAGGTGCGGGGAGGAGACTCACCGTTCTATAGGCTGTATTATTCTTTATATTATGGCTGCGCTGTAGAATGACCCGGGGACACCGCGCCTCGTCACGACACAGAAACTCTTAAGTTTTGATTTCATGTGGCATGGAGTCATTATGACTATGATAATGAATAAATGTATACAGGGGCCCTACCGGGTAAACCACAGGAGTAGGCGACGACCTAAGAAAGTGTGGAAACATTGCGCGGAGAAGAATTATGTGTGTAAAAGTTGTGTGTACTGGATATAAAAGTAAGTGCACAATGCAAACAATTATCAAATAGCAATATTGCTTTTTTAGATGAACTGCTTTGATGTGGCCTTTTTAATCCCCCTAAGATGACTGACAGATATGAATGAACGAATACCAATCGAATCGTAATAAAATCACCAAACGGGTTTCACACATTACGCACACTATCGTAACATTGAATGATACCTATCCTAGCATTCTTTTGTCGAACGATCAATACGATGAACATAGCAACTTGTTATTCTTTATGTGAGGTTAGTTTGACTTCTTTAGATAATAAAACTTACTGATGTTTGTGAGACGAACGAACTGAGGAGACTGGTACCGAGACAAACCGTATTGTGGTTTAACGGTATCAGTGGTTTACCTAATTATGTAATACCTTAATGATATAAATAAAATAAAAAAAAAAATAAAAAAAAGAGCTAACATCACACGACATAAAGTTGCTGATTGAATCTAAAATTCTATACCATTGGCACTTTGAAGGGCCCGTCCTTGAGCACCCTGGGACTGGCGTGGATACTGCCAGGCGTGGCGGGCGTGCGCGGCTGTGACTCCAGGTCGCTGCATGACTCCAGGGTTTGGTCGTCGTCACTCTGAAACGTCATCATCATCATCACCAGCCCATTAACGTCCCCACTGCTGAGGCACGGGCCTTCCCTATGGATGGATAGGGAGATCGGGCCTTAAACCACCACGCGGGCCCAGTGCGGATTGGTGGTTATTAACGACTGCTAATTAAGCCGGGACCAACGGCTTAACGTGCCTTCCGAAGCACGGAGGAGCTCGAGATGAAAGCTTTTATTTTTGTGGTCACCCATCCTATGACCGGCCTTTGCGAAGGTTGCTTAACTTCAACAATCGCAGACCGAGCGCGTTTACCGCTGCGCCACCGAGCTCCTCAAACGTAATGGTTTTCATTTAGATCCATGTTATTGATAGGCAAGCATTTGACCACAATCTCACTTGATGGTAAGTGCCGATGTGGTCGAAGATGGGACATGCTTACCTAGAAAGTGCCTATCCACTCTTGCCCTGAAGAGCCCCAGATTGCCCAGATTGTACTTATCAGCGGGCTTAGCACCGTAAGCGCGCGACTCTTTCTCGCCTCGACATACGTCACCCGTCACTCTCTCATAGTACTGCACAGAAAGATACAGACGATCTCTGTCGCAGCGAGAAAGAGTCGCGTGCTTACGGTGCTAGGCCCGCAGGAAACATTTGCGGGCAGACAATTCCAGACCTTTGAGGTTTGTATAAGGATAGAGGAACTATAGCGATAGTTCTAATAAATAATTCATTTATTTGTTACTACAATCGTTCTTCGCTTAATTACATGATTGGAATCACCTTTTAAGCTCAATAGCAACAGCTCAACGAATTTGGATGAAATTTGATGTTGTGGAAGATCAAGCAATGACCAAGGGCAATGATTAACACTTAGGACTGCATAATTGTTAGTAACGGATTCAAAGTGATTAATCAGAGTCGTGGTCTAGTGGTTAGAGCGTTAGGCTCACGATCTGGAGGTCCGGGTTCGATTCTCGATGGGGACATAGAGAATAATAATATTAATTAATATTTTAGTTCTGTGCAATAAAGTATATTTGATTTGATTTGATTTGACATTGTCGAAATCACTTTGTGAGACTGTCCTTTGTTTGGTAAGGACTTTTCAGGCTTGAATCACCTGATTGTCCGAAAAAGTAAGATGATTCCGTGCTTCGGAGGGCACGTTAAGCCGTTGGTCCCGGCTATTAGCCGTAAAAACACCTCCACCAACCCGTATTGGAGCAGCGTGGTGGAGTATGCTCCATACCCCCTCCGGTTGATTGAGGGGAGGCCTGTTCCCAGCAGTGGGACGTATATAGGCAGTTTATATAATCAGAGTCGGTAAGTGTGATATATGCGAAATCCACGCAGACAGAGTACATACAAGAGTCAGAACTGTTATCTAGTATAAGCTCACTGGAGCCACAAAACATGTCACTCATCAAAGATTTGTCAATCATTTACCGGGACAT
Organism: Pectinophora gossypiella; assembly: GCF_024362695.1. NCBI lineage: Eukaryota > Metazoa > Arthropoda > Insecta > Lepidoptera > Gelechiidae > Pectinophora > Pectinophora gossypiella. The sequence continues at coordinate 4,792,822 of NC_065420.1, read as the reverse complement.
CATCGTGAGTAGGTTGATACTCATCATCATCTTCATCTTCAGGCAGGTCTTTGGAGATGAGGGCTTCCACCTCCGGTCTGGTCTTCACCGGTATGTGTTTGATTGGAGTCAGTTCCAAGTTCCATGGCGCTGATTTTGGCGATACTTTCATTAACTCCCTGGAGAATAGGATGGGTCATTTACAGTGAGAGCGCAAACAGACACAGATGTTACTCGTGCCCGTAATCATATTTGGTATTAAAATCTTAAGATAGGTGTTATAGGGTGGGTGGTATATGGTGGGTGGTATATGGTGGGTGGTATATGGTGGGTGGTATATGGTGGGTGTTATATGGTGGGTGGTATATGATGGGTGGTATATGATGGGTGTTATGGTGGGTGGTATATGATGGGTGGTATATGATGGGTGTTATGGTGGGTGGTATAGGGTGGGTGGTGTAGTGTAGTTTCAGAGTTCTGGAACTCAATATAGAGTCACCCAAAAATATCGAAGAATTGTTTGTCATAAAATACAAAGTTAGAACATACCTATATAAGTTAACATACATAACGTGTCTGACTTTGATAACTGACGTATCTTTAATTTAGTTGCAAAAGGTGTAAATCCGTTTCGCTAAAAAAACCAAAAGAGAAAGAAGGATAAGTTCCTAGTGGATATTTGCAAATTGACAAATGATTCTAGGATGTTTTTGCAGTGACACAAATGATATTGACAACTGCAGGCTCTGCACGGTACCCGAAGCGCAAATTATATCAAGGGTCTCCACCAATAGATGCAGCGAATGCTATCTACGTGGATACACGTCGAACGACTATTGGTCAAAGCCGTCGATAAAATTCGCGGCGCGGATGCCGTTCTGCCACAGGCAAGTGCTCTAAAAGTCCCACCCTATAGCACATATAAAATAATCCACCATGTTAGAAAGGATCCTTTACACAAATTCTAGCAGCATACTTACGGGAATATACGTAGAATTCTATAGTATTTGTCTTACTTCTACATAGCAGGAATCTATTTGGAGTAAAATAACATAACATAAAGCCTATATAGTAGTTCGTTAGTAGTAGTAGTTCATTTAATGTATAATTAGTCTGTAAGTTCTCCAAATAATATAATATATAAATAAATATACACAACCCACTGTATGTTGGGCACAGGCCTCCTCTCAATCAGGAGTGGGTATAGAGCATACTCCACCATACTGCTCCACTGCAAATTGGTGGAATAAAATAAAATTGTTTAAATTACTTACTTGACTTTAGCGCGGGTCAGTTTGGGCTGAAGACTGGCCTGCACAGAGCTGGAGTTCTCCTCCTCTTCACGTAATTTGACCAGTGCCAGCACATGGTCATTTGTCACCACTTTCTGCATGCACCATAAAATGTACAAGTACTTAGAGGTAGCCATATAGGTAGGTATGTATGGGTGTTAGTGACATTGGGGGATGATTCAAACCATGATTCTGAGTTGATATTATGTGGAATTTCCTGGCTTGCTATTTTCATTATTTTCAGTTCTATACTTTAGGGATGGAAAATTCCACTTGACTTGATATTAACTCAGAATCATAGTCTGAATCATCCCTCAAAGTTTTTGTTACAGTGTCACTAACACCCTGTATTTATAGACAAAAAATATATCATTATTCAAAAGATATTACATTCTTTAGTGTACACACAAAAATAAATGAGAGATGTAAGAAAAAATAGACTGTTTTCTACTAAGAAATCTCTTCCAGCTAACCTTTCTTAGTGAAAAGGTGATTATATAAGGGATGACCCGGATGACACAGAGAGAGAAATTGAATATAATACAGTGTATGGTATATGGAACAGAGGTTCGTAATACAGCACAGTAAAATAATTTTTTGTCACTCAGCGAGGTGACAACAATAATTTTTATACTTGTATCATCATGATTTAACTGAGTCTATAATATGTCAAGTCTTGGTACTATAAATGAGTCTTGTTACTTGAATAAATAAATGAAATTATAACACACTTTGGAAAACAAACCTTCAAAATCTTTTTAACGCTAGCATCATCCAGATTATTTTTAATAGCTGATGCTTGGAGATTCTTTTCAACTTCAAGAGTGTTCTCTGGAAGAATGTCTTCTAAGTCTGTGCTGCTCTCACTGTCTCGCCTGTGAAGACAGCATTAGCATGTTAAAGGTCCGGTGAGACACAGTTTAAAGAATACAATTGCTTACTAACATCAAATAAGCCAATTGTCTACTAAAATGTTATTGTTTTAACAATTAACCTCAGATCAATAATTCACTATATTAGTGATTCACACATATTTTTTGCCGTGATAATAAATAATAATTCCAAAAGTCCGGGACTCCATAGTCCCGAGATATGGAAACGACATACAAATAATAATAATAATAAATATTCAAAAATAAGTTAACAAAACAAACAAACATACCGTTTCCGTTTTTTACCGCGATTTTTGGGTTTATTAGGCGGAGTAGTCATGTCAGCACTACCAGCAGAATTATCTTGTATGGTCGGTATATTATCTTTCTCTGGCTTATCCATTTTCAGTCATTTTTTTGGAAATAATATGTAATTTTAAATAAATATTCGCGTTTTATACATCGAAAAATCTATTCTGACAATGAAAGAGCATAGCAGGCTCTTTCATCGCAGGTGAACGAATGATTTGATTGAATGAAAGATCTGAAATATGACGGTCAATTTATGTGTTGCCTTATCAAAAATAATATTAAGGTCGCTTTATACGACACGATTTTTAATTTACAAAATCTTTAATCGCAAGGATACTTGGTGGCATACACTTCTAAGCTACAACAGACAGATGAACTATAAGCACAATATTTATTTAGAACATCAGGGTTAATGATTTATTTAGGTTAATTTAGGCTTAGTGGAACCTTCAAATAACTGTAGACAAAAAGGATGTCACCATTACATTTAGCTGTAGAGCTGCAATCATGGAAGAACAAAGACACTGAAATCAACTTTCTATTTGGTTTATTATCAGATTTTTACAGTATCTGCATAATATTTGTGAGCATTATGCATTCAACAACTTCTCAGCTTTCTCATTGAATTCTTCAAGAAGTTTCTTCATATCATCATAGCCAGCTATTTCCTGAGCCTGCTTTAATGGAAGCCACTTCATATCTTGATGTTCATCTGACAGAGTAACAGCATAATCTGGGTTTTTTAGCTTAGCTAACCAGTACACTACTACCTTTGGCTTTCCCTTTACTTCATAGTTTAATGTTTTTGTTACATCTTTGTACACCTGGAAAAAAGAATAAAATAAATGTTTTAGTAAACTGCCTCTGAATACTTCAAGTTTATCTTTACAAGAATGTAATCTTACGTTCAAATCACTTTCAGATAAACCAGCTTCCTCTTTTGTTTCTCTTAAAGCTGTTACCCAATCTGATTCACCTGGATCTACATGTCCTGTGAAAAATTTAGTTATTTATTTTATTTAAGGAAAACCAACAGTTATAAAATACAGAAAGTAGACAACAAACATAACAGTTGAAAACTAATTACAGGTTTCCACTGATAACCCTAACCCATTTCATGAAGTATAACCAACAGATATAAATCATACATAAATGTATGATAGGTATATACAGAATATACATCACGTGACGTTATGATCTATCTTAACTAACTTATTACAAGAGTTTAAAGTTAAAGTACCTTTTGGAGGAGTCCAATGATGTTCTCCATAAGAAGTTTGTAACATCAGGAACTGTACAATTTGATTCACATTCCTAAAAATAACTAAACCAGCAGCACGTTTAGCAGGCATGTTTATAACAACTAGTTCAAAGATACATTTATTTTAATTAAATTACTGACATCGATTAAAGCGAGCCGGATAACCTACGGATAACCAATATGCCAATATGTCACATCTGACAGACGATGATAATAGTAAATAAAATATATTTGTATACCTTGAGTTTTAAGTGCATTAATTACATTGTAGAATCAGAAGAAACACAGCAAAGGATATTAAATGTTAATCAATTGATGTTAATTTTTGAAAACTGTCAAATGCGTTTAGTTACGCACTATACGTACGCAATATGCTTTTATTTATATGCTCTGTTGAGCGTAGAGTATTTTTCATCAAAAGGTTTTTAATTTATTAAATTGAATTTAAATTAACTTGCTCATACATTAGAAAATCATTTTAGTAAATTTGTTTTCTTTTTTACAACTACTTACCATGAGTGACTTAAGTGAGTTTCTATGGTAACTCATTTGTGACAGTTGGTTGAAGACTAAAAAAAACGAGAATTTAAACTGCAACGGCGAATAACAACATTTTTATTTTCGAAAATTGTTTGTTTTTAGTTCAAATGGTTTCTTTAACAATATAACAGAAAGCGAGGGGTTTATGAATAATAAAATTGCTCACGATTAACTCCCAAGTCATGTTACACAAATGGAAATTCATTCTTACAAATTGGGTAAGTCAAAAGTATAATAATAATAATAATAATAATAATAATAATAATATCTTTATTTCGTACCATTAAAGCCTTAAATATATGACAATATTTGTTTACATTTATAAATGTGTAGTTACAGGTTAAAAGTGAAGTTAAAATTGAATATTTTCTGTATTTCTACCTTTCAAAGTCATTGTTACAGCGGTAGAAATTGTTTTTTCTTTATACCTGGCGCTTCCTTCTAGGGAATATCTAAACTATTACCACTATTATTACCTTTATGTTGAATTTCTGTTTATTATACATGAAATATCATTAACATTTGTAACTGCCATTTACTTTGAAAAACGCTTACTCTCACCGTTATTTACTTTTTCTTTACAATTAGGATATGAGAAAAGGAAACCCAAGACATTATTTATAGCATAGTTACTGTTGTTTACTACCTTGTCTTGAAAATTAGGATACTGGCTGGTACCATGAATTTGTTATAAAGATTAGAACTGATAAATTACCTAGTCAATTCATATGTAAACTTTATGTGAATAACGTTTTTCTATAAATGTAAGGGACTAATAATTCGAAAATTGTGAATGGATTAAATACTCTAATTTCTGATCTATTTATACAATTACAGATAAACTGCTACTTCAACAACTCAAAGACAGAAGAATGTATCTCAATAGATACCCTTCTCACAATAATATCCCATTTACACAAAAAAAGTTTGGACGAATCCAAATCTTCGATTTTAGAAGCACAAACAGTTGAAGAGTTCATTCTAGAGAAGTATCCGGAATTCAAATTTGAGGATGGAACTGTTGAACCGACCAATGAGGAGGAAGTTTACATTGTTGCGTCGTTGCTGTTGTTTTTTGTGTGTGTGAACTCTAAGGATGTGGATATAAAACACGCAATGTGCAGCAAACTGAGCCCCGAAGACCAGGAGACCATTATGAAGTTTAGCAAATGTTTGATGGAGTGCTCTCCTGTCACATGCAGGGATGTCTTGGCAGCTATCATAGGTAAGAATATAAAATAAAAATAACTAATATAATTATAGGTATAAACTTATTAAATTATTTTTTTATGAAAATATTATATTTTGCTAATATTGTATGCCTCCCTTACACTTACAATACTGGCAAAAAAACATCCTTATGTTAGCTAGAAGATATCAGATATATGGCCAAATTATGTGATGAGGATAAAAACCAGTGGTGAAAGATTTTTGAAGGATTTTTGAGGTGAAAGCTATCTCAGATTTTGCTGAACTTAAAAATCTTTTATTTATTCTGAAACATTACCAACTTTTATTTCATCACACACAAACATTCCAGGAACATAATTATAAAATAATATTAGTAAAACCTAAAGTATATATTTAAAAGATTCAAACTAAATAAAAAATAATATATATAAATTAAGAATTAACATCATTATTTTATTTTTTTATATTATTTTTTTATTATTTTTTAATTATAACAGTTATAAGAAATTAAAAAATGATCTAAAAATAACAATAAAAACAATACCAGCTTATTTTAAATAGAAGACCTAAAATAATAAAAAAATAATAATTAAATAATAATTTTATTTAATTTCATTATATAACTATATTAGCATTTACAAAAGTGACCTCATTGTGTGCACAAATATTACAACTGCTACCTTTTTTTATAAAACAGCTGTTACCCCTAACACCAGGTGCAAACTTATGCACATTATGAAAGACTTGAAAGGTCACTGCACTACATACAAACTTGAACTTTATTGTATGGCTACAAAAGAGCATTGTACTGTAGTAGACATTTGTTTGGTTCAGAGCAAGCCACCAGTACTGTTGTAATGATTTGACTACTTTGAACTGAGCTGTAATAACATAGTTTAAAATGACAAATCAGCTATATCTCAGGATGCAATAATATAGTGTATCATTTTCTCAAATACACACCATCCCCCATTACATTACGGAGAGTGGAAAGCTGGTCTGAAGGACTGATATACGATCGCGACGACCCGATTATTCTAGCCATAGGGGCGGCCAATCAGCTCGCGACACCAAACACTTCAGAACCCCGATTCCGACCCCGCCGGCGTGGTCGACGATTTCCCTCATTCAGCGCTTATCGCTCTCGACTCACTAGGGTCGATTAATTCTTTCAAATATTCTTCCTCTCAGACAACGCCCTGAGCCGAGGTTCGCGCCGACTGGGCACCCTCAGGCTTGTCTTAAATGTTGTACCGGGTGAGAGCCCTCAGCGCTCCCCATTTGCCCGGCTAAGTAGTTATTGGCATCTGCGGCAAATCTACAATAACTCACGTCAAAAAAAAGGATAGCTGGTCTTTATAATAAATAATGTGTTGTAGAGGCTTGCGGGGAAGATATAGCAGCGGGCTCACACGCGACCGTGGGCGTGACGGAGACACCGCCGGCGCTGCGCTCGCTGCACGGCGAGCTGCGGCGCCTGCAGGCCGCGCTCGATGCCGAGCGCTTCGATCGCAACTATCTGCAGGAGGAGCTTGCGCGGACCAACCGCGCCATGGAGAAACTTGGTCAGTATTACGTCCGCTTTACGAATTGCTGTAATAACTTCTGGCGTGGATGTGATGATATTGGTGAAGAATTTCTTTAGGAACTAATACAAAGAAAGAAAACCGATTCCTCTTGGGAAGCCGAATCCAGAGCATACTGCTGCTGCTCCACTAATTAGTGGAGCACAGAACTGAGGCACCTTACAAAAAAAGTGCATTTCTTAAGCCCTACCAAGAATTGAGAATAAAAAGTCAAACAGTAAAGCAAATAGTCTATATACATATATGTCCCACTTATGGGCACAGGCCTCCCCTCAATCAACCGGCGGGGTTATGCTCCATACCCCCCCAAACAAATTACCCTGTATTTTTTCCCATTTAACAGTGAAAGACAAGGAACAATACAAGCAAGACATAATGGAGCTGAAGGCGCGGATCTCGCTGTGCTGCGGGCAGGAGGCGGAGGCGCACAGCGCGGACGGCGCGGGCGAGGGCGCGGCGAGGCTGCAGCGGCAGTTACACGACGCTGAGGAACGATTGGTGCATACACAGGAGATGCTGGACGACATAACCTACGAGAGGGACACTTACAAAGCTAAGGTCAGTGTATTGATGAAACAGCTTCTCACTGTTGTCATAGCGCGGACGTCGCGGGTGAGAGCGCAACGAGGCTCCACCGGCAGTTACACGACGCTGAGGAGCGACTGGTACAACCACAGGAGATGCTTGACGACGTACAGTATGAGAGGAACATTTATAAAGCTAAGGTTAGTTCATAAGGACAACTTCCTAAAACGACCAAATAGGCACGTACTGATTGAGCTAGCAGCCCCTCGAAACAGCCTCGGACATTGGCAAACTCGTCGGGTCGGGTGCACAAATGCTGCCGGCAAGACCGAGCTTGACAAACGAAGCGACATACAATCGTCTTGAATGCGTGCGGCAAAAACCGATAACGCTCAGCTCAGACCGCGGTACGCTCGAGCGCGTGCGATTGCCTCGGGCGAGCCACGTCCTGACTGACCAACTACGCGCCTAATGGTCAACTTCTAAGGTAAATTCTAGAAAGGACATTTTTCCAGAACGATAACTCAAAATTAATATCTCTTAAATCGTATATACGCTATCACGAATTTATCATACCTCAGGTGGAAGAACTAAAGCAAGAGCGCGACAAATGGTTAACGGTGAGCCAGGAGGAGACGTCTCGCGCGTGTCAGTTAGCTGAAGAATTAGAAGTGGAGCGACGCCGAGCGATGGCGTTACATGAGCTGGTGGCAGAGTTACGACAGCACAGGAAGAACAACGGGCTTGATACCAGTCAGTTCGAGTGCGATGACCCCGACGCTAGTCTGCACTCCCTCCACAATGCCTGTGAGTCATAGATGCTTTTTTGTTTATTTTAAAAAACTAATATTTATTGGAAGGTATGGGAAATGACAAAAAGAAAGGGACGTGTGTAACTCTAACGTGCAAGCCTGAAGTCTTGAAGAAGTTTCAAACTAAAACAATATAATGTATTATCAGTATTATAATAAAGCTTATTGAGATTTATCATAGTTCTCAATCCGTTTCTTGTACTTATTGTATTCAATGTATTCCTTTATTTATTATAGCGGTTTGCAGCGAAGCTTGCGCCAATGTAATTGAAGTTCAACTAAGTGAAGAAAGAGCAAAGATTGTAGTACTAAAACAACAAATTGACAGTTTACAGGTAAGTCTTGTTGACCTTAAGTAACAATATATTCTTCAATATATTCTTCAATAACATTCCATTTTGTTTTATCCAAAATATATTCGTTTTCAGGATCAATTCAAAGAATTAAGCCAGAAAGCAGAAAACGAAAAGATGTCCCTTGAAGGTATCATATCTGAAAAGGACAATGATATTTTCAACCTAAAACATCGTATCAATGAAGAAATTGAGGAGAAAAACAATATGAAAGCCCAATATGACGATGACATCAGCAAACTCAACAACGAGATGAATGAATTGGAACAACGATTGAAAGAAAACACAGAGAACTCAAGAGCTTCTATTGAACAGAAGATGCAAGAAATACAAACACTACAGGAAGAGAAGTTATCCTTGCTCCAAAGTCTGTCCGATGAGACAACCAAGCTTGAAACCATTATCAAAAACTTAAAAACCGACATTGAAACTGAGAAGAACATGAAATCTAAAATGAAAGAAGATTATGACAACCAGTTAATGAAGCTAAACGAAAAAGTACTCAATAGGAATAATGAACTTGTCGAACTACAAAATAAAATTTTCGAGAATGGTGACGTGATCGAGAAATTACAAATGAGCCTTAAGAAGGAAAAGGAAATAAATTCCGAACTTTCTAATAAATGCAATAATGACATCGCGCAACTGAACGAAGAGAAGACAACACTCGAACGTAATTTACACCAGAAAACTGAGGAAGCTAAAGAACTGCAGAAGCGTTTGCTACAGAATGTGGCTGTTTTCGCGGAATTCAACAAAGAAATAGACGATTTGAAGGCAGCTAACGAAGACTTAGTTGAGAATTATAGGATATTGGAAGATGCGAAAAAGTCATTGTTGGCTGAGATCCGGCAAAGAGATGACGACGTCGAGGGAATAAGAAAAGAAATAGAAAATATTACTAATATTTTCAGTGAGGAGAAAGATAAATTCGTACGGAACGTAGAGGAGAGAAACACAACCATAAATGCACTGCAAATCCAATTGCACGATGAGATTCAGTATAAGATCAGATTAGAAAGTGAATTACAACACTTAATGCAGGCTAAAACATTGTTGTCCGAAGAACTTGCAGATCTGAGCAAGTCCCTGAATGTTTGCAAGGCGGAAATTCAGGATAAGGATCGTACAATCTACGCGTTAGACTTGTACTTGAAGGAAGAAAAGCACATCAACAAAAATCTGAAGGCCGAAAATGAAAAATTGAATGAGGACTTGAATAAACTTAGTACTGCAATTTCCGCGAAAAGCAGCGAGATGAATATGTTGGAGGAAAAACTTGAGAATGATTCAGTTCGCTTTGAAGATGAATTACGCAAGAAGGAGGAGGCTCTAGAATTGACAAATGAAAAACTTCTAGTTGAAATGCAAGAGAAGGAAGTGTTACAGGGTTTATTGATAACAATAAACGAAGAAAAAGATCTTGCGTATTCAGAGTCGATGGAGAGACGTAGGGAACTAGAAGATTTGCAAGTGGCATATACTAATTTGAGTCAAGAGATGGAACAAAATGTCATAAGTATGTTAATTTTTGTTACTTTCGATAAAACTTTAACTAGAAATATAACAACGCTGTCATGTTTGTAAACCTTGTATCTGGTAATATTGTACAAATAGTTAGCAACAAAACGGCAAGTTTTTGTATTTCTGGTGTTGATTTGATTAGTATTTAGTAGTTTCCGAAGTTTTTGGATAAAAGTGAAGTGTGGTTTAAAACCCTTGACATTGTGTTTCATAATTACATTATTTCATTTTATTCCAGTAATCGAATCATTGGGAAATAAGATTGAAAGAGAAACTAAAAAATATTTACAGCTTGAAATAGATTTTGATAAACAGACGTCTAATATGATGGCTAAACTTAACGATACTGAGAAGAAGCTCAAAGAAGTTAGCGCAAAATCTAAAGTTATAGTTGAAGACAAAAGGTTACAAATAGAAACGCTTAAAATTGAATTTGCAAACCTGAATAAAACAATAGAAGCTGAACGTGAAAACATGTCAGTAGTAGAAAATGAACGCGAGGCGTTAAAACAGAAGTTAGATGAAGAATTGTGTTACAAAAACAAGATTGAAAAAGAATATCAAAATCAATGTGCAATGGTGGAAAACCTTACGTCTCAGTTTACTGGAGAAATTGCCTTGAAATCTGATGAAATAATCGCATTGAAAGATGAAGTAGAGAAGTTATTAAAAACAGTAGAAATAAAAACTGAAGGTAAGCTTGGTAAAAGATGCGTAATGTTTTAATTGCTTTTATCAGAGTTAGAAACGTTTGGATGTTTATAGTTTTATTTATTTTATATTTTTTTAACAGAACTCAAAAATATGGAAGCGAAATTGGTTCAGGACACAGACGCTTCAAGGGAGCTAGCCTACCTGAAGGGTCAGGAGATCAAAAAGTTACTGCAAAAGATTGAGGAACTAGAAGCGTTCAATGATGAGTTGGAACAAGAATTGAAGAAAGAAGTCGCAAGTAAGATACAAGCAATAGATGCGTTGCAGAGAGAAAATGAACAGTTACATTTCACCATTGAGGAAGATAATAGCAATCATGAAATTATGATAAAAGAAAGAGATAACATCATCGAATGTTTGGAAGAGCGTGTTAGAGTTATCACTGTTCAACTAGAGTCCCTTCGTAAAGATTACGAAACTAGTACTCTGACATGGGAGAAGACTAAGGTTGACATGCGAGAGGAGCTAGACGACAAAGACAATGAAATCGAAAAATTAAAGGAAGATATTTGTTTATTGCGAAACGAATTAGATCAAAACGTCTTCAACGCTGAGAAAGTTGAAAGTGACCTAAAGCGGCAGGTAGAAGAAATCATAAGACAGAACAGTGATGCTGATTCTAAAAAGAAGGATCAGATCAAGAAATATATTGAGGAGATTAACCAATATGAAATAAGAGTCATTAATCTTGAAAGAGATGATGAAGCTTTAAGAGTTGAGTTGAAAAATGAAAAGGCAGCCAAGGAGATACTTGAAAATGAAAAAGCAGGTCTTCTTAAACGAAATGAGAGTTTAATCAGAGAATTATACCAAGAACAATCGTTATCGCTGGAACTTAAGGCTGAAAAGAATGCTCTGCTACAAGAGAAATCGATGTTGACTGAAGAATTACTGGGAGAAAAATCTGCAAGACAAATATTAGATGAAAAACAACAAGCTATTTTATCAGAGAAGCAAGTTCTGGAGCAGCAATTATTTGAAGAAACAACAATAAAGAACATGTTAGTTGAAGAAAAGGACAATCTTACTGCACAACTTGTAGAGGAAAGAAATATTAAGCAACAGTTGGAGCATGGGGAGATAGGTTTGCAAGAAGTGACGGAAACGTTACAACACAGATTAAATGAAGAGTTGAGGCTCAGAAGTAACCTCGAAGAAGAAAGAGATTACCTCATACGGGAGAAAAATGACTCCATTGAGACGTTGGCTCAGTTGAATCAGCAAATAGCTATGGAGACTGCTGCTAAAGATCTTTTACAGGAAGAGGTAAACAGACTAACCGATAGTTTGAAAGAAGAAATCTTATCGAAGGAACAGGTGTGCAAAGAGAAACAAACTCTTTTTGATGAGTATAGTTGTTTAAAGAAAGAGATTGCAGACCTTAAACTTATTGAAGAAACCCTTACACGTGAAAAGGAACAATTGAATAAAGAAAAACAGCTTCTTCAGGATGAAAGTAGTTCTTTAAAAGATACTATTAGCGAACTGAATTCAAATAATGAAAGTCTATTACGTGATAAAGACTTATTGTCTGAACAAAATCATAACTTGCAAAGTGACATTGAGAGCCTTAGAAACAGTATTGTTGAGCTTCAAACGATCCACGATAACATGTCTGAAGACAAACAAAGTATATTTGATGAAAACAGTTCCCTTAAAATCAACTTTGCACAATTGCTTGAAGAAAAACAGAAAATGTTTGATGAAAACAATACTCTGAAAAATGATATTGTCAAACTTAAAGTGATCCAAGATACCCTTACTCACGAAAACGAGCATTTCTGTGAAGAAAAACAGTCTCTTTGTAATGAAAACACTAATTTAAAAAATGGTATTGAAGAACTTAAGGCTGTTCAAGCAACTCTAACAAGCAACAACGAACAAATAAACGAAGAAAAACAAAAGTTATATGATGAAAATAGTTCCCTGAAAGACGCCTTATCAGAACTGAAGATATTGCATGAAAATATCACCATAGTAAAAGAAGAATTAGACAAAGAAAATCAGAGTGTGATTAATGAAAATAGTTCTCTGAAAAATAACATTACGGAATTGAATACGATTAAAGAGATGCTTATACATGATAAAGAAGTACTTGGTGTTGAAAAAGAGACATTAATGCAAAATTTGAGTGTAGAGAAAGCTGCTCGCGATGAATTGGAGAGTGAGAAGAGCTCAGTGTCTGACACTCTTAAAGAGCTCCAAGAAAAGTTTGAAATTGACATGAAAGTGAAAGAGGAACAACTATCAACAGTATCGTCTGAACTCCAACAAGTGAAACTAGATGTGAAAAGTATGTTTTTATTCTTTATCCCATAGCAGATTTTTATATTACTTAAATTATAAGTTTATGCTTAGTTAATTATTCTAATCTTCATTTCAGAACATGAAGACAAACATTTAAATATAGTGTCAGTCGTAGAAAGTGGTTTTGGGAAGCTTTTGCAGAATATTAAGGGAGAGAAGATTGATAATGATGTGTTGCAGAAATTGATTACTGTTGAGAATGAAGAAGGCATGTCTATAGAGGAGAAATGCCATCTTCTTATCAACGTAGCGGATACACTAAGAACAGAATTGTCGGTTAGACAAAACCTGGCGATGGCGTTAGAACATGAGAGCACAGCAGTAGATGAGTTGAAGGATATTATTAAACAGAAAGAGATGCAAGTGTTCGACCTTCAAACAGAGGTAAAACGATTGCAACAGGTTGTCTATGAGAACCAAGTTGGTATGTATTGTTTTTATTATTCATCTACTTTAAGTATGTGGAGAGTACTTTTAGTTAGTCTTTCTTTCTTATCCTGGTTTCGTACTTACAAATTAACACTTATACATTATTTTATGTCGTTGAAATATTTGAGATTTGTAACATAACATCAGCTCACGATTCTCAATTTGTTTAGTCAGAAATACATCTATCGCAAGATGAACTAAGCATCACCGAGCTTTGTGTTAGACCAACGTGGTAGGTCGTGAGCCGTATTGCCGTCTATAATGGGCGAGCGAGAAATTCATAACTCATTAGTGTAAGTCCGGTACCGGGAATCGAAACGTCGCTCCTTGTATAAGAAGCAAGCTAAAAGCACAAAAAGCTCTGTCACTGTGGTCCTGTGTGTTACCGACAGTAAATTGAGATTTATAAAAGCCAAATATTCAATGTATCTAAAAGGTAAATAGGAATACTAAACTACACAAAAATCTAATACCTTTATGTTTTTAGAACTGTCAAAACAAACGGAAATCTATAACACGACAATGGACGCTAAAGTGAAAAATATCCAGACGTTACAACAAGAGAACAAATCTTTGAACAACGAATTAAATGATGTGAAAGTGCAGCTCGAAGTAAAAGTCCATTCTTTGAAGGAGAAGCTGATTGACAATGAGAATTTGACGGACAAATTGAAGAAGACTTACGAGTGTCAGATCGAAAACTTAAACGTAATGATAACTAAATTGACAAGTTACTTGAAAGAGAAAACAGCTGAATTAGAGTCTTTAAGAAAGGAGAAAGATAAATTGCAACAAGTTATTGATGAGAACAATAGAGGTAAGATATAATACAACTCATTGGTTTGTTGTTTATCAAGATAAATTGGTTCAGTTATTTTTAATAATTATTATTCATCATCACTAATTTAAGAGCCACGCTCTTGTCGGTGTAGCATTCTCCATGCTACTTTTTAGGGACAAATAAGGCAGTGGTTTCCCTCTTGCCTACCGCCCAATAATAATTAAATTAATATTTATTATTATGTTATGGATAATATATCTATTTATACTTTCAGTTGTAACATCCCTAGAAGAAGAAGTGAAAATTCAGAAGCAGAATCAAGAGAAGCTTATAAGCGATTTTGAATCCGAGCGACAAGTAATTAAAAACATGGTGACTGTCACTGAATCTATCATGGAGGATCAGAAAGTAAGCCTCACCAAAGTAATAAGCGACCATGAGAAAACCATAGAAACATTACAAACAGAGAAAAAAGCTTTAGAAGAACTAATTGAAGCTACTAATAAGAAAGCCGACGAACTTGTACAAGAGAAGCAAGTCGCCTTCGAAACAGTATTCAAAGAACTAACCGAAATAAGAAAAGAAAAAGAGACCATCGAAAAAGAAATGACTATAAACAAAGAGTTTTTGAACAAAGAGATTGCAATGCTCAAAGAAGAATTGACGTCTATATCAAGTAAAACAGAGTCGTTAGACGTGCAAAATAAGGTAATTATGAAAGAAAAGAAACAGATTCAGAAAGAGCTGCAGAGAGAGGTGGAAGCTTTGAAGGAGGAAATAAAGGCAAAAGTGTTGGTTATTGAAAAGTTGGAAACACGAAATGAGGAGTTGAATAGTGTAATTGATAAGTTAAAAGATGGTACGTATATTTTGTGTTTACAATCTTTTTATTTACTGTTTTAGCAATGAATGTTAAAATTGTCATAAGGTAGCATAAAATTGTCTCGGATAGTGGCGTATGTAGTATATTATACTATGTACTAACATGTGCTTTGGCTTAAAGTTATATGAAAGGTAAGTTAGGTGGTTTGAATTTTTTCTTTACTGAGCTGGCTAGGGACCTTGGTAGAGTTTATACCTGATTATATATCGTTGTATCCTGTTATTCATCGAAAATGTTTACATTACAGACTTACTATGCCTCCAAGAGAAAGACAACGAACTGAAAATAAAAAAGGATTCCTTAGAATCTGAACTTCTGAATAGAATTGAAAAATTAACTAAAGTACTTAGCGATGACACAGCTAAGAACGACAAATTCAAATCAAAACTTCAAGAAAAGCTGCAATCGAAATCTGCTGTACAAGAAAAGGTCAAGGTTCTTACTGACGAAATCATAGACTTGGTGAATGAGAAGAATGAGTACATATCCAAATTGGATGAAGTGAGGGCCGATTGGGAATCTAGTGAGATCAAAGCAAAAGAAAAGATTGACTTGCTGAAAATGGAGAACGCTAACCTACATGAAGTTATTGAAGATAATAAAACTGGTGAGTATTGGATATTTGCTCACTTTATGAAGGTAAAAATAAATCATTTTTTAAATGCATACATATTGTATTGTTTTTTTTACAGTGATATACAACTTGGAAACGCTAGTGAAAAGGGAATTGGAGCATAACCAGAAACTCCGCGAAGACAACACCAGCGAAAAACTGAACATCGAGAACAAATGTTCTCTCTTACAGGAGTACCAGACTAAAGCAGAAAAACAGCTGCAAGACAGAGATAGAGAGATATACTCGCTGAAAGAGCAAGTCAAAACCGAAGCGAAGTTAGCGCGGGACATCGAGAATTTGAAGGAAGAACTGACTCAGAAAGACGCGATGGTAGCTAAGATAGCTCGGGATAAGGATGAAGTTATCAACACGTTGAATAAGGAACTAGTCGATGAAAAGGCGATTAGGGAACAGTATCAAAAGCAGTTAGAAGCTAAGACAGTGACTGTGTATGAACTGCGACAGAAGTTGGAAGAGGTTAAGAGTGAGGCTGAAGTGCTGGAATCTATTAAGAAAGAGAATGAAGAATTGATCAAAGCTGTTGGCCAACGAGAGACATGTAAGTATCAGTTGAATTTGTCAAATCTTCTTTCACATCGAAGCAATTCATCTAAAAAAGCGATATTGCTATTTGAGATTTCTTTCCATTGTGCACTTACGTTTACATTACATTTTCTTTTACATTTCTTGTTGAATTGCTTCGATGTGGCCTTTTTAACCCCCCAAGTGTCATATTGGACAATGTTACATCTCTTGAATAAACTTTGTGACTCACGCTTGTTATTTATAATAAATATTACTTGATGAACGTCAAGAAAAGATCAGTTTCTATCTGGTTAGCACTGGGAATATGCTGTCTTCTATAATGTA
This sequence comes from Pectinophora gossypiella, assembly GCF_024362695.1. Classification (NCBI taxonomy): domain Eukaryota; kingdom Metazoa; phylum Arthropoda; class Insecta; order Lepidoptera; family Gelechiidae; genus Pectinophora; species Pectinophora gossypiella. Next base: position 4,775,975 of record NC_065420.1, on the reverse strand, counting down.
AATTTTTATAAGTTATTAAATGAGTAGGCACGAACTGGTAAAAATAATTTCACGTAGGACTTAAATAGATGATTTCAAATTACGTACACGTCGTTAGTGTTGTAACTACAAATTAAAAGAGTTTCTATTTGATGAAATATTGGTCCCGATTCCTGCAGACACCTCCTAAATTTATTTTAAGTTATACATGTCGTTTTCTTATCCGCTGAAAAGGAAAGGGACGGATAATTGACAGCTGTTAATTTTAAAATGAATGAATAACCTGGGCAAATCAAATAGATATTTCACTGGTATGCAACTCGTTTGAAGTGTGCTCCATAATTTTTATGCCTGTCGATTACCCGTCCCTTTCCTTTTCGGCGGATAAGAAAATGACAGGTATAACTTAAAATAAAATTTGTTGGTGTGTACCGGAATCAGCATCAGTGATTCTAAAAATATTTGTTGGTATTTAAAATATTGTGACAAGGCCTAGAGACGGTTCTTTAATTTAATTTTTGTTCGCAGTTGCCGCGATCCAAGAAAGGTTATCAAGCCACAAACTCTCGAGCCAAACCGAGAAGGACCTGCGAGACCGGCACCAGGTTAGCACCCCCACCTCAGATCTCACTCACTCCTCCATGGAGAGCTTCAAAACCATCACTGACTTAGAAAAGATCATTCATGACAAGAACCGCACCATTACCGCTCTACAGAGCGACATCACCTACCTGAAATCACTAATGGCAGACTCCGAAAACAAACTGTTGGATGTGACCAAAGAACTTGAAATAACAAAGGAGAATTGCGAGCAACTCTCGTGCCAACTGAAGAAGATCGTCCATCAAAAGAACGAAGAGATCGCGGATTTGAAAAAACAAGTCTCAAAGATGAGTGTCACCGAAAACCGAGCTAGTCAAATCATTAAAGTCTCGGCGAAGTACCAGGCAATCATACTGAAGAGGATTGCCGAAATTAAGTCCAATACGATACTGAAAGAATTGACCAACTTCGGCAACACAGCCAATTCTGATAGCGAGCTAAAACGGAGCTTGAACACCGGCGCCATCACTATGGAGGATTTGGAAAACTTTTTGGAAACCACGGACAGACATCTGAAGCGATGCTCCGAAAAACAAGTGCTGCTGCAGAAAGAGAGAGATCGATTGATTGAAGTGAACAGGATTAACGAATCCGAAATTATAAATTTGAAGAAGTTTTTGACTGAGCTGTCAGTTAGTTTCAAGACTTTCAGTTCAATTAAGGATTTGTATTCGCAAAAGCTGAGCAGGGTGGTGTCCGTGCAAAGGACGGTGAGACGCGAGATATTGGGGCTCGAGGGCCACGTGACGGACGCCATGATGTGCAAGTTGGAGCGCGGATACGCAGCTGTCATGCAGGACTTGTCTGAATGTTCCATGAACCTGGAGAGATGGGTGGAGCGGTGCATTGCGAGGACGATTTCGGCTGAGAAGATAAAACAGGCCTTCATAAATGAGACCGAGCGAGCGTCCATGGCTCCCTCGAGTTACCAGAACGCTAGCCTCGAGGTGCAGCTGGATGAGCTTGAGAACTCGTTCCAGAAGCTTCTAGAAGAAGTGGTGCGAGCTCAGAAGGGCGAGGGCGCGCGCGAGCCGCAGGCCGTGACCGTGATGGAGGTTCGCGCCGAGTACGAGGACAAACTCAACCGAATGAAGGCTAAAATGGTCAGTATTGCACCCATACTGTTATTGATATTACTCTATCAAATCGTGTGGTGGTTCTATTTAAAAATGGATCATTGAGTGGTGTGGCTTTAATTTATTTGCATTGTTTTCTGTTATGACTTGTAAAGTCACTTATTTATACAATAAAACTGTTTAGCGGACATTTTTGTTTTATTTTTTATATGCTTTAGCCATTTTAGTGTTCGTTAAAACATGGAGAGGTACCTATAGTTTGCGTAGAGTAGTTTGCTTTCCGACCTTCTAAAAGGTAATACAACTTTCTTAGCTTGCATGTTTTGGGCGTTTATCTCGCATGCATTGTGTATATCGTAAACATCTATGTACATTTTTGGAAACTTTTTCAGAAACAACTGTACCAGGAGCAGATTCAAGTGTTTAAAGACAAGCAAAGGGAAGAGATAGCGACGTTGGAGCGTGAGCTGCAGAAGACACGGGACCGGCTGGCGGAGTCGAGCCGCGCTTATGAGGAGCATATAAAAGCGTTGACGACTGAGTTGTGGAGCGTCGGCGAGAAGTTCCTTATGAAGAAGGACGAAGCTGAGTGGCTGAGGAAGAAGCAGCGGTCAGGCTCGCTCATGTCGTTGCAGCATGTACATTCGGTAAACTATTGGTTCGGTATACTATATCCATACACTCCTGGAGAGCGGAGGTTGACATGCCGCCGCGCACTTAGCGCTCATCGCGTACCACGCTGCTTCAAGCGCCGCCATCGCCATATTTAACGTCTGATAAGCATATTTATACAAAGAGTATGTTAGCGTCGATGCGAATCGATCTTAATACATTTCGTTATTGCTTACTTTCAAAAGTCCAGATTCCCCTTTTTCCCCCTGCCCTAAAGACAAATTTTAGATTGATATCTTGATTCAGAATATACTAGAATAAATATACCAGTTGGTTGAAGTTTAATTTATTTTCCAGGACTAGCATTATAAGGAGTTTGTGATTACCAACAGCATGCTATATCCTTTCATGACAAGGTCGACATATTGTCGTTTATATGAGAGTCTATAGAGAGTAAACTTAGAGTTTACCACGTATGTAGCCAAGAACAAATAGCGAGACGAGACATTGTTGCGAGAGTGTTAATTAGTGACAAGTTTTCGTCAGGCGTTTCAGAATTGGATTGCAGTCGCATACATTCATCCTTTTCTATTTTGATAAATCGGTATCATTCTTCTTGATAATCATACCTTCTTCTTATCGTGTGGGTTGTGAGGTGGAATACCAACCTCATCAACCCTAGTGCCAGGGTTGCTATTGAGCCGCCAAAGGCCCCTGACATGGCTCATGTAACGACTACATATTTACTTCAGTAAGTAGTAACCGGGACCAACGGCTTAACGTGCCTTCATCTTACTTTCGGACAATCAGGTGACCAAACTAGGGATCACAAAGCGATTTTTGTGATATGTCCCCACCGGGATTCGTACCCGGGACCTCCGGATCATGAGCCCGACGCTCAACCACTAGACCACGGAGGCCGTGATAATCATACCAATGGCAAGTGACCTATTTTGTGTCATGTTAAAAATAAATAAATAGTAATAACTTGTAACTTCACAGGCCGGTTTAGTTCCGAACCACGAAGAGCCTCCGTCGCGTCCATCAGATACTCACTCGCTTCGCTCCCTACCCGTGCATACTGGCAACGCTCGCGAGAAACGCGGTAAGTATTATAAAACATACATATAACATAAACAGCCTATATACGTCCCACTCTTGGGCACAGGCCTCCCCTCAACCGAAGGGGTCAATTTTAAGCACAAATCTAAAACAACCGTCTTGAACATTGGCCAATAACCCGACAGAATTAAGTTAACAGCACACGTCAAACGGTTTGCATACCAGCGAGATACCTTTTTGGTTATTCATTAATTTACTCATTCCTACTAAAATTAAAAGCATTAAAAAATCATCCGTCCCTTTCCTTTTCGGCGGGTAAGAAAATGACAGGTATAACTTAAAGTAAAATTAGGAGGTGCTTGCAGGATTCGGGGCCACTAACTATGTATGTAGTTTCATGTGTATTTATGTTATTTTCCAGAAGGGCGCGGCTTGCACATGTCAGACGAGGAGGGCGAGGTGTTCGACAACCGCTGTCTGAAGGAGCTGGCGACGCCGCGTCGGGAATCCAACGCGGGACAGCGGCTGTCGGAGCTGCGCTGGAGGAACTCGTTCTGCCCGCCACACCTCAAGAGCTCCTACCCGGCGGAGACGCAGTTCGCACACGCATTCGATGAGGATGATATTAAGGTTAGATTACATTCATTAGTCTCATATCGTCGTCTTATAATCAAAAGCGTCCACTGTTGGGTTTAACGCCATAGTACGGAAGCGAGTGGCATCCCTGTTAAGTCGATTGAGGGGCGGTACCAACAGCCTCCCGGAACCCATTGTTGATAGGTGGGACAGTCCTATTCTAGGTTTTAGCGTCAGGCTGATCATCCGAATGTCCGAAAGTAAGATGATCCGTGCTTCGGAAGGCACGTTAAGCCGTTGGTCCTGGTTACTACTTACTGATGTAGTCGTTACAAGAGCCATGTTAGGGGCCTTTGGCGGCTCAATAGTAACCCTGTGGTGTCAAAATTGATGAGGTTGGTACTCCACCTCACAACCCACACGATAGAAAAAGGTTTTTGGGTGAAGATGCATGTGTTCTCAAGATATTTTACGAGGAGGATGCTGTTGTAAATAATAACAACTTGGCAGTTCCAATGTGTGTGTAGGATAGGTACTAACATAGTTTATGTTCACGTTGTTACTATCAAATATGGATTTAGGTCTGAAATAAATAATAATTCATTCATTCATTCAAAAACCACGTAATCGTCTTTCTGAAAATTGACATTCGTACGTTATTTTTGTTAACAAAATGTCGCAACAGACAAGCTAGGTACAAACCAGGTAAAAAATTGTGGTGTCGTACGACACAGATATATATACATTTGCAACATTAAAATATACACACATAACACGTAAAATATACACAATATACACACATAATACGGTTCCCCTTTCCTAATGTACCAATTTTTATTAGCTTTCTACCTTGAAATTTAAGGAAATGAATTTAGGGAAATGGGGGGTTAGAAAGAGACAAAAATAGCATATGATGTCTCTCTCCATCACTTCAACTATATCCACTTAAAAATCACGTCGATTCGTCGCTCCGTTTTGCCCTGAAAGACGGACAAACAGACAGACAGACTTTCGCATTTATATAATATGGATGCGTGTTGTACAGAATGCGGGAGCGGTGAGTATAGGTCGAGCCAGTACCCTGCAGAGGAAGGAAGTCGGCATTACGGCCTACAAGAAGCCTGGCCCACCCACGCCCAGCAAGCAAGCTGGTCGGCTCTCAGCCACGGTATGTTACATTTGCTTTTTTAAGATTTAATTGAGTCACCAACAGTTACTACATCGTCACAATGGCACACAACTCATTTAACTTAATTAGGGTAGTATCCTGTAATAATACGTTTTTCTATGACGTTCCATAGTAATTTCGTGTTTTGACATTTAGTAAAAAGTAACTGATATGACTAGTTGGAGACCAGTCTATTTAATATAAATGTGGTGTGATATTATTCTTATTTATATTTTTTATACATAGGGTTTCCTCACAATGTTTTTCTTCAATGTCAAGTATGTAATATCAATTAGATTTATGATCCGGAAAGAAGTGGAAAAGAAATCTTTTTCTTTATTATTATTATTGTGAAATCACTTTGTGAGACTGTTTGTTTGACTAGGACATTGCAGGCTGAATCACTTGTGGATTCCGTGCTTGGGAAGGCACGTTAAGCCGTGGGTCCCGGCTATTAGCCGTAAAACACCTCCACCAACCAGCATTGGAGCAGCGTGGTGGAATATGATCCATACCCTCTCCGGTTGATTGAGGGGAGACCTGTGCCCAGCAGTGGGACGTATGTAGGCTGTTTATGTTGTTATGTATGCACTCCTGTCGTATGGCAGCATGTTGTATAAATACGGTACTCGTTTACGGAGTGTTCTATCATCGAAGTAAGTTATGTTGTTATTGGTATCAGGACTCGGAGTTGCGGGAATCCCTCCGCGTGGAGGTGGAGCCGGCCGCGGCGCGTAAGACCAGCACTCCCTCGCGCCTGCGCTCTCTCTTCCGCTCCGGACGTAGCGACGCTGTTGATGTAAGTGCTATTAGATAGAACAGAACCGATCGGCCTAATCACTATGCTAATGAACGTCACAATACTGACTCCTGTACTTTAACAGATGTTTGAAGCTATTGTAAAACATTATTGTAATATAAATTATAAATGTACTGAATTAATTCTCCTGTTTAATAGTACGAATGACTAGAACGTACAGTTTACTAGGTACCATCACATCACTAATTTAAGAGCCACTCTTGTTGGTGTAGCATGATTGCTACTTTTTACCATAAGCCATAAAGTCCATAAACGATTATATCTTAATACAGATTAACTTTTATAATGACTTCCATGCGTAGCGGGTGTTAGTTTTCAGTCACACCATTCGATCGAAAGTCGATATGATCGAATAGTCGAGTGATTTAAGCGATATGGTAACGACTGATAATCGTCGTTGACTGTTCCATCGACGTCGATCAATAGAGATTTGTATGGTAACAACTGACGATCGACGTCGATCGATAGCGATGTACTCTGTGCTTAGTAGCGGTGTGCAGTTGTTATTGTCTTCTACCTATACTTATTTGTTTTCTTTTTTGCAGGGAACCCCTCGCAGAAGATTGAGTAACATTTTTAGAAAGAAGTAATTACTGGAAGTATTGTTGACTTTATATGCAATTGTGGATGGAAATTAAAATTATTAATTTATTTTTTACTCCTCATTTTTTTGTTGTTTTATTATATTTCTCGTAACTAACAAACCGCATTTTATTTTACGTAGGAATAAAAGAAGGCCTAAGTATTAGGGCGTGTACTTGCATTCTTATTTACATAAAACTTTATTTACAGCTCTACATACATACATACATAAACTCACGCCCGTAATCCCTAATGGGGTGGGCAGAGCCACAAGTAATCAAAGACAACTTGCAGCCACTGTTGATACGATGTCGTAAGCTGGATATGATGAACCTTATGGTGATAAGGGATCAGCCTATCGCCCATAACATTCGTCCATCATGTTAGAGGACACAATCCCTCTGTCGGTTTTTACGACATGCCCGGGAAGACAAGCAGCTGAACGTTTTCTATGTTTTTTATTTGCTCCCAGAACAGCATAGAAGCGCTCTAATACAGCTCAGCGGATTACAGCTCTAATCCTTCGCTTACGACTAGTGTCAGGTAGAGATAGAGATAGTTTTACAACTGTCAGACTAAATTGTTATTCCCAATTTGCCACCGTGTGGATTGCCCCCAGGTGGCAATCGGGAATAGAATTTGCACCAATTCCCAGTTACCACCTGGCGGTGACTGGGAACCTATTGCCCCCCATCCAAGTCGTTGTTTGCGGCGTGGATCGCCAACTCCACCTCACCTCATCGCTCTGTATATTTCCGGACCCATCGAGTCCAGAAATGATCCGCCAAACGCAAACCCTTTTTCCATTTTACCCGACGGAAAAGGCCAGGTGGCAACTGGGAATTGGTGCAAATTTTATTCCCGATTGCCACCTGGGGGCAATCCATACGGTGGCAACTGGGCCAGAATCAGCACGAAATATACGCTAAAAACTCGGTCCATAAATAACTACACTTAATATTGTGTAAGTATTCTTATTTGACCAAGTACCTCCCTGCATTAGGTTCTTAGCCGCTTTCCTAGCTCAATAGCTTCTATAAGCACTGTTGTTTTCCTTCTCTGTGTTCAGGTGTCTATTTCAAAGGCAGACGCGGCAAAAGGCAGCGTCAGTCGTTCGAGCTTTTAGGTCACTTCACTCAGTTTGCGCTTTGTTCTATTACTAAACGTACACTCGAGTCAAACGAGTCTAGTTATGAACGTGTACTTTTATAATGTGGCTTCACTTTGGCACCACTACTTGGTCGGACAAATGGGGAGCGCTGAAGGTTTTCACCATAGTTAGTTTCATAGTTAGCACATTATGTTAAGAGGAGACATTCCTACGTAGATATGTAACCACCGTGGTCCAGTGTTTGAGCGTTGGGCTCACAATCCGGAGGTCCCGAGTTCAACTTCCGGTTGGGCTTGGGACGTATCACAAAAATCACTGTGAACTCTAGTTTGGGTAAAACATTGCAGGCTGATCACCCGATGGTCTGAAAGTAAGATAGTCCGTGCTTCGGAAGGCACGTTAAACCGTTGGCCCCGGTTACTACTTACTGATGTAAGTTCGTAGTCGTTACATGAGTCATGTGAGGGGCCTTTGACGGCTCAATAATTACCCTGATATCAGGGTCGATGAGGTTGGTAATCGACCTCATAACCCAAACGATAGAAGAAGTAGATGTGTAAGAAATAGGTATAAAAAAAATAAAAAGTATATTGTACACGACTGTACTTGCAACTCGACACCTCACCCCATTTTCCCCTACTAATTTTATTTTTAATTGCAACCTTAATTTTACTTACATCACAATTTTCATGAACTAATGGCTCGTGCCGTGTTATGTTCACGTGTTTATTATCACTTTGTATAGACACGACCTATTAATAATAAGGGGCTATCCAGGCAATGTTCCCCAAAAAAATAAATAGATGGCGCTGTACAGACTTGCCTTCGTTTCCTTCTAATTTCATGGTTGTTACACCTCGTTGTTACACCCAGGCAAAACACATCTTCCACCCATTATTAATCTGATCAAAATACATAAATGTGATCCAAATATCAAGCAAGAATTATTTTTATATGTCATCATCATTATCAGCCGTACGACGCCCACTGCTGGGCATAGGCCTCCCCCAAGGATCTCCACGACGATCGGTCCTGGTCGTCGGTCCACCTTGTAGCGGGCCTACCCACTGAGCGTCGGCCGACACGTGGTCGCTATTCGAGAACCTTTCCGCCCCAGCGGCCATCGGTTCTCCTCGCTATGTGTCCTGCCCACTGCCACTTCAGCTTTGCAATTCTCCGAGCTATGTCGCTGTCGGTGATTTTTATATGTACCTCTGCCATTACATTACTTAGGTATATTTTTGAATAATGATGTACCTGAACAATGAGAAATAGGCAATTACCACGTTAAATCTGTACAACGCCATCTATAATTTTTTTACGGAACGTAGCCTGGAAAGGCCCTTATTAGCAACTTAAAGTTATCCATAACAAGGCCATTTCTTGTAATAATAAGGCGATAGTACAAAACGAAGACATCGGATATTTAATAGAACTAATTACATGTCATAATAATTCTACGTAGAATCTACGACACTAGCGCCGTGGTCGCGGACTTCTTTCGTGGCGCGGCCTATATGTATTTTAAACCTTTAATTCTCGTTGTTATAAGTCGATGTTTATAATATAATCTGTGGTCAAATAAAAGTATAAAATCATTTCATTTATTTTATTTTCATAGAAGTACACCACGGAAATCACTGTAGCACCAAACATTACATACAAATGTACAAAATTGTGCCAGTTACATTACATCACTCCTTACTTATCAGGGAATTGTAGAACACTGTACACAGTCAATTATATTATTTATATTATGAGCTGTGAAAAGAATTAATTATTACAAAAATCCTCAGCGATTTCTCCCACTGCATAAAGTAAAACATTCTAGTGGGGATTACTATAATATAATATTTATTTTAGGTATCTTCTACCATCAACATCAACTCATAATTTTAGGGATCAACAGGGCAAGGACAAGAAACATTAAAAATCTTGTATTAACATTTCGGCTGTCGACGATGTTTTCTTAACCATTGACACAATGTTTTCTCGTGCAAAGTTGTTCAAGATCACCGGCACAGACCTTATAATTTTAAGATTTTTATTGTTGACAGATATATATTTTTTTCCTTCTCGTCCACCAAAGTGTCAAAAGTTACTAATACACAAAAATAACCCGTTGTAAAATGATTTCATGATATTTGTGACGCCTATAATATAACTGACTGTGTAAAATGATTATCTGTCTCTATTCTTAAAATATTTGAGTTTAAAGCTGCGATATATCTAGAATAATTTTTGGAAAGTTTCAGATAAGGAATAAAATATTTTATTTATTTTTGATTCATATTTTGTCATAGATTCTTTGTATAGATTTTATGCATTACCATAATTGTTATGAAAAAAATTCATGACAATACAGACTAATAATTTAAGATCCTCTGGGCAGTACAGTAGCAATCAAGTATACATCAAAGAGTTTACACACGACTAGATTAAATAAAATGGAAAACCAAAACAATGGTTGTCAAATGTGCTTCAAAACTCAAAAGAAAATAGGGACCGCAACATTTCTAGATATTTCAATGATCTAAAAACTCTTTAATCGGGTAAAATGAATGGCCGAAATTGAAACTAGCCGGAATTAAAAAGAAAACGAAAAAAAAACATTTGGCGGGAATTTCAATCGATGACAAAATGTAAAACGGATAAGTTGTACCTAGTAGGCAGTATGTATGTTTGCATTGTGTATTTTTGAAGGGAAAAATTTGGAAATATACACATACATGATAAGTAAGTCAATAAGAAATAAATGAGTTCTATTCGGTACTTATAAATTAAATGGGTAGGTACTTACGTATTATGTAACTGTTATTCAAGTTATTTTATTATACATGTTTTTGGCACAAGAAATCATAAATAATACTATTAGATAATAAAATAAATTGTATAAACTGCAGCGTATTTTATTTTTTTGTGTAGTACCTATCGGTAACGTTAATGAAACGGACACGCAAACTTTGAACTCAAATAATGTAAGAATTATATAAAATATAATTTAACGTAAAATATTTGAACATGAGTATCTACACACTAAAAACTAAGTAAGTAGATATAAATAAATAATCTCAAAACATTCTAACATATAAAATTAAATTGATTTTAAACCACTTTGCTATAGAAAAAATGAAAGAAAAATAAATTTTGTAAATAAAAATCGCTACCATGATGATTTTTAACAAACATGTTCGAATAACCAGTTTCTAAAAATAATGTTTTGTAATGAATTAAAGTGACATATGTTTCAGAAATCAGTTTCTAAGCTACGTAAAGCTTTACGATATATATCGCACGAGGATAACATGCTGCCATTTTATAACAAGTATTTTTTTCTAAACTTCGAATAATTATCGGACTTTGATAGAAATACATTTTTCTAATAGCATAGGTAAGAATAACTTCTATAATAGAACTATTAAAAGATTTACGGGACTTACCTAATCACGCACAAAATATAGATATTATTTTATAGAGTTTTTTTATTAATAATATTATCTTTTGATTATATTATTTTTGTTAGAATGAAAAAGCGTCACTAAGTAACTAGGAGACTAAGAGTGACAAAGAGAGATGAAATAAAATGGCCGAAAGTTAAAATGTAACATGTTAAAATCCCACGATATATTGCTGCTGTTTTTTGAACAAGTCTAAATACATATCAAAATATAAAACTACATTCATTAATATTACATTTTCCAATTAGTGTTAGGTACCTAATTATTTTGTTAATTGCATTTTATTATACCTTTGTTATTTTTATACAATTTAAGTCAATTAGGGCCAATAACCTCTGATAATGTTTTGATAAAAAAAAACTGCATTTATTGAGCAGTTGTATCGCATTGTCTTATTAATTAAAGGGTACTTCCATAATCTACTTATATGATGGTTTGTATTACAAGCAAGCAAATCCTTGAGAAATTTGTCTAAAAACATCGGTTTTAGATATTTTGTTTACATAACAAGTGCAAGATTTTATCAAAAGTTAAACTTAGGTATTTGCATTTTGGCACCTTTTTCACACTACTGTTTACCACAGGCCTTTTAAAACTATCGCTTTTAATGATTTAGCGTTGACGTCTTCATAATCTTCATCATTGATATAATCTGATCCTTTACATCGGAAAATCAGTTCCTACCACTTGTGTTCTAACTTTCCTGAATTCACTGTTTGTCTACCAACCCACAGCAACACGGAGCATCAGTGGAACAAGTGGTGAGGTGGCCTCTTTAAGGCCTATGGCCAACAATGCGACGTATACAGACTGTTTCTTATTTAAAAATAAGAGAAAGACGAGAGAGACGTGGTTTAAAAAACGATATAGTGACTAAGATTGAGAAGGGGATGTTCAGTTGGTTTGGACACGTAGAATGGATGAAGGATAATAGGATTACGAAAGCGGTATATAAAGCGAAGGTTGATGGTAGGGCTGGCAGAGAAAGACCTAGAAGAACGTATACTGACCAAATTGGACTCACAACGGGCGTGATTGTATGAAACGATTGATGAATGTGGAGGAAGCAAGAGAAGTGTGTCAGGATCGAAGTAAATGGAATTCCATAGTCTCTGCTTACCCCGGTGGGAAATAGGCGTGAGTTTATGTATGTATATTCTTATTCAAACGTAGCTCCTGTCAAGAAGGAACAGTTGAACAAATGGGCACTCTCAGGCTGATTTTATATTTTAGTACCGAATGAGAGCCCTCTACGCTCCCCATTTGTCCGGCCAAGCAATTAATGTCATTTGCGGCAAATGTACAATAAGCAAAGTGAATAAAAGTTGTTTTCAAGGACGCCAAGCCTCTATATCAATCAAATCTTCCAAGGCTGCTATTTTCTGTCTTTCGTCAAGATCACAAGGCGCGTTCAAAGGATTTGCTTGCCTGCAACTGATATTCTGTCTCCACCTACTCGGGTCCTATTATTATGTTTTGCCTACTTATTAGTCAACATCAACACACACAAAATTAGTATCACTTGTCAAAGACATTTGTGTCACAGTCAATGCATCTAATTCCATAAGTATATTACTTACCGTTTGTACACGTTACGTCATATGCGCATTATCTATCTAAAATTATGTACACATTTAGCATTATTTATTATGTAAATTCACAAACCGTAATTGATAAGAATACCGCAATTGTGACATGATTCTCATATTTGTGATTTAATGGTGTCACGTATTTTTGGTGTGTCATGGATACAATATTTATTGGCAAATATACGTTGCAACCACGTTTCCAAAAGTACATAACCCAATTTTAATAGGTACATTGTTATAATTAACTACACTTAATAATCGTGAAACAGTGCATTCTCAGCTATATACCTCAGCTTAATTTTAATTTATAATTTTAAGTAAAGTCTAGCTAGTCCTACTGTAAGCGCTGTACAAATTCTATATTATTCTATCTACCTATTTATATTTTTATTACGGTTAACAATGATATTGATTTATTATGTACAAGTACTGAGATGTACGATTGGTAATTTCAGAGAAATATTGACCGTATTTTTTACTCATAAGACAAAGCTTAGTTCATAGACCACGCATCGGTGGTGGCGGTTCACAACTAGCACCATCAGCGCTTTGAAGCGGCGATTGTTTAACGAATATCGGGGTCTGTATGCTAGAGGCAAGCGTGAGGGTTGTGGGAACACCAGCGCGGCCACAGCGGCGCGGCACGCACGCCCTTCGCTACGAGTCGCGACCGCTGCGTGTCCAAGCGCAGGTACACGTCGGCCGTCGCTCCTTCCGCCCGGTCCGACCACAGTCTCTCTGCCAGAGCGGTCGTCCGCGGCCATACGCGCGCATCCAGCCCGCCGGGGCCCAGCTGCTCTGTCCACTGGCAAGCTGCGCCCCCGTCTATGTGCCACCCGGCGTCATTAGTCCCGATGCTCGGCATAGCGAGCGACTCTTCTGCCCAAGGTCGATGCTCATAAACCTGCTGCCAAGACCGATAGGGGCCACAGTGCCCATCCGAACTGTCCCTCCACGACCCAAACCCGCAGTCTAAGTACCATGCGTCTACGTGTGAAATAATAGACCGGAACCCAGCGTCCAAAACGGCCCTTGACTCCGGCCATCTTGACGATCCCCATATTTGAACACCTAACTTTTTATTGTCAAGACGTTCGATGTAAGGCGAGCGTGTGAGGCGAGAAGACCATAACAATGTTAATTCTGGTATTTTCCCACCATTAGCACGCTCTAAAGATTGTAGAGCACGCCGAGTAAATTCGAGCCATAGATCCATGGGATCTGAATCGTTGAAGTGCTGCGCCCAACATCGTTCTGAGACCTCGTCGCCGCCGAGGTGGAACAAATCGTCAACGCCTGTCAATTGGATTATTTCAGCGTAAACTCTCTCGAGCAAATCATATACATGAGGGTTTTTAGGATTGAGTTGTCCGCACGGTGGCTCCCCGCAGTAAGCGCTCCAGGGCTCGACTTCGATGCAGTGCGCTAGGTGGCCGAGGCCCGCGTGCGGGCCCCACGCCCACGCGCGGCCCACATGCGCGGGCGCGTCTACTTCTATCAACACGCGAATACCTCGCAATCGAGCTCGACGCACTATAGTTTTAACATCTTCTGGAGTATAAATCGCCCCCTGCCCGTAAGCTCCATGCTGCGCCAGCTGTGGAGCACTATTGAATTTTATAGGAAACGATTGTGAATCACTGGCATGCCAGTGGAATGTGTTTAGTTTACAAGCAGCCATTGCGTCTATTGTACGTATAATTTCATTAACAGGAAAGTAATTTCTTGCCGTGTCTAAGAGCAGCCCTCGATATTGGAACTTTGGAGCGTCTTGCACGGTAGCTGCTTCTAGAGTTAAGAGGGATCCGGCGTAGGGATCCATCCATACAAGTTGTGAAAGAGTTTCAAAGCCGTGACGCGCACCGCAGAACGAGTGCGCCGATATGTCTGCTACTAGCTTGTTTCCCATGGGTCGTACTGCTAATTTGTAGCTTTCATCTGTACTGAGGAGCATGCGAGGATCTCCACTTCCATTGATGGCTACTCGAACGATGAGTTCGCGCGGGTTGCCGACTGCGACGCGTCCGACGTCTCCGTTGCGTTCGAGCAAACGAAGGTCTTCTTTGAATAAGGCGAAGGCATCGGTGAGGTGTGTGGAGACGTCCCTGCTTGGAGAAGTGACGATCTTGAGTGAGAATCCGTCGACGTTGACGGGGACGGCCGCGGTGGCGAGACTGACAGGACCTGTGGGCTGCGGCCACAGTTGAGTGGAGGCGCACAGCATGTTGCAGGTGGGCAACGACTGCAGCGTCGACGACTCCGACGCCGGCAGTCTCTCGCAGCGGTCGTTTCGGCAGATCCAGGTCCATTGGGGCTCGATACCTCTGTCACAATAAAGATAAGTTGCGTAAATATGCAGCTCTGTAACTTGTTCCTGAGAGTACATTACTGATGTATAGTATCTAACTCCAGCACAGGATTCGGTCTTTTAAGGTTGACACGGCAATACCATGACCATAGACTCGAATTTTATCGCGCTTAACCTTACCACATAATTAAGTCCTTTATGGTATTAAAACACATAGTATAGTAGATAGTAGAGTAGTAGTAGTGTATTAGATTTATTGGTGGTAATTGTTTTGGTTTTTGATAATAATAAAAAAAAAAACAGTAAGCTATCTCGAAATATTTCGGTGTAGTCCGATTCGATATCAGTGTAGTCAGATGCATTGGCGGCGAGATCTACTCCTGATCTCACGTTCGGAGTGTATGGTAGATAGATAAAAAGACTTACGCGTAGAGGTTATGCAGAGGTCGGTGTCCGCCCTGGTCGTTCTGCTGGCGCCAGTAGAGCACGGCGGCGGCCATACAGGCGGCGGCGGCCAGCAACAGAAGCGCGCGCCGCAGCCGCCCCACGCGCGCGAACTGCGCCCCCGCGCCAAGCCCCAGCGCTTCGCCCCACGACTTCATTTCAACAACGCCCTACCTGTGAACAAGCAGAATTCTACATTAAATATTGTAACGAAACATTTATTTTCAATTCGCAGCTACATGAAACAGGCCTAGGTTTTGACGCATACCTACATCGGCAACTCAGTTGCTACTACTTGCATTAATATGAGGTTAACATAGCAGCACGCCTGTTTTCCCGAAGGGGGGCGAGTTTATTGCCGTTAAGCGGATACAAACACAGATATACGGTAATAAAAAAGTTACACAAAGTAATCACAATACCTAAGATGGGACTTTTTGGCGGGAACGTGAACGACATGGTTGCTTTCTTCATTGAATAGTACTAAATGATTAATACGAAGTGATGTTTTGTGGTCAATGATCGCTATCGCTAAGTTAGTCGGAAAACGTTCGCTAGTGTACCTATCCATATTTCGCTTCGTGCCAAGAAGCCGCTTCATAAGTCGAAAGTTTATGCCGGACTTTTGAGTTAATTCGTTTGGGGTACGGAGTAGGAATCTCCGAGGGAGGGAGCTTAGGTTTCATCATTCATCGTCATCACCTTCATCATTTCATTAATCATCATCAAGAAAAAAAATACATAAGACATGGCTGTATGGGCATAGTTCCCTTTGCCTTACCCTTCGGGGAAAACCAAAACAAAAAAAAAAGCTACCTGTGTGTTAATAGTAGATAGTAATGAAAAGGTAACGCAAAAACGTTAGACGAAACACTATCCAGCTTATACGGTGGCAATGATAACGATATCATCATAAGTTTTTCGTTCTGTGTCAAACCATTATAGGTGCAATTTATTTATAGGCAAAACAGACGATTAAAATACATTAGCATAGTAGTAACTCGGTTCACTGGACTAACTTTCCCTGTAGCAACTGTAAGAACAGCGACGGAATAAGTGTCTTGGCTGTCTTAAGCATTCAAAATCCTAATTTTAATTGCCCTTAGTAAGATGTCATATCATTAAGTTGGACCATCCTGCCGACAAGCCTCAGTTATAGACTCTAAGTGCCTATTTCTTATTTTTTGACGTGACTTATTGTAGGTTTGCCGCAAATAGCATTTTTTTTCCTTGTCTGGCGTCATGCGACTTGCATATTTGTCAATAATGTAGGGGGTCAAAAACTTAGGAAACGTTTATGGAGAAAGGAATTTGGATAGGTACGAAATTTTGAAATAAAAGATCATAAGGTAAGGATTATCAATATATACTTACTTACACATATCAATAGGTATAAAATAGACATACATTTAACTACAATTTAATATTATTTGCATGATAAAAGTAGTTAGCTACTTTTATATTAAAGGATCATTGCTTCTATGCTGTTATGGGAGCAAATAAAAAACATAGAAAACGTTCAGCTGCTTGTCTTCCCGGGCATGTCGTAAAAACCGACAGAGGGATTGTGTCCTCTAACATGATAGACTAATGTTATGGGCGATAGGCTGATCCCTTATCACCATAAGGTTCATCATATCCAGCTTACGACATCGTATCAACAGTGGCTGCAAGTTGTTTTTGATTACTTGTGGCTCTGCCCACCCCATTAGGGATTACGGGTGTGAGTTTATGTATGTATGTATTAAAGGATCATTAGAAGCAAGTAGGATAAAAGATTCTGGAAAAGAAGGGACTTGTCATGTAAGCAAATGGCATTAACTACTTGGCTGGAAACGCTATGTGCCCAATACACGCCTCAATATCCAGAAGACAAAGCGTCAAGCCTTTTCTGTTGCATTACGGTATTTTTTAAATTCCGCCTGATAAGATGTCTTCAAGCCTAAGCAACGGCTTATTTTGTTTATGTCTAAATCCGGCACTGTTAGAAACGTCGCTACAAGTCTGCCCGAGTCTGTACTGCGTTGAATGTTTTATGCCTCGTCTGGCCACTGCATTTCGAATGCGATCGTCTTGTCTAACGGCTACATATTAAACGACAACAAAATACAGTTTGTCTTTGTATAATTGTAATGTTCACTAAGTCAGAGAGCCTTGTCAATAGGTTGTCGCTTTCATTGAAGCTGCGGTATAAAAATGTATGAGATTGACGTAGCCAACGAAAGGTCGTGCTATTCAATCAATCTGATCGTTTTGTGTTGTAATGTACACTCATATTTGTTATATAAGTTTTTTTTATTTATCAGGCTCCCGTTGAACATGATGGATCGTCTGTAAGAGTGATAGGTTGATCCCCTATCATCACACGGTTTATCATTATCCACTGCAAATCTTTTCTTGATTATTTCTAGTTCTGCCCACCCCTTCGGGGAATACGGGCGTGAGTTAATGTATGTATGTAAGTTTATTTATGTTTCGATGTTTTAAAACAGCTCCTCAATGCGGACCCGTTCAATAGGGTATTTGACTGGGTCAAAGATAAATCATAAAATGCTAACCTAGAAATAGAAGCCCGTTTAAGATGGTCAAAAATCAATCTCATTTTAATAAAAAAAGAATATGTTTATTTGACCATAAGAACAAATTTAGGACAATAGATTAAAAACTAAAACATAAGCTTCAAAACATGAACCCTGCTCCTTAAACTAGGTTAGCATGTATCTTAAGAAGCAAAAAAAAAATACTTTGTTTATACATTGTTTTTTCGTTTTATTTCCAAATTTTATTTATGAGTTAAGTAAAAATGAGTACTACGTTTGACCGCTTCTTGATGACGTCACAGGACAGTATTTTCACAGGAACTCCAAAGAAAACTTTCGTTTTACCGTTCCGTAAAGAGTATCTCATTTGACTTGGTTGTGAAGTAGGCTATAAATGGAATACCTACTTAGTTTTTTTATAATATAACTTGATCACAACTATATCCCAATTGGGTAGTATCCTAGGTCAAAAATAAATTATGAAATTCTGATTACTAAAAATAAAGACAGATCGATAGGTGACAAAAAACATATTTTTTTTCTATTTATGAATTTTAATAATAAAAATGGAATAAGAAGTGCGACATTTTGTTACGTTTTTCTGTGACGTCATAGGTTGCTTTTTCATAGAAATTCCATAGTAATTTCGTGTTATGTCGTTTAGTAAAAACTAACTGATTTGACTAGTTGGAAACTAGTGGGTCTCATCCACCTAAAACTACTGCAGGTCCTCACAGCCGGGGTAAAGAAACCGCAAGAAAAACACCGGCACAGGGCCTTAGACGCTTTTTAATATATAAATTGTTGTAGTCAGAGGTACATCCATCATCATCATCACTAGCCCACCCACTGCTGGGGCACGGGCCTTCCCTATGGATGGATAGGGAGATCGGGTCTTAAACCACCACGCGGGCCCAGTGCGGATTGGTGGTTATTAACGACTGCTAATGCAGCCGGGACCAACGGCTTAACGTGCCTTCCGAAGCACGAAGGAGCTCGTGATGAGGTACATCCATCGCAAGTTAAACTAAGAATCCACACCTCACCGAGCTTTCTTAATTAGACCGACGTGATAGGCATTGTCAATCCTTTTATTCCGTTTACAAATATCGCATCGTTTTCATAGTACCCAACCTAACAAATAAATATACGTAAATTCATACGTCTCAAATGCAGTAGGCAGACGGAAGCATAACGACAAATTATTTAGCCCCTGTTAAGTACCTGAATAACTATTTTTAGTGACAAATACTATTTGGACAAAACATGCTTCACCAGCGTCTATATTTACCGTATGCGTCAGAAATCCAATTAGGAATCTACCTACATTGTGGGACGTAGGACGTTTAAAATTTACAACGTCTACGAACGTCAAACTACGTTTTACGACGTCACCACGTCGTTTTACGTTTCTGAACTGGCAAGGTGAAGTTTCAGTCATTACTCTATAGGTCAAGATTAAATTTTAATTATAGTTCAGACTATAAATTAGAGCTCGCCGCGCTTAGATTCGAGATGACGTGAAACTTTGCCGACATATTTCGCCGGTGACAGTTTACGGCGATCGTTCCTTCTTTAGTCGATGGCATACTGCATCCTTTGGAGTTCTACCTACCATTGTGGTGAAAGGATCCGCCATTCTGCATAGGGCGTATCCTATCCTTAACGGAACGGAATAAGGCTAGGGAGATGATGATGGTGGTATAAGTACCTACTTATACCTCTAATAATAAAAAACATAGAAAACGTTCAGCTGCTTGTCTTCCCGGGCATGTCGTAAAAACCGACAAAGGGATTGTGTCCTCTAATATGATGGACTAATGTTATGGGCGATAGGCTGATCCCTTATCACCATAAGGTTCATCATATCCAGCTTACGACATCGTATCAACAGTGGCTGCAAGTCGTCTTTGATTACTTGTGGCTCTGCTCACCCCATTAGGGATTACGGGCGTGAGTTTATGTATGTATGTATGTTATACCTCTAGGTAGATACCTATAATCTTACGTCACTCGGGCGGGACAGTCCCTTTATTTTGCAGGATTAAATGGTTTTTGATATGAACAATAACATTTAATCATAGTTCAACTACTGAAATATTTTTTACTGTGGCGTAGGTACGTAGCGCTGAGACGTCACAAGTAAGCGCGCGAAGTGTATGGGAATACATCAAACCCTAAAATCATGGCTCTTGTTGAAATACCTCGCCTTAAACTTACCTCCTGCTTATAAAACCACCGTTCGCTAGCAATACAGGCCTAATTCGTCCCGGACCACACATAGCCCATAGCAGGTCATAAACTATAAGAAATACGGGTCGGCTGACGGGCCATCCTTTGATTATTTTATGAAGCATGTGACGTCAACGCAGGATTCTCTAGGGAACCGCCGTGTGCGGTCAATGTATTCAAACCGGTGAAAGAAATGCAACGACTTGACTATTGATTGGCATAACCTAGTCTTGTCTATGATACTTTCCTAAAGGAAATTGAAACGTTCCATTTTTAAAACTATGTTTTTTGAATATTATTCAGCAACTCACCGCTCGTTCAATTAGTGATCGCCTATTGACGCGCTTATTTCGAGTACCTACGTCTTCCGCCTGTCATTTTCTCTTCCTCACTACCTACGCCATCCAAGAATACAAACTGTAGAGGTGGTGTAATTTAATTTTAGCAACCTGTATGTAGGAGCAGTGTGGTCGAGTATACTATATTTCCTCAGGTTTATGGAAGGCCTATGTAATGCATGGATAAGTGAGATTACGTATACACGTAAACATACATACATAAACAGCCTATGTACGTCCCACTGCTGGGCACAGGCCTCCCCTCAATCAACTGGAGGAGTATGGAGCATACTCTACCACACGCTTCTCCACTGCGGGTTGGTGTTGTTTTTTACGACTAATAGCCGGGACCAGCGGCTTAACGTGCCCTTCGATTCAATCCTGCAATGTCCTTACCAAACAAAGGACAGACTCACAAAGTGATTTCGATAATGTTCCTATTGGAAATCGAACCCGGACCTCCAGATCGTGAGCCCAATGCTATAGTGGGAGATGGGAGCCACCGGTACGGCAATGCAGGAAGGGGCAAGTCACAGGGACTGTAACCTGGAACCTGACAGAGGGCAGCAGTAACTGTCAGTAGGTACTATTCAGGGGCGAAGGGGAGAAGTAGTACGACTTTGAAATAGACTACTCTGAGCGCCATCCCACTCGCGTCAGACAGAGTACTGCGGGGCGAAAGGCAAGAGGGAAACCACTGTCCTATTTTTCCCTAAAAAAGTAGCACGGAGAATGCTACACTTACAAGAGCGTGGCTCTTAAATTAATGATGATCTACTCGTAATAGGCCTCCGCAAGCGACGTGGTCCAATCGCTCGTGCGTTTTATTATTTATACCAATCGATTGGTGTCTTCCACTCATTATGTATCGATATGAACGTGTACTGTATAGAACTAATCAGGTGAGGTGGGGCCTATGATGGCTTAGTAATTTTCCTTCTGTATACTCCCTTAAATATAGCTTGAATAATTGACGTATGACAGAAAGACTGAGTAGGCACGCTATGATGGCCGTTTTGACCAGTTACGTGCCGTTCCGAGGAATTTTCCCGCAGAGGGAAGTTCCTGTTGTAAAAACTCTTTCTTTCCCTTTTTCCCGCTGGTTTTCTTTTTCAAATTCTTTCTTGTACTGTGGTCTTATCTGCCTAAATGTTAGGTAATAAAGTTCTTTTTACATAAGTTTTACGCCTTTTTCCTGTAGTAATTATCCTATGCACAAGTGTAAATTAAATTATACGTTGGAAGAGCGAGGCCTTCCCAAAACAAGTATCTTCGATTACTTTCAATTTATTAAAAGGTTTACACAAATAAAACAATTTTTTTTAATAGTATAATAATGTGTAAGATATTTAATAATAGCTGGTACAGAAGAAAATAAATTTGGATATAGGTACTACTCGCTATTGGAAGCTCCTCTGTATCACAATTATTAGGTACTTTTGATTTTTTAGTTAATTTAGAAAATGTGGGTGTGATTTATACCGTTCAAATATAGTTCGTGTCTCGCCCATCAGGGTCCACATAATATCAGCGTCGTGGTTCACGCCGCGACTTGTGCTGAGTGAGGCCCTTTCATCGCAGAACGTCCACCACTACCTTATGATCACTTCGACGAACATCAGGGGGGTTAAAATGGCCACATCGAAGCAATTCATCTAAGAAAGCAATATTGCAATTTGACATTTGTTTGCATTGCGCACTTACTTTTATATGCGCAAATGTCAAATTGCTATATTGCTTTCTTAGATGAATTGCTTCGATGTGGCCATTTTAACCCCCCTGTTTCTGCTTTTTTTGTAATTGTTTTGTGATATTTTTTCCGTCTTGTTTGTGTGTGTGGCGTCCTTTTATAATAAACAATTTATATTCTATTTTTATGTCTGATTGTTGTCTGTATGTAAATCAATCATAGATATCGAATCTAACCCAGTTTGTGGTTGTGGTCACTGACTTATTTCATATGGAAGAGTAGGACAGCATACTGTGAGTAGGACTGACAAATAATGCATTAGATCAGTCTCTAGGTCAGCCCATGGTATATGAAGACCAGGTATGCTCAATCCTATGACAAGCTGCCATTGCTAGCCCATTGATGACGTGTTACTATGAAATTAGTATCTCCAACATTCCAAGGACGTAAATTTTATTATTGAAAATTAGCAGAATTACTGACTAATGTATTTACTTACTATTACATACATACATAAACTCACGCCCGTAATCCCTAATGGGGTGGGCAGAGCCACAAGTAATCAAAGACAACTTGCAGCCACTGTTGATACGAAGTCCAAAGATGGATGGATGGATGGTTACTTACTATTACTTGTCACATATATAAAAATCAATCAATTCAATAATACTTAAAAAAAAAACATTAAAAAAATCATTAATAATACTTAAAAATCATTAAAACTGTAAGTAAATCTTTTACTAAAAGTTCAAAGTATACTTTATTGCACACAAATAAAAGAAAATTGTTACAAAAGAGACTTAACTAGGTACGTGGCAAATGGCGGACTTATCGCTTAAAGCTATTTCTTCCAGACAAGCATAAGGAGAGGTAATAAAGTTCAAAGAAATTCTATGCTATGACTACGGTTCTTGGCAATCGAAATGGATTGCTTGAGTGTAGTACAATGAAAATAATACTATGTAATCTGGAATGTTCTCTTCAATACTATCTTTGGATACGCTGCATTGCGCTTGGTTGATAGTATTGCAATCTGGAACCGATGCATGATGTTATGCAAAATAGCCGCAATTAGATAAATAATTTAGGTTTTTTATTACAGGTATATTTTTTTAGTTTTGTGGTTATAATACAAATTTATTCTTATTAAAGATTCATTTATTTTTATTTTGAAAATATTTTTTACCCGACTGCGGCGAAGCAACAAGGAGGGTTATGTGTTTGACTGCCAAGTATGTACTTTTAAACCACTTGTCAGAATTTAACAAATGAGGTGTCACTAGAAGCGTCTTGATTGTCCGGTGGTTATATGAATAAGTACTTAGTTTAATTTCACATACATACATAAACTCACGCCCGTAATCCCTAATGGGGTGGGCAGAGCCACAAGTAATCAAAGACAACTTGCAGCCACTGTTGATACGAAGTCCAAAGATGGATATGATGCACCTTATGGTGATAAGGGATCAGCCTATCGCCCATAACATTAGTCCATCATGTTAGAGGACACAATCCCTCTGTCGGTTTTTACGACATGCCCGGGAAGAGAAGCAGCTGAACGTGTTCTATGTTTTTTATATGCTCCCAGAACAGCATAGAAGCACATAATTTCAAGCAGCATAATTTCACATAGTTTTTTCATTAGTCCGTTACGTTCTTACATAACGTGTTAAGATAGATACGACCCGATTCTAATTTTAAACAACACCCATCATTATCTGCCAATATGTCAAAAGCCACAATCACCTTTGATTACACGCTAATCTGTTACGCAGCGAGCACAATGCACAAATATTTGTGTCTGTGTGTAAGGAGAACGCAGAGATTACGAGATAGTTATCGAATCGTAAATTCATTGTAATCGAATCGGGCGTAGCTCAGCATTATACACTTAGCATCTCTAAGCACGTAGTTAAGTCCGCGGACCAAAGGATATATAGGATATGTGACGCCACACATAGGTACTCTGAACGAAAAAAAACTTTTTCCAATTATATTGGCCCCGATTCCTGCAGACACCGCCTAATTTTATTTTAAGTTATATCCGTCATTTTCATATCCGTCGAAAAGGAAAGGGACGGATGATTCACAGCTCTTAATTTTAGGAAGAATGAGTAAATGAATGAATAACCCGGGCGAATCAAAAGGTACGTCGCTGGTATGCAATCCGTTTGACGTGCTGTCTACTTAACTGTGTCGGGTTATTGACGGATGTAAAATTTTTAGACGGTTGGTTTAGATTTGTGCTTAAAATTGACGTGTGTTCCATAAATTTTATGCTTGTCGATTACCCGTCCCTTTCCTTTTCGGCGGATAAGAAAATGACAGATATAACTTAAAATAAAATTAGATGGTATTTACAGGAATTAGCACCAACGTGTTGGTTGACCACGTCTGTCTTCTAAACATGACTATTCGCAAGAATTTCAGAGAAATATCTTCTTGTTTCATACTTCTTAGAGCGTGATTTTGGCGTAAGTAGTCGGGTTTTTTTAGTTTTTAAATATTTTTATGTCTATCTTAATTCCAAATCGTGGTGTCTAGTCTACTGCGGCCACTGTGGTCCAGTGGTTGAGCGTTGGTCTTAGGATCCGGAGGCCGGGTTCGAATCCCGGTAGGGACATATAACAAAAACCCCTTTGTGATCCCTAGTTTGGTTAGGACATTACAGGCTGATCACCTAATTGTCCGAAAGTAATATTATCCGTGCTTCGGAAGGCACGTTAAGCCGTTGGTCCCGGTTGCAACTTACTGATGTAATGTACGTCGTCGTTACATGAGCCGTGTCAGGGGCCTTTGGCGGTTCAATAACAACCCTTCCACCAGGGTTGCTGAAGAAGAAGAAGTCTACTGTCTAGTTTATCAATCATGTTACAATTTCGGTTGGAACCAAATCTCTTGTAATCTCGTTTGAATGACGTAGATCCGATACAAAATCATTTATTTAGTATTGATTGGTAACAGAAACCGAGACGTCGATGAACTAACATAAATCTTGTATTGGGACCGCGTGATCAATCTGAAACAGACAGTTGTCGAGTTGCCGTTCCTTGGGGCTTCACTCTGTCTATGTGCACACGCAAATTCACCAAATACAAACATTTATGCTTCGTAATAAATACCAATCATCATTCCCCTAGCATTATCCCCTTTTTCACAGGTTCCGCTAACCTAACCTGAAGATTTAACAGGTCCGGTTTTTTACAGCAGCGACTGCCTGTCTGACCTTCCAACCCGCGAAGGGAAAACCAGCCCAATACAGATTAGGTCACATACCTCCGAAAATCTCGGGAATGTGCGTTTCCTCACGATGTTTTCCTCCACCGCTCAACACGGGGTAATCATTTATGATCCAAACATAAATTCGAAAACAAATTCGACAGTCATTGGTTTAGGCCTGTGCTGGATTCGAACCTGCGACCTGAAAATGAGAGGCAAGCGTTCTATCAACTGGGCTACCACGGCTCTCTCTCGTAATAAATACCAATACCATAAAGAATATTACTATGTATAGAACGGCAACGCTCCGCCCCGCACCAATTTGTATCGGGCGCCGACCTCACCCCCTCTGGGTCTTACTTTAGTCTTAAATGGCCGTCAGCCGCTAAGGAGTGAGGGAGAGAGCGGACTGTATGTCTCGCTCGCGCTTAGGCCGTACGGCGTCATGCGGGAAGAATGAGATCTTTGTATGGTATGCTCGGGATATTATTTGCTCATCATGTCAGGGGCCTTTGGCGGCTCAATAGTAACCCTGACACCAGGGTTGATGGGGTTGGTACTCCATCTCACAACCCACACGATAGAAGAAGATTATTTACTCATAAAGTGATGTTTCTCATAGTTTATTTCATAAAATAAAACATAAACAGCCTATATACATCCCACTGCTGGGCACAGCCCTCCCCACAATTAACTGGAGGGGGTACGGAGCATACTCCACCACGCTGCTCCACTGCGGTCTGGTGGAGGTGTTTGGGCTAGTAGCCCGGGACCAACGGCTTAGCGTGCCTTCTGAGGCACGTAATCATCTTACTTTTCCGGACAATCAGGTGATTCAAGCCTGCAATGTCCTTTCCAAACAAAGGACAGTCTTACAAAGTGATTCCGACGATGTCCCCATCGGGAATCAAACCCGGACCTCCAGATCGTGAGCCCAACGCTCTAACCACCAGTTTATTTCAAGAAACTTTTTTTGATGTGACTTGCGCTGTAGATTTGGCATTCTCGTCCTAGATATTGTGAAAGTGACAAAGTATATAGTTTGAATAAGTTCACTTCAATCCCAGTGCTTATCACATGTCCGATATAACGTCACACATAATGTTGGTAAGCACGAACATTACAAGGGTCGATAGTGTTGTACTGTTACCGAATTTGGTGGATCCTGACATCTTTATGCAACCTCTTTTTTTAAAAAAAAAACAACAAATTTCTCTTCTTTCTTTTTAAAAATAGAATTATTTTTAATGGACCGAGTATATAGGTAATAAGGAATTTATTTAAAAAATACTCTTGGGTTTTTGTTGCTGTTTTTGATAATATCAAGAAGACTTTTTAAACTATGTTTTGGGAGGCCTTTGCCCAGCAGTGGGACACTTTAGGCTAGATAAGATAAGATAAGATATTACTTATAATGTGTCTAATCTACGTACGTAACAGTCTTTATTTATGTAAGTGCAACAACAGTAGCGCCGCGGCCGCGAAATTTATTTCATGGCACGGACTATATTTTAAACTTAATTTATCTTTTAGTCTTCGTTTTATAATAATACTGTATTCATCCTAAAATTCAAAGGATTCTAATCAAATGGAATCAAAATCAAAATTTAAATAGGGGCTGTTAGTGACATCGTAACGAACACTGAGGGGGATGATTCAGACCATGATTCTGAGTTAATATCAAGTGGAATTTTCCGTTGCAAAATTCATGTTTTTTTTTTAATTCTATACGTTTGCAATAGAAAATGCCACTTGATAGTAACTCAAATAATGAGCTGAATCATTCGTTACGATGTCATTCGTACAAGTACGGGTAGCCATGCAAGTACATATGGGTGCAAGTGACACCGTTGTCGCTAACACCTGGGTGTTAGCGACATCGTATCAAAATATTATATAAAAATATTGGGATATTCAAAAAATATGACGATAATACCAGTATTATCGTCATATTTTTATGGTGGCAACACTATAAAGGGCGCGCGTCCGCGATATGACGGATGTCGACTATAACCCGGACATATGGGTCTAGTTCGGATGCCGTCCTCACAATACCGACAAAAATGGGAGTACCTATTTTGACAAATAGTTGGTAATAGTCGGCCGTTGTCCGTTGATTTTAGCTATCTAAGTTTCACATTGGTTGTTGGGGGAGCAGAACTAACAGTTGAAGCTAACATACATTCATAAATTCAGTGCCGTGATTCGTATGGGGTCGGCAGACACAAGTGACAGTATAAAGTTAAGTAATTATCTTGACATGACTATTTGCTGATGTAAGTAACTAGTTGTTACGCGAGCCACATCAGGTGCCTGTGGCGGCTTTATAGTAACTCTGACGCTAGGGATGATGAGGTTGTTCATCCACCTCACAACCCACACGATAGAAGAAGAATTGAGTTTGGAACTGTACGTACATAAAAATATGTACGACGACGTAGACGTAGACCATTATATCAAGCTGTTCACTTCATTATTTTCAATCAGTATCTTCTCTTCTATCGTGTGGGTTGTGAGGTGAATTACCAACCTCATCAACCCTGGTGTCAGGGTTATTATCGCGCCGCCAAAGGCCCCTGACATGGCTCATGTAACTATTACTTACATCAGTAAATAGTAACCGGGACCAACAGCTTAACGTGCCTTTTGAACAATCAGGTGATCAGCCTGTAATGTTCTAACCAAACTAGGGATCACAAAGTGACTTTTATGATATGTCCCCACCGGGATTCGAACCCGGGACCTCCGGATCGTGAGGCCGACGCTCAACCACTGCACCACAGAGACCGTCAATCAGTATGAAACTTCAATACACACGTATCCTATGATACCAGTAGGTACTATTATGTCGTACCTAATTAAAACTGTTGTTGAGAACTCATAATGTCCCTCAGTCATTGTATAGAATATTATCTCTATTTGTGATCATGTAGCTTGTATGAATTTCTTATGTGAATGACGCATTTAAATATTAACGTAACATCACGCCCGCATCTCCAAAGGTATAGGCGGAGGGTACACCCACTCATCGCCAGCTATTTTAATGTCCCGCGTAATATGACGCGATCATATTATAAGGAATTATTATATAATATTATATTCATTCCATGACGTACCTACATTACATGGGATTATGCTCCAAACGAGAAGTTTTATTCACGCAATGACGCAAGTAACTACAGACTAAATTCATTCAAACATTCAATCAACGACATTGAATTTCCATATTAAAACATCTGTAATGAGGTAAATCTACTTATTAAATTACTAGAAAAAGAAACAAGTGCGTCAAATCGCTGCTTAAACATTCAACTACAATCACAAAATTACTAAGTAAGACAGTCGATTTCCAAGTTGAGGCCAAAGCCTTGAATTATACTAACACGAACTTATTTTTAACCCACTCCATAATCAGAATAGTACAATAAGCTATCTCTATAGAAAGATAATGAATCGCGTCTGCAATGTAAAACCCTAATACAATCGAAAATAACACTTACTTACATAGTTTGCAGCCTTCGTTGACTGAGAAACACCATCTGTGTGCGTGCGAACTAGTGGCGTACACACACGTACAATACGCGTTTGCTATGGTACTATGAAGGCTATTAGGCTACCAATGTATATCCGTACTATGATACGAAGACATCGCGTGTGGATCTACTACAAAACAGTAAGGTTTTCACCTACCTTTGCGGCATGACGGGGCGACTTCGAGCGTCCTACTGGCGGGCCCAGTTTGGGCGCCAATACTAAGGCCAATACAAACCCTGTTGGAACTATAAAATAGGCTAGCGATGTTTTCGAGTGACGTCATTTGAGGGAGTGGCTAAAGTTGCGAGTGAGTCCCAATCTGTAGACTGGAGCGAAGAAACTAGTATATTATATTTATTGGAAATTATTATTGCACTTACATTCTTAAGGCAAAGATTAAATAATTAAGGTTAGATTAGGATATTGTGACAATTCCATTACTTACAGAAGAGTGAATTAATTAAATATCCGTCGGGGGTGGATTATGCCTTTTATCTATTCTAGATCCGGATCTTTCCTGATGAAATTCAAAGTACTGATAAATTTGAACTAAATAAGTATAATTATGTAGGGACATTAACCTCCTAAGACCGAATGATCTTTATAAATCCAAACCCCATTGTTTAACCATTGTGTCTGGAAATCTCGGTCTTAAGAGGTTAAATTTACGCGTTGGTAAAAAAGACCACCATAGGTATAGGCTAATAAACCTAACTGATATAAAAGTTACGTTATGACGGCCCCAGTTTGGGCGCCATTAGTCAGTCGTATTCGCTCATAAAATAAATTTAAACGAAATCATTAAATTAAATTTCATTACTAACAAATCAAATACGATAAACATTTTAAATGCGCATGGGGAAACCTTATCGTGAAGATCACTTACCTACGTCATATTATCACGCTAAAGGAAGCACACTCGAGCACTCCACTTATCAATTGCAGCGTACCTACCTCCAACGTGTTCCAGCCTTACAAGGATATCTAGTGTTGGGCCAACAGTTGGCCCACAGGTTGGCGATAGACAGGGGTTGGAGTTTCCGTCTACGTTCCTCGTTTCATTCGGTGGTTGCGAGCGGTGGAGGCAAAACGCGTCTCCCTGCCTTCGGGAAAGTTTATCGCGCGGTGTCGAAGTGTTGTTCGACTTTGTGTTTTCGTGTTTATAGGTAAATTGATTTGATTTTTTTGGTTAGCTGGTATCATGTAGGAGTCAAAGGTGGATAACAGTTTATTTAAGGACAGTATAAATAGAATAAATGATTTTTGAACATGTCAAATATTGCAAGAGCCTATTTATGACGAATTGAAATATTTTGTGACTTAATCCTGATTCAAAGTAAAAATAGTGACAAACTTACATAACTGACATCAGGACGTATTACGGAGATCTAGAGATTATCTCTAAGAAAAGTGAGTTTAAAAATTCAGTGGAATAATCACGTTTTGCAGAGGTATAAACTTACAGAATTATTAAAATCCTGTGGCTGCGGTGGTGCATTAAGAAATTAAACCGAACTTGAGAGAGAGAATGTTTGTTTTCTAAATGTAGCTTTTGTGACAAATTGAAATAAAATAAATCTTATAAAAGATAAATGTGAAACTCAGATTTTTTAAAAGTATTTAATTAGTATTTTAAATTACGATATAGCCCTAAATTCAAAATATTACAGATGGTTTTTAATGCAGCAAACGTTAGGTACTCATGCAATTATCATTGTTAGCGACAAAACGAAATGTTCCAATGTTAAAATATTTTCAATATTAACGAATTTTGGATTCACAACTTCGCCAGCGCTTGTTCAATTCGTTACGAGTCCATTTAATTACAGTTATTGTTGTTCTTTCGAACGCTCCGAGAATACCGAGCGGACTTCACAAGTTAGATCACGCGCCGTTCAACACCGAAACAAGCCCAATTTCCCGCCAAATGCCTCCCAAAATTCAATTAGACTAAATTTAACCGCCTTAATTGGAGTTAAGTTACTGAATATATAATTTGATAAAGAAAACAGATAAATGCAATTTACGAAAAATGCTGATCCTGCGAATTGTTTCAGATTCTAATGTGACTTGCTGAAAACGTCTAAAAAAATCATAATCGAGTAGTGAATGAAACGGTGTGAAACTAGTTAGAAAAGTTTAAAACGTATAAGCGAAAACGAATAATTTGAATAAAGAACAGATATTTGAAAGGAAAAAGAAAGTTTTGAGAAAGGAGTACGCGTAAGGATTTGGTGTTAGTCGCGCTTGCTGCGGCGTTAGGAGCGGTTGTGGCTGCGCGGCGCGGCTGGTGGGTGGCGGCGGCGCTGAGCGCGGCCGCTGCGCAGCGGGCTCCGCTGGGCTGGGCCATGGGAAGCTCGCACCGCCTAGCCGCCGTCGCGGCCGCCTCACATGCGAGGCAATACTACAACCACACCACAAACCCTGATGTCTCCCAGACAGAAGCCCCGCAGTACAGCGTCAATGTTCTCTTCGTCAGGTTGGTTGAACATCCTCATTACGTGAGAGCTCAACGATATTCGCTAAACTCCTCAAATATTTATCACGAGACATATAACTCAGATGGTGGTAAAATGCGAATCATTATTAATAAAATTGGATGGAGTCATCCTAACCGGTGGAAAGACACTATCAAATATCTAATATGCAATAAAATAAAATTTGATATTGTTGATCGGATATTATCAAGTCAACATCTTCAGGTCTCAGATGTTGAAAATGAAATATTCTAGTATTTGGGTATAAAAATTTAATGCTCTTATGAAATCCGGCAGCTGGGTATAATAAAACATGACGGGCGTATCCGTCACTCATCACCCGGTAGTGATTCCACGGGCACCTCGTAACATTTTTACGGTGCATCTAGTGTTGTTGAGGTCACGAACAAAGCGGGACAACCACAATCTCTTCTGCTTCAGGTGCCTCACCAACTAGTGGAGGGCTATCAGCTCCGAAAATTTCTCCTTATCTCCCGCGAGGAACAGTTTGACCGCACTCGTGATCGCGGTCCATTCCCTGATGTTACGCAACCAGCTTTTCTTTTCCTGCGACTTTGCCCATCAATATGAGTTGCAGAAGCTCGTATCTTTCGTGAACACATGCCCTAAATATGCTACAACCACAATATATATAATGAATACTAATGTAACCCGACTATCTGAGAAGTGTTCTTCATTTCATTGTTCAGCGGTCAACGTAATAAAGGCTTTATGCAAATTACCTACTTTTTTAATTCGGTTAATAAATTGGAGAAAACAATGTTTTATTACTTTTTTCCGTAGATATTGGAACTTAATCGCCAAACGACTGTCAGACATTGAATGATTATTGTCAGAGTATAATGTCGCTTATTCCAACAAACTGACTAATACATATATATGACAATTACGGCGTACATAACTTATACAATTAAGGGTAAGTATTTAAAAATAAAGTAAAATTAAAATTACACAGCAAACTTAAAAATTAGAAAAATATTAGGTATAAATATAAGTATAAGTAAATATAAGTAATTAAGGTCTGTTGAGGTTTATATATAATCTAGATTTTTTCTCATATAGTATATATTCACCGGATCATGGAACACATCAAAATCTAAGAATTTGTTACAAAAAGAATTATATTTCTGGTTAGCAGGGCTTGAATTTAAAAATATAATATTTGACTGAGAATTGATGTAGAGCTGTCAAACTAACCTCAAAATTATATTCGGAAAATGTATATAATGTAATTATGAAAAACCGTCATGTTATACTCTGTTTCCCGTAAAAATCCGGGACCTAACGACAACACTAGGAGAAGCTATTTCTAGTATCATCTACGGGACGGAGTGGTCACACGCTATCGTTTTATAGTCCAATGAATCCGTGAACGGGACGTAATCTTCCGGATTTATTACAAAAAGGAATGGAATTGGATAATTTCAGCGATTGATAAAAGAGTTACTTTTTAACTGATATCACAGTTCACGCGAAGGGGATCTCAAATTAATATCCTTTTGAATACTTTGCATTAGCTCGTAAGAAACTCAGCAATTCATATTACCAAAGAGAAAGCGGAAAGATTTGTTTTTTTTTTAACGCTATGGCATTTGTTGATTAGTTATGAACAGTAATTATATTGGAATTAACCATGAATTCTTTATTCGCTTATCAGTAAATTCAAACTCACATACTAAAAACACGCTTGAAAGAATGCTCATTTGAAATGTTTGATAACTAACAGACATCACCTAGTCGAAACAAATTTTAAAGTCCTTCGGAAACTTAATTATCTCTACCAATAACAACATCGTAACGGCCTCCGTGGTCCAGTGGTTGAGCGTTAGGCTCACGATCCGGAGGTCCCGGGTTCGAATCCACAAACGGGACATATCACAAAAATCACTTTGTGGTCCTTAGTTGGGTTAGGACATTACTGGTTGATCACCTGATTGTCCGAAAAGTAAAATAATCCGTGCTTCGGAAGGCACGTTAAGCCGTTGGTCCCGGTTACTAATTACTGATGTAAATAAGTAGCCTTTGGGGGCTCAATAATAACCCTGACACCAGGGTTGATGAGGTTGGTAATTCAGTTCACAATTCACGCGATAGAAGAGGACGTAACACCATCATACTCCCAAATCAAATACGTAATCGAGTGAGGAAGTTATCAGAACAATTACAGACATCCGTGAAGTTAGACGCCGTCACATACCTATCCTGCGGCTAGCGTTGCTGTGTAATTTACTTTCTCAAATTGTTACCTTAACTTGTTGGAGTTAGGTGCTAAGTATGGAAATGTACTAATATTTTATTACCGTTCTATATCTCGAGAATATTCATGTTACAGCAATTTGAGCTGCGTTCATTTGAGTTAGGAGAACTTATTCCATGCTGCTTAAGTATGTGTAAAGGGAGGAATAAGGATTATATATTTAAGGTCCTATCTAACTTAACACTTTCAGGGTCACAGCCCGCGGTTCATTGACCTTTCATTTATGACACTTAGAATCGAGACAGCATCTGTAGGCGTTCTGTTGAAAGTGCTATTAGACTAATTTTAGGCGGAGTTCTGGGGCCCTGACATAATGTAACATGTCAATCCCATTCATATTTTTATCAGTTGCACTGTTACCACCTAACAAAAAAAAACCAGGGATGAATGTAGGTTTAAGTATTTGACAGCCAAGCAAAATTCAGTCGAATTGTATGATAATTGGATTCAATTTTGCTTGGCTGTCAAATGCTTAAACCCACGTTCATCCCTGGTTTATTTTTTATTTGTAAGGTGGTCAGTGTGCAGTTTTCACTAACATAATTGGCTCGACCTTTATACACGGCGATACGGCACACCAACTATCACGTTGGTCTAACAATAAGCTCGGTGAGGTGTTGGTACTTAGTTCGTATTGCTATGGATGTACCTCTGGCTAGCCCAATTGGAATATAGTCGTGAGCTTATGTACGTATATGCAGTATCGATTGTCATACGGTCACGAGTACTAATATGTATACACATTAACCATGTCACATTAACTTTTTTGACAAATAAAACCGTAAGTCTCATTAAATGTCAAATAAGATAGTACGACAGGGTTCTAAAGTGGGTACATAATATTGCTCATGACTGTACATAATCGTTCGCAACTTGGCTGAAGCCTCTGAAGGATCTGCATGATAACCGCGCCGCGCGCGGGTCGAATTATGTTGAGGGTTTCGACCAATAAGCGTTCGACGTCTATCTACATAAATAGCATTCGCTGCGTTTATTGGTCGAAGAACTCGATATAATTCGTTGTCATGTAGACCTTGCAGAGGCCATTGGCAAGTAGTTTCCGTGCTGCAAAGGCTGGTTCGATAGGAAGCTAACGGCTTACAATGCATTATATAAACATCAGACGCCAATACCAAGTGTTGCAAGAAAGGAAACGTATCTTAAAATAGTTGACTTGAAAACAGATAAAAATATATAGATATATAAGCCGCTCATGTAAGTCGCCTTGCTTCGTCTGTCTGAGAGGAGGCTAACATGACGTGTGATATCAATTTGTGAGGTCCCTAAGGTGGAACTTCGATACAATATCTGGAGTTTCGTAACTTTCACGGATCCACATAACGTCTGTATAGATATGCACTTTGATTTATTTGTCTTTTTTTAATGTATCGCCATCAATAAACATTTTGGAGTGTAGAGAATATATTATGTATATGAACTTACAAGAGAGTTATGCGTTTATGGCGTATTAATATTTTTTTGGACCATAGCGTTGGTACAACAAATGCTACAAAAAGTGAACAAAACAGCGACCCGGCTAGCGTGCATGAAATCTGATAAGATTGGTGTGTTAGGGTCGTACAATATAATACAAATATACTTTTATGCACCAAAATAAAAGGAAATATAGTCTACAAAAGACTCTTAACTAAGTACAAATGGGAAATGGCGACCTTATATCTTAAAGCGATTTTATCCAGACAACTATAACGCGAGGAAATATTTACGTAAAAAAGTTTACGGGTGCAAACTATAAGAACAACTTACCAATAAATACATGCACAATAATAAATAAATACATAACGGTGCTAATTCCTGTAAATACCATCTAATTTTATTTTAAGTTATATCTGTCATTTTCTTATCCGCCGAAAAGGAAAGGGACGGGTAATCGACAAGCATAAAATTTATGGAACACACGTCAATTTTAAGCACAAATCTAAAACAACCGTCTAAAAATTCGCCCGGGTTATTCATTTATTTACTCATTCTTCCTAAAATTAAGAGCTGTCAATCATCCGTCCCTTTCCTTTTCGGCGGATAAGAAAATGACAGGTATAACTTAAAGTAAAATTAAGAGATGTCTGCAGGAATCGGGGCCAACATACATATATATATATATATATATATATATATATATATATATATATATATATATATATATATATATATATATATATATATATAAAGAAAAACAAATAATATACGTAAATAGAACACACAAAATACCTAATAATAAGCAACTCGAAGTAAATAAGAGAAATAGCCATGAGCTTATGTTAGTATGAACAAAATAGTTTCACCCGAGATTCAACTTCCGCGTTTTGTAAACGATATGAAATTAGGATTTTGCTCAAAATGTTTATCTAGCTTTAAACCTGTCCAGCTTGCCGGCTTAAAAACAAAGTATGGAAGTTATTGGATAGATTTAAAAATATTTTAATCTTGATTTGTTTTAATTGAAGTATACGTTGTACTTGGTGTCATTACAATGCACACTCTAAAGTAAAAAAGTATTTCTGCTTGAATTATTAAAATTACACCTGTATATTAGTTAGATTATAGTGTGTCATTATAAAATATCTAATCTATACTGGCATAATTGAATCATAGCCGATATCACAGGTTGTCACACTAAATGCTTGAGATAAGGTGATACACACTGCAGTGGTGTTATGTGGGTAGATAGGGTGTTAATTAATGCACGAGCCGCTATCAAGGTGCGTCCCCACTGACGCGAACAGCGGAGCGGAGAGGAGATGCGTGTTCAACCATAGTACTGTTTGAATATTAGATTCGTTTTTATTCTATTACAAAGTATACTTCCTTACCTTATGTTCCTTCTGTGCAATAAAGTGTTTTGTTTGTAATGTTATATTAGTATTGCGGGGCAGAAGGCAAGAGGGAAACCACTGATCCATTTTTCCCTATAAGTAGCATGGAGGATGCTACACTGACACGAGCGTGGCTCTTAAATTAGTGGTGATGATTATTTGTGTGTTATGTTTGTGTGAGTTATTTGTGTGTTATTATTTGCATTATTAGTTTTGTTTTCTTTCCATATTTCGGGACTGCAGAGACCCGGACCTTTGGAAGACGTGGGTAGGGTCGAACCCTTTATATATTTTTTGCATTATTATTATTATTATACTTAGAAAGACACTAAAATAAATAGCTTTAATGATATTTGTTTTTAAGCAGTTACCCGTGCTTAGGGAAACATAAAGAGAAAATTTAAATCGAAAAAAAATCTGACTCGGAATAAATTGCTTATAAAAATCTCTAAAATCCCTTACTAGTATAAAATTCGGTATCAACAATACAACAAAAAAAGAGATTATTAAAAGCTTTCTAGTTAGAAGCGAAGTATTATTACAGAGTTGTATAAACATGATCCTGCAGTCAAATCGCTAATGCAATTTTGCAGGACATTCCATTTATACTAGTGTTACTTAAGGCTTAATAATAATAAATAAATAAAAATAAATAAATAAATTATATTTTCACTCAAGTCAAGTTAATTTGAGTCAAGTTCTTCTTCTTCTATCGTGTGGGTTGTGAGGCGGAGTACCAGCCTCATCAACCCTGGTGTCAGGGTTACTATTGAGCCGCCAAAGGTCCCTGACATGGCTCATGTATCGACTACTTACTTACATCAGTAAGTAGTAACCGGGACCAACGGTGTAACGTGAATCAAGTTAAAGTATTTCGTTTGTAATTTCACTCTTTTCCGTTTCTAAGAATGAGGAAAAAATGTCGCTTTGTTCTCCGCTCCGCTCCGTTGTTGTCACCGCGTCAGTGTGACCGCACCCTCAGTGCTTGTAATCATGGGGATTAATCGACCGGGGAAAAATTTCATTTAACGTGGCGGATCATGGAACTCATTATGATTAACTTGATTGGCTCAGCAAGTTGAGTGGGAAATGTGTACTGATTAGCAATGTTTTACAATCTCTTGTAAAAAAGTTTAAAATTAAATCATTACGATTTAAAAAGTGAATATTGTTTTTCGTAAAGATGATTTTTTCTATTATTACTATAAATGTTTGAATTGCCCATTCGCTTTTAAAGCGTTCGGAAACGTAGTGACCGAACCGAGGGTAATGAAAAAAAAAACGAGATTTTTGTGTGGTTCGTTGAAAAGATGAAAAGTGCGGGGTACATTCATCGCAAGATGAACTAAGTACCCACACTTCACTGAGCTTTAAAATGCTACAATTTGATTTAATATCGATTCAAAACAAAATAAATTAAAAAGTACTTTATGTAGGAAAGTGAGCAGAATGGAACGTAAGGGTGTTATTAATCAACGAATCTTAGCTGAGAATGCTCTTAAGATTATGCTGAAGTCTCTGTTTTTATTTAAGAATTGTCACATTATGACATGATCTTGACGGCAGTTTCGAAGCTGAGATTAGTTCTAAGATTGATAACAAAGTAAGAAAGAATACTACGGAAGGATAATGAATAGGGACTAGGTTATTTATTATTTTGGAAGTTTTTTGTGTTTTTTTTTAAAAAAAGGTTGTCTTTGATTATTCGGATCATAGTGTAAAGGTGCATTTGTTTTTTTATTGTAAAAAAAGGAGAAAATAAAATGAGTGAAGTTAATAAAATATCCCTTTTGCTTCTACATCCCACATGTACGAGCTTCTTGAAGTAGGAACGGATAAAATGCGTTGCCATGACTTTATATGATGTTGGACAATAAACTATCGTTACTGTCAT
Source organism: Pectinophora gossypiella (assembly GCF_024362695.1). Classification (NCBI taxonomy): domain Eukaryota; kingdom Metazoa; phylum Arthropoda; class Insecta; order Lepidoptera; family Gelechiidae; genus Pectinophora; species Pectinophora gossypiella. The sequence continues at coordinate 4,737,551 of NC_065420.1, read as the reverse complement.
AAAAGTAGATATAGTATTTTTGTCAATAATACTCGTATCATATAACACTCCAACACAATGTAATAAGTAGGTATTGTTATAAAAATGATTTCTGTCAACCTTTCCAACAATTACAATACAATACAAGACAAAAACTCTCTATTGCACTTAAAACATATTAAAAATAGGGGACTATATTTTCTATCACCAAAATTTATATTTGTCATCAAGATGTATCACCTAATAAATAGATCTATCGCCACGAAATATTTTCGTTCTCAGATAAACAAAAATTGTTCCCAGGTATGAATTATCAAATTAATGTTAATATATGTGTAAAATAAGAGATCGATAACCAATAAAATTATATTGCATTACATGAATATAAACTACGTTCTTATAATAACAGTTTTGTTACTTAAATAATAACTCTGTGCTCAGAATGGTAGATCTGTCACCAAATAAATCGATTATCGATCCCTGACTGCGACTCCTTTTTATTTGATATTTTGTCACCAATACAGTAGTAAAATTTTATTTCGTTCAGATATTAAATTAATAGTATTCGTTACCAATTTAATACATCAATTTATAATTTTAATGAAAAAATGATCAAAGGGGCGGAGACAAATTGGCGCGCTTTAAAAATTGACCAATCCGGCCTCAACGATGGGTAGTAGTAGTAGGTAACTAGGTTCGATCACACGATGCGCGACGCGGGCGGCGTGCCATAAGCCAGCTATTTTAAACCAGCGCTGATTGTTCAGTGGTAATGGTAATTATTTTAAACAATAAATATTGATTATATTGACTTTAATTGTTTTATTTACTACTCTGCTAAATATAATTTATACTACCAGTGGAAATTTAGAACCTTGGGAGTCTAGTTAAGTAGCAGAATGTTTTGGTTGAAACGATGATGACAACCCTAATTTTTTATTTGAACTTAATGCAATTTTCTAGTAACATAATATGATTTATCGGTAATCTCTTTAAATTAGTTTGTTTAAGTACTTATTAGGACACACCTATTATAATACATACAAAAACATTTATTTGGTACTAGACCTTATATCTCAGGATTTTAGGTGATTTATTGTGGAACTGATTTTGCATTGTTTGGTGACTACATTTTGGTGACAGATCTACTATTTTGAGGACAAACCCTATTATTTAAGAAACACAAAACTAATTAAATTGGTGATAGCTTAAATGATACCCTTAAAAATACAAGAGGGAAACCACTGCTCTATTTTTCCCTAAAAAGTGGCATGAAAGATGCTACACCGACAAGAGCGTGGCTCTTAAATTAGTGATGATGAACTACAATAGAATAATACAATTCGTCTTATACTTCGTGACCCTACTCTACTAACTTCTTCTAACGTGTGGGTTGTGAGTTGGATTACCAATCTCATCAAACAACCAGGTATATTATTGAGCCGCCAAAGGCCTATGTGCAACTACGTACTTACATCAGTAAGTAGTAACCGGGACCAACGACTTAACGTGCCTTCTGACGCTTGGGTCATCTTACTTTCGGACAATCGGGTGATCACCTGTAATGTTTTAACCAAGGCTCACAATGTGATTTTTGTGATACTCGGACCTGGGATCTCCGGATCGTGAGCCCAACGCTCAACCACTGGACCACGGTGGTCGTTACTACTACCTAGTTATACTAGATAAATCGTCGCTGATCTTACAAACTGGTGTATCAGCAATGGCGATACTGATTTGCGCCTTTTGAAATTGAAAATAAGACCAATCACTTTAGCAAAACAAACAGACAGGTCAGTTAGTAAGATCAAAGACGAAATGACCCCTACTCCCTAGTAATAGCAGGCTTAGTACCGTAAGCACGCGACTCTTTCTCGCCGCTACAGAGATCACCTGTCTCTTTCTGTGCAGTACTGTGAGAGAGTGACGGGTGACGTATGTCGAGACGAGAAAGAGTCGCGCGCTTACGGTGCTAAGCCCGCAGGTATTTCAAGTCCTATCTGAGACAGACGGATTTTAATTAGGTTACTGTCAATATCGATGTAATCTCATTGGCATTATCTGGACGGATAAAATGGAAGGGCCTATACCGTTATTACTGAATGTTGTAAAAAATATTTTTCTTATAAGGATTAGCTAGCTACCTACTTTAACTTATGGGAATACGTTAGACACAAACAGTAAATAGTATTCATCATCATCATCAGCCCATTAGCGTCCCCACTGCAGGGGCACGGGCCTTCCCTATGGATGGATATGAGTAGGGAGATCGGGTCTTAAACCATCACGTGGGCCCAGTGCGGATTGATGGTTATTAACGACTGCTAATGCAGCCGGGACCAAAGGCTTAATGTGCCTTCCGAAGCACGGAGGAGCTCGAGTTGAAAACTTTTTTTTTTGTGGTCACCCATCTTATGGCTTTTGCGAAAGTTGCGTAACTTCAACAATCGCAGACCGAGCGCGTTTACCGCTGCGCCACCGAGCTCCTCAATGTAGCAATACGAGTATATATTAAATTAAATTTAAGGCTATTATCTAAGCAATAAGTAGGTAAAGCTTCTTTTCCTCGGCTATAAAGGGCGTGAGAAGCTGCAGTAGCTTTGTATGTATGTGTAGCCCACTATATTATCTTAAATGTTTTAACAGCACAGAATATAATATTTGAAATGGGTCGTGTACTAGTTTCAACATAAATGATGAAATTCTAATTACTAAATAAAGACAGGTCTAAAACTAACGAAAAACATTTTGTTTTTTCTATTTAACTTATTTACGAATTTTAATCAACAAAAACAATAATAAGTCCGACATTTTATCACGATTTTTTCTGACGTCACAGGTTGCTTTTTCATACAAATTCCATAGTAATTTCGCGTTTTCACTTTTAGTAAAAAGTAACTGATTTGACTAGTGAAAACTAGCCTATTAGAGAAAATGAAAAAAGCCTTCAGCGACGCGCACCACGTCGTTCTCCATTCGTCTCCTGTCTTTTTCCTTCTCATACCTCTCGCTCCACTTTGTTCAACCGAATACATCTTTGCTCATATATTTTCTCTTTCTCACACGAATCTTGCATCTCTGTCTCATGTACCTGTCTCTCTCTTACTCGTTCATCGTATGTTATCTTGCTCTTTTTCTACACTTTCAGACGTCCCACATTTATTATTTACCAAAAGTGGCTGCAACCCCGTTATCTATTGCCACAAGTTGCAGGTGCTGTCTACCCCACAAGTAGTTCTATGATAATATGGCGTGGATGAAAAACGAGATACATAATAGTTACTTTGAGCGACGACGGTAATAATTAAAACTGCTCATTTAATTCGACACAGTCCAATTAATGTCACGATTGAAAATGTCGACTAATTATAATATATAGTCGACAATGTAGGTACACTCTGACTTTTGTCAATTATATTTACATATTAAAAAAATCTCCACCAACCCCAAGAGGAGCAATGTGGTGGAGTATGCCCCAAACCATGTCCGATGCGCATTACTATGTTTATCTAGAACCCTATCAATTTAACATGTTTGACATTTAGAGAGACTTTGTTACAATTTATCAGATACGTTAGTGCGGAATGGTTCTAAAATCTATACACGTACGCACACACCGGACACTTCATACAAAACACCCTGTTTTACACACACACCACAAATTGACGTTATCTGTGTGTGTGACGTCTGACGCCCACACGATTGAAGACTAAAGTAACACCGAGGGGTGAGGTAAACCTAGCTCAGCCGCTGGTGGGGAGCGGAGATGTGCCGTTGTATACGTAGTATTATTCCTTATTCTATGACGTAGGTATAATCTGCTAACATGCGGGGATAAATTACGAGGTCTTCACCTTTATCAGGTTATCGAAATCACGAGATGACGTCATGGCCCGATAACGTGTTGGCTTAAAATATTTATAGGTGCCGGGGTATTACGGAGTTTTATGTAAAAGTTAAGGTACATAACGGACACAAATTCTTAAACGAAGACCTTACTTTCGGTGATCAGTAGTCTTAGCCATTTTGCACTGTCAATGATCAAAATGAACTGACATAACCTGAGTTTCCCTCTGATCCCCCATCTATTTTTATCACTGTCACTGTCAAATGTCATAATTTAATCATTTGCAACTTGACCAAGGCCCCTGGATCACATATGGTACAAAAAGAGATCCATATAATATACTAACATTGTCACTTATTATGTGGCATAATTTGTTTCTAATTTTTCATTTTTATTCCACAGTGCGACACTATGCGGTGTATTGGTTGCCGTGTGCGCCGCGTGCTGGAAGAGATCGCCCGCGGGTGATAAGCCCGAGGAGGAGTGCGCAGGAGTTTATACCGTCAGCGGCGACGCGCGGCTGAACCAGGCCAGTATACCTAGTTCAAACTTTTGCTTTATTTATTATACAAAAAGGAAAGGGACTAATTGTTATTTTTAAGCAATTTAAAACCTGCATAAAACAAAAACAAAAAACTGCTAAAATTTGTAGGTTATATAATGAATTATGAGTATATTATACTAAAAAGAAAAATATTAGTAACAAAGTTACATTGAATTTGTTTGGCGTAGCAAAAAATAACGACGTAGCGTGTGCTACGCTTGCACCGTTACAAGCGTAGCTGCCCGTGTAGCAACTTTCTACTCAAGCCTTGCAAAAGTCATATTTTATGATAACTTATTACGTTTTCAAGTTCTTTTTGATTTTTTAAAAAGGTATTTTTAGGATTATATTTTGGCAATTTTAATGAACAGCTGTACTTACTCATTTTGTTCATTTAGTCAGTACTTGAGGGACGATTTCGTGCACGTTTAAATTGAAATAATACTGTCTGGATGGTAAGTTATTGTGGAAGAACATTCAATGGTAGCCACGAGTTGTGTTTCAAAAGTTCTCTTAAGTACTGTTGAGTTTAATTGGAGAACATTTTCAGAATTACACTAGATTTTATCACTGTTTTAGTCACAGAAATGATACTAATATTTATACACTAATCAATTTGAAGAAATAACATTGAAATGGGTAATTGTGTTCAGTTAATCTTTAGAGGCTTATTACTGCCTTTCAAGATTCTTGCATACATATCACGCTTGTAATCTCTAATGGGGTTGGCAGAGCGACAAGAAATGAGAAGAATACTTTCCGCTTTTGATACGAACCTTTTTTATCCTACATTCTATGTTTTTAATTCAGTCCCAACCGCATTTAAGCTTAGAAAGTAACATAACATCACGCCAGCATCCTCGAAGGCGTAGGCAGAGATGTATAGTATATACACCCAAGTCCCACGCAATTTGCATAATGCCATTAATCGGGCACAAAAATCTTGGAAACCAAGTTATATAAATTTATCTATAATCCAAACATGACGTTGAATTCGGTGATTTAGAGCCCGAGGTAGGATTTGAACCCGTGACACAGCGATTTTTTTTTTTTTATCTTTATTTATTTTAGGGGTTTTTATCTATGTAGTAACTAAAATTATTAAAATAGCAAATACAACTAGACCTTATTACTAAGTAATTATAATATACTCACTCTAAAAGGGGTCCCTGAAAATATTTTATTACTAGGTTGTAAAAAGCCACAGCCACCTCGGAAGTTGGAGCACTAAGGTGGGCTTGTATATGTGACACAGCGATGTAAGTCACGTGTTCGTCGAACAGCGGGCTTAGCACCATAAGCACGTGACTCTTTCTCACCGCAACAGAGATCATCTGTCTCTTTCTGTGCAGTACTGTGAAAGAGTGACGGGTGACGTATGTCGAGGCGGGAAAGAGTCGCGCGCTTACGGTGCTAAGCCCGCAGGACTATCACGGATACAAAAACATACTACACATATAGATATACATATAATAAGTAAATGTAAGCAAAGGCCATGCATGTACGGAGCCAATTCACAAGGAATGCTAGGCGAACAGCAACGCTTTGTGATAGTATCAATGTATTTGCAATCGAATGCCGGCTGTGTATGCGAGATTGAAGCAACAATGCACACTGACAGCTCGATGTATAGTCTAATGACTCGGTTGTGCAATGCCGTTTAGAACACGAACTGTGGCTGGACAGTATTGTTCCCTTGTTTAGGAATATAGTAAACTAACGCTCACGATTGTAACCGCTATAGGGATGGTGATGATAATGATGACCTACTTATATTTGAATCAACGTAATATGTTCCATGTCTGCTCAGGATGAAGTATACTTAAGTAATAATGTATCCAAATTGAGATGTGTAACTAATAAGCAGGATTCTTTTAATTTGTAATTAGTATAGTAAATCACGGAATGTTATTTAACTACCTACCTATGAAATTGATTGTTTCTCAGTAAGCGAATCAAATGTATTCTTTTGAGAAATAAAGTATCTTAGACCTTATGATCTCCGACCGATTTCGGCCATGGCGACCACTTCGACTCCTAGTCGGCACGACGCTGATGCGCCCGAAGATGGCTTATGTAGCCTATCTTTACAGTGAACTCCCGCGCACAGTGAGGGCACGTGAGCACACCGTTTTGGTAATTATAATGAATAGCGTTTAGATTAGGTTTAGGTTTGGTATAGGGATGGTAGAGTTACATTGAAATATTTATTTCTTCATTATAGCTGGTTTGAAAACATGTTTGGATCGTAGATAATTGATATCACGTCGTTTCCAGGGTTTGTGCCCGGTTAATATCAATATGCTCACCCCTATAACATGAGACTTAACAACTTCTCTCTTGATTCGGAGTTAATATCAAATGAAATATTTTGTATTTTTTTTAAATTATTTTCAATTCTATACTTTTGCGATGGAAAAATCCACTTGATATTAACTCAGAAAAATAAGCTGAATCATCCCTCTCAGTATTCGTTATGATTTCACTCCACCCCGTAAAAGTACATACGATAACGTATGGGTGTTAGTGACACCGTAACAAATACTAAAGGGATGATTCAGACCATGATTATGAGTTGATATGAAGTGGAATTTTCTGTCCGAAAAATCATGAAAATTGTAGAGTCTTATTTAATTATTTTCAGTTCCATACGTTTGCGACGGAAAATTCCACTTGATATCAACTCAGAATCATGATCTGAATCATCCCTCAAAGTGTTCGTTACGATGTCACTAACACCCTGTATTTTTGGTCGCCAGTTGAAGGCGAGTAATTTAAAAATAAACCACAGGTTTGAAAGCCTTATGTGTCTATAAATGAGGCCCAATTCCACCACGCTATCTTCGTACTCCCTGCACCCGTTCACCGCAATCCATTTAGGCTGCAATGTCGCTCTATTCTGATACAATTACTGAGCCCGCATGGATGCGTTATTATCTTCTAATAATAAACAGCCTTCTGTTCCGCACTATAAATAACTTGCATCGACTATGAATGTAACCTAATCAATTGGTGACGCACACGCGTTGTTTGTGTGGTGATCTACGCAATCTCTTTATCTTTAGGCCAGGCGCACACTTCGAGTTTTTCGCCGCGCGGCATAAAAGAGCAGCGGCATAATGTCGCACTGTAATACTGCGCCGCTGCGGTGACTCTGCCGTCAAGTGCGCGCAATACGATTTAAAACTGTTTGGTACAGTATTACAGTTCGATATTATGCCGCTGCTTTTTACTGCCGCGCGGCGAAAAACTCGTAGTACGCGCCTGGCCTTACATTATTCACCACCTATCACGATGCTCGGCGAGATGTGAGTTCTAATAACAATAATAATAAAAAAGTTTATTTAGGTAAAACCCACGACACACATATACATTTACAACATTAAAATATACACACATTAATATTTAGTTCGAAAACATAAAGGTAGTAAGTACTTAGTTCTTCTTGCGATTGTACCTCTAACTACCCCAATTGGGATATTGTCATGACCTTATGTTATATAATTTACGACGGAATTCTCATAGAGTGTGACTAAGGTTGAGAAGGGAATGTAGATAGGGCTGGCAGAGGAAGACCTAGAAGGACGTACATTGACCAAATTAGAGATGTCCTTAGAAGAGGTTCAGTAAGATCTAGTCTGAACCGGCGTGCGTGTATTAAACGATTGATGTATGTGGAGGAAGCAAGAGAAGCGTGTCAGGATCGAAGCAAATGGAATTACATAGTCTCTGCTTACCCCGGTGGGAAAAAGGCGTGAGTTTGTGTATGTGTAAGTTAAACCTATCACCCGTATAGCTAACTATCATATCTGGAAGACATAAATGTAATATAAATGAAATGCTATCGAATGTGGTACTTGTTTAAAGCGAAGTGTTTTAATTGATAAGCATTTACATTTGACGCATCGGAAATTAAAACTGAAAAGATAAGGATAATCAAACTGGATTTCCCAGTCGCTTAATTAGGCTAATTTCCCGAATAAATAACTGCAATGCTTACACACCGATATTCGTCATACATCACGATTATATACCCGCACCTCACCGAAATTTCTTCTTGACCATAGACGTCGATTACAATTGTTTACAAGCCACACCATGAAGTGAAATGACAATAATAACGAAACTTTATTACGGCTGAAGAAGCCTGGAACGAAGCTCGAGTGGGAGGGGAAACCGGATCCGGAACCGGAACAACAATCCCGCGCCGGACGCCAGCTAAACGGTAACACGCTTAGCGCCTCCCACGCCGCGTCACACAGCTATATCAACAATACGTTGCCTTGTTGCCTATTGTCACTTTAACGTTACACGTTGTTACTGGTTTTCTTCGAATTCCCATGCGCGGTTTGGTCCTTAGGCTGTGTAATAATGCTTTATGAAGAAACATAACTAGCGCTACAGAACTACACGTCAGAAACCACCAGCCGCATTATCAACCAGGGATGTTAGGGAGCTCCGTAACTGTAACCAAAACTATCGGATATCCGATATAAAAAAATCATCCGTAACCGTAACCGAAATAAAAGTTTCGGATAATACCGGATAGGGGTGGAGCCTAATTGAGGTCTACATACAAGTTGTTTTGATTAGCTGGCCACTGCCAGTGCCGACACACAAGCCGCGCGCATTGTTTGTTATTTTCTTCTTTTGTCGTCGTAACATTATATAACTTGTCGTTATAAATAAAACCACTTTAATACCTATTTGTATTTTACTTTGGAAATTCCTTAAAAAATAATATCTGTAACCGAAATTATCCGAAACTAACGGATAATCCGAAATAATGTATTATCCGTATCCGCTATAATAATCATTCTTAAATCTGTATCCAATCTGTATCCGAAATATATCCATAACGTCCCTATTATCAACCATAATAATATGGAGACAGATTACCAGCTTTGTCCTTACTGATAGCACACACTGGACACATCATCATCAGCCGTACGACGCCCACTGCTGGGCATAGGCCTCCCCCAAGGATCTCCACGACGATCGGTCCTGCGCTGCCCGCATCCAGCGGCTTCCCGCGACCTTCACCAGATCGTCGGTCCACCTTGTAGCGGGCCTACCCACTGAGCGTCGTCCGTCACACTGGACACATCATACTAAAATCTTATTCTTACCGGCTGCTGCCTTACCACGTAAGTGCGTCGCCGCCTCTTGTACTCTTTCTAGTCGAGGAGCTCGGTGGCGCAGCGGTAAACGCGCTCGGTCTGCGATTGTTGAAGTTAAGCAACTCTCGCAAAGGCCGGTCATAGGATGGGTGACCACAAAAAAAATATTTTCATCTCGAGCTCCTCCGTGCTTAGGAAGGCATGTGAAGCCGTTGGTCCCGGCTGCATTAGCAGTCGTTAATAATCACCAATCCGCACTGGGCCCGCGTGGTGGTTTAAGGCCCGATCTCCCTATCCATCCATAGGGAAGGCCCGTGCCCCAGCAGTGGGGACGTTAACGGGCTGGCGATGATGACGATGATGATGATTTTGTATTTACTGTGTGTGCTATAAAGGTGAACCGTCTATAGGTGAAGTAACGGACTTACAGATCATCATATCCATCGAAGGACAACGTATCAAAAGTGGCTGTAAGTTCTCTTATGATTACTTGTCTCTGTCCACCCTATTAGGGAGCATGGATGTGGGTTGTGTCTGTCTGTAAGTTATGTCAAGTGTCAAAATAAAGCAAAGAAGCCGTTCGAAGTGTCCGGAATTACCGGAACGAATTGGCCGCGTTCTATCGAGTTTGCGGTTCCTGTTGACATTCGCGGGCCGGTACCGGTACCGGTACGGAAACCGATAATTTACCGGTAAATGTTGCCAATATGTGCTGAGAATGAAATTGTTTTTAATCTTAGAATCGCAAACATTGGCTATTCCCGCAGTATGGGATGTTATGGGTTGGTTATATTATTTCAATATTTTTCTATTTGCGGCTATGGGAATTCCGGCAAGCCATCCGTGGAAAAACTGCAATAAGTCACATGAACAAAATGGATTCGGTCGCCTAACAAAACTAAAATATAGCAACATTTATTTTAATGTATTTTATTTTATTACGGAGCTTACGGATATAATGTGGAATATAACGTGTTATTTACATAACCGGTCATAACATGCCTGTGTCACTCCTTGTTTAAGCCCCATGTAATATGGTGCGCCTATTGCCATTAACCGGGCACAAATCCTGGAAACCACATGATATCAAAACAAAAGAAAACTAAGTCATTTCCTTTTGTTTTACATGGATATTGGCCCCGATTCCTGCAGACACCGCCTAATTTTATTTTAAGTTATATCCGTCATTTTCATATCCGTCGAAAAGGAAAGGGACGGATGATTCACAGCTCTTAATTTTAGGAAGAATGAGTAAATGAATGAATAACCCGGGCGAATCAAAAGGTACGTCGCTGGTATGCAATCCGTTTGACGTTCTGTCTACTTAACTGTGTCGGGTTATTGACGGATGTAAAATTTTTAGACGGTTGGTTTAGATTTGTACTTAAAATTGACGTGTGTTCCATAAATTTTATGCTTGTCGATTACCCGTCCCTTTCCTTTTCGGCGGATAAAAAAATGACAGATATAACTTAAAATAAAATTAGATGGTATTTACAGGAATTAGCACCATTATTTGCTAATATTTGTAACAAGCATTTCTGAACGTACCAGTACAAATTACAGTACAGTCATGAGCAATATAATGTACCCACTTTAGGACTCTGTCGCACTAACATATTTGACATTTTCAAGTTAATGTGACATGATACCAAAGTGTACATATTAATTACATATTAATGCTCGTGACCGTACTGGACCGTTTTCGCTGAATTTTATTTATTGTCGGCTGCAGCTTTCGTCAATGTTAACCGGTTTAACTATTTGTACAGTTCCTAGCAAACATTGATACTGTGTCTCATTGCTTTTAATACAACATTCCTTTTGATGTAGTCAGAGATTACTAATACCAGGGGACTTAGCCAAGTTGCAAACGATAATGACAATCGACAGTGACAGCGCTTATGTAAAAGACCGAATCTGTCAAATCTTCAGGTTAGGTAATCAGTTACAAGACTACCCCAGTCTGAAGTACCTTCATCGCAAGATGAAGTACCCACGCCTAACCGAGCTTTCTGTTAGACCAACGTGATAGGTGGTGAGCCGTATCGCCGTCTATAATGGTCGAGCCAACTGTGTTACGGTTTTCCCAGGTTTTCCCTTAATATAATAATTATCTTAAGTACATTTTTATGTACATTTTTACCGTACATTTATAGTACATTTTTATGTACTTAAGATAATTTATAACTCTTGGTGCAAGTCACAGGACTTGAACAAGTACAGACTTGGGTTTGAGTCGGCGTCCTACATTTGAGAAGCAAGCCGGTTAAGTGGTTTCCCTCGTGTATACGTAATTTATATTGGAAATTGTATCCTTGTTGACTGTAAAATTTGCCAAAAAAGTGTAAAACGAACACAACAGTGTCCTGTCAAAACATAAATTCTAATATTTCAGGACACGCCACACAGTGGTATCAATTTCACTCGTGGTCAATACGTTTTGACAATTCAATCAATTTCCCTGCTATCGCGAAAGTTGTTGAGTTATGGTGGAAATTTTGCCAATTTGCAATTTATTTTACGATGGTGACCATTAAAAGTGGTGTTTGTAATTAATGTGACGTTTAAAATGATCCGCGAAGAGTTATTTATAAATCGATGATTTTGTGCTTTGTTTTGAGTTCAATAAATAACTTTCCAGTCTACTTTCCCTAAAAATAATATATATGGCGCTGTTGAGATTTAACGTGAGAATTACCTATTTTCTCATTACTCGGGTACATAATTATCAATCATACAGTGTCACGGTAGAAGCATATATAAAAGTAATTGTTGCCTGATATTTGGATCACATTATGGTAAAGATAAAGATAATTTATTAGCTTAAATATGAGTACCTAGCTTTTGCCCGCGACTTCGTCCGCGTGGAAGAATTTTTCCCGCTCATTCCCGTTCCCGTGGGAATTTCGGCAATTCCTTTCTTAGGCCCGTATTTATAAACCGATCTCAATACCGCTCTCAAGAGCGATATCAACTGAGTCACTCTCAAGATGTAAACAGCGTCTTAAGTGCGACGTTAATTAATAGACGAATATTGAGCGCGTATCACATGATATCGATCTCAAGTTCAGGATCTCAAGTAAACGTCCTAATTGAGTGAACTATAGACCGAACGAATCAACGTTTCGTTCCTGCTTTAAAAAAATATTTCGGTTTAGGGCTTCAAACATATTAAAAATTGTTCAATTCTTTACTAAAATGTTAAAATTATTATAATTCAAACGTAGGTTATTTAAATTAATTATAAAAACGGTCATTTAACGTTTTAAAAATAATTTGTTATGATTTCAAAACGCAATGCGTAGTGAAAACAAAACGCAACAAACATCATTCTCAAAAAAAAAGACGCGTCCTTCGCAACCACTTGTTTTGTTTTTGTATAGTTTAGACTTTAGTTATCAATAATAAACGTAAAGTAATTACTGTCCATAACGATGTCAACAATTAAGAAGCATATTTTTACTCCCCTCGAGAAGAAAACTTTTTTGGATATATTGAAAAGATACTCCTCGGTGATAGAGAATAAGGATACCGATGGCGCTTCATTACGCGCAAAAAATGAAGCTTGGGATATTGTAACCAGAGAATACAACGCAAGCCCTCATGCTACCAATCAGGTAAACAAAGTTATTTAACCTTTGGTGCGCGATTTCCTCTCGCTTTTTGCTAGTTTTTTATAATTGCATCCTTGATTTTAGGTTACAAATAAACAACTTAGGAGATTGTGGATGAACCTCAAGCAGCGGCAAAGGGAAGCACTGACAAAAGAACGTCAACATCGGCTAGCTACTGGAGGAGGGCCTGCAACCAGTGATGCAGTTGTAGACCCAGATGTGTCTGAGGTGGCCCCTGCTCTAATAGTTGGTATCGATGATGCTGTTGACTCTGATACAATTCCAGGTAAGTAATTTTCTTCTAATATAGCATCACGCCTATATCGCCGAAGGGGTAGGCAGAAGTATATAGTAAATACAAAATCACTACTTGCCAGCTATGTTTAAGTCTGAGGGGTGAGCCTATGGCCAATGGTCTAGAGCCAGAGCTGGGATTCAAACCTGGCAGTATGTTGTAAGCCACACATTCTCCAAAAACAGCTATCATCAATTCTATCATTTTTAAATATGTAAATTAGATCTTTTTTATATTTCTCTGTTTAAATTACTTTGTTCCAGTAACCGCTGACCTTGCCGTCCAAGAAGTAAATATGGACTTGCAGCCCGTCTCTTGTCTTCCCTCAACTTCTTCCCAAATACCATCCACCAGTGCATTTTCTTCATCACCATTCCCATGCGCTGTTGTTACACAAGCACCACTTGCCCTTGCCCCAACCCGGACAACATTGACACCACCTCCACCTGGAGTAGGTCCACTACTGTCTCTCACTGCAACCACTCCACCACCAGCTCTCCCTACAACCACTCCGCCACCACCTCTCCCTACATCCACTCCACCACCACCACCTCTTACTGCTTCCACTCCACCACCACCTCTTCCTACATCCACTCCACCACCACGTCTTCCTACCCCACCTCCACGTTTTCCTACTCCACCTCTTATTAACCCATCAAATACAGCTACCCAAACTTTTCAAAGGCATAAAAGTTCTATTCTGGATAAGGAATATAAAGACAGACAGAGACGGGCTAATGAGATTCATGAGTTGGAGGTTTTATTGTTAAGAGAAAGAATATGAGAAGCAAAGGCGAGAGCAGACCTCGCAGAACTTCAACTGCAGCAGCAGTGTTCGTCAGGTACATCAGTATTATCTACTTGCTCATCATACTATTTTAAAAACTAGTATAGCTTTGTTAAGTCCTGGTATAATTAATAACACTTTTCATCTAATTTGTTTCAGATACTGCAACTGATGCCTGAAGAGGGGATGTGGCATAATATAATAAATGGAATATTGTTAATTTATTAAATAAAAGCATATAAGTCAATATATAAAATATGTTTTATTAAATAATTTCAAATACTATTCAATCACAAAGCACTGCTCATAAAGATTATTGGTAATAATTTTCAACAATTGAATTTCTAATTAAAAATCCAGTGCTAGTGCTTGGTATTAAACTATCTGTTTCTTCTTGTTCATCATTCTGATTCTCATCAAAAACCATGACATCATTTAAAATTAATGACAAGTTGTGTAATACCGCACATGATACAATTATATGAGAAACAGTTGACAGTTTGTTACCTAGGCCTCTAGATAAACAGGGAAACCTCCGCTTCCAAATGCCGAATGTTCTTTCCACAACATTTCTGGTTTTTATTTGAGCTCTATTGTACCGTACTGAGGGAGCATCTTCGGGGGCAGGTCTTATAGGTGTGAGAACAAAAGGTAGTGTAGGATACCCATTGTCTCCGACAAGTCTTCCATTTAAAATACCCTGCGTGTATTTTATGTAAACTGATGACATTTGAAATATCCTAGAATCGTGCATGCTGCCTGCCCATCTGGCTACTATGTCTAATATTTCCCTGCGGGGCCCTGCAACAACCTGGACATTAATAGAAAAATCTGATTTCCTATTTCTAAAGACTTCATGGTGCTGGCACCCTGGTGTTGATACAATTTTAACATGGGTACAGTCAATAGCTCCATCGATCCCGGGAAGTCCAGACCACTGTCCATGTCTACCCATCTCTTTAAACAATTCTCTGTTTCTGTTAGCCTCTGCTCCTCAGGGAAACTTTATGTAGTGTGTATGCAATTGAGCTAGCAACTTTGAAACCTTCGTAATAATATTTGAGGCGGTAGGCTGTGATATGTGCAGTAAGTCTCCACAGACTATCTGAAAAGGCAAGGTTTGTGTAAGTCATTTATGTAAAATTAAATTACTTCCTATTACTAACTTATTCCTGTCCTGGACACAGGCTTTCTTTCATTTACTCGTTCAGAAGGATATGGTGCATTGCTCTACTGTATCCAGACCTCAAGATGTTCAGATACATAGTAATTTCGGTGTTCATTGTGCTGTCACTTACACTTTTTAAAGACAAAAGTAGAATAATTAGTATTGAATAAATTCTAGCTTACCTGAAATGACGCTGTAGCATAAAATCTCAGAGTTAATAAAACTGCTATTTCCGGTGCAATCGGTAGACCTCTGT
Source organism: Pectinophora gossypiella (assembly GCF_024362695.1). Lineage (NCBI taxonomy): Eukaryota > Metazoa > Arthropoda > Insecta > Lepidoptera > Gelechiidae > Pectinophora > Pectinophora gossypiella. Next base: position 4,721,938 of record NC_065420.1, on the reverse strand, counting down.
TGTCCTGTTTTTCTAAGTCACTTCTCAGTAACGATGTTATAAACAATACAGATTCTTGGCAGAATCTGTATCTTTTCTGGAACCGATCCGCTCGCATTTCAAAGGGATTTTCGGCGTCCCTGATATAAACTTTTGGCAAACGATACGCATCTTGCCATAACAAATCGTCGTAATAATTGATTTCTTGTAAAATATTTTCTAATTCCATTATCGCGAGATCACAAAACCCGCACTCAAGTCACGGTTTGACGGCACTCAGCAAACACGATCTTAAGTAACATCTTGAGAGCACTCTTGAGAGCCGAGTTTCGTTTATTAATACGGCGTCACTCAGTTGATATCGTAACCCTAAACGCGCACTTAAGTTCCGTTTATTAATAAGGACGTCATCTTAAGAGCTCACTCAAGATAGATCTCAGAGATAAGAGCGGTTTATAAATACGGGCCTTAGTGCACCTCTACGGTACCTAAGCTACGTCCCTTCCAAATTTCAAGTGGCTACGTTTAGCCGTTTAGGCTGTGCGTTGATATGTCAGTCAGTATCTCCTTTTATATATTTAGATATAAATACAGATGACAGTGTTAAATTGATAATTACCTATTTTCTCATTACTCGGGTACATAATTATCAAGAATACGCGGTAAGAACCCGTTATTATGTGTTTTAATTATGATAATAACCGCGTAAACTTAAAACAATGTATCAAGAATACAGTGTCACGGCAGAAGCATAGATATATAAAACGAATTGTGTATAGAATTATGTTGCTACATAATTGCTTCATTTTATTTTGATCAGAATAATAATGGGTGGAGGGTGTGTTGTGCCTGGGTGTAATAATTTCATAAGATTTGTACGCGTGTGTTGTATACACTGCATGTATCCTTATCGTAGTAGGTCAGCTGGAAGAAATCTCTTTTTTAGAGATAAGCTTACCTGTACTGTCTGATTTCTTTGTGTGTTTCTTTCTGTGTTCTATTGTGTACAAATAAATAAATAAAATAAATAAATAATAAATAAATAATTAAATTCATCATTGATACCCAAAAATAAAAGATAAAAGTCGCATATGTCTGTTAGGTATTCATGGAATTGAACGAAGAAAAATCTTTACACCGCCATCTATATTGTTTTTGAGGAACATAGCCGGGGAAGTCCCTCATTCAGTCGAAGTACGGAGTTTTAATAACTGTATAAACAAACAAACTTTCCTAGTCCATAGAGTGTTGGGCAGGGTCTCAAGCCAGATAATAGATAATAATTTGCAATCACACTTGGCCCTGCCATCGCGCTCAAGTCATCTAAAAAGCAATATTGCAATTTGACATTAGCGCATATAAAAACAAGTGTACAATATCTCCAAAAACCAAATAGCAATATTGCTTTTTAGATGAGTTGCTTCAATGTGGCCTTTTTAGACCTATAATAGTAATGTCGTAATTACAGCATCACGATTTGCGATTGTGAGCTTGTTATATGTTACAGCATTGTGCGCATAATAGACATTATACATTATACTATATACAGTTATATTATACAGTATAATTTAGAAGTAATGTCAAATATGTATCCCACAGCCCGTATCTATCCCGAGTCTTCAGGCTACTCAATAGCCTAGACCACATATACATAGTATAGTCAAACATTCATAAATAGACCGTCTACTAAGTTTCGACGTAGCTAAATATAGTTCATTGTAACGCGTAGGTCCGTAACCTCCTTCAGACCCCAATTTTCCCCAATCTATCTTTGTACTATATATAGGGATACACTATATTTCTTGTGTGTATCGTTTGTATGTTTTTTATTTCACTTTGAATGAACTTTGAAGGTCATTTCGGTAAGGTAAGAGTCGTTCTGTTGAGCAAGTTTTAAAATAACATACATTTTTCAGGTGCTAATCAGAAAGCTATATTAATGATATAAAGTACCGTAATGTATTATATTTACGGTAAGCAGATAAATTAGTCCTTTTTGTGTTTTCGTTTTTTATTATTATTATTTTTGCTAACATTTTGCTAAGTTCAGTTTTTTTAGGTTATGTTTGTTAATATTTTTTGTAAAATATAGCATTTTTAACATTAAATATGTTAAAGAAAAGACTGTGCAAAATGTCTAATTTCGAGTCCAAATGGTTTTGGTATATCTGTCTTGTATATTAATATGTCAGTTTCTCTAATGTATTCATTATGTGAATATATAACTCGTCATTCATATATAGTATTATATTGCATGTTGAGTTGACCCTTTCCTGAATGTGCGTGTGGATACGATGCGTGCGCCATAAGCCAGGGAAGGAGTCGGCAAACACTAACACGCGCCGGGCGAATTAGGTTATTTTGTAGAGTCACGTGATGGAACCAAGGTTGTATACATTAATTCGTTTTTTACTCATAACTAATACATTATTTAATTTTTATACTCTACTAAGGGTTTGTTGTCTGACGATTTATGACCAGCTTGGTTATCTACCATAATCTAACATTGGCCCCGATTCCTGCAGACACATCTTAATTTTATTTTAAGTTATGCTTGTCATTCTCTTATCCGCCGAAAAGAAAAGGAACGGATTATTGACAATTGTTAATTTTAAAATGACTTTTTTATTTATATCATTAAAGTATTACATAGTTAGGTAAACCACTTTTTTTTTCTTTATTCATAGAAAGTAAGGTATACAAATAGTTTAGATCTAGTACTAGCCTAGAATAAACAGATAAATGAGACTTACATATGTTTTAGGTAAACCACTGATACCATTAAACCGCAATACGGGTTTAATAAATAACCCGGCCGAATAAAACAGGTACCTCGCTCATATGCAACCCGTTTAACGTTTGCTGTCAACTAAATTCTTCCACGAGTCACTTGTATTGATAGTCTGAGTTAAAACTGTTTTGATGGTTGACTCTTTACATTACAGATAAGAAATATAATTATTTGAACATTGTGCTGAAATAATTAAAGCATATAATAACGGGTTCTTACCGCGTTTAAATGGGGGTACGTAGTCGTTATAAATGAGTCATGTCAGGGGCCTTTGGCGGCTCAATAGTAACCCTGACACCAGGGTTGATGAGGTTAGTAATTCGCCTCAAAACCCACACGATAGAAGAAGAAGAATGGGGATATGAGACTCCCGATATTTCGACACTGTTGCAAGTGCCATGATCACGGGATGACGCATTTTTTTTTAAACGCGGTAAGAACCCGTTATTATGTGCTTTAATTATGATAATAACCGCGTAAACTTAAAACAATGTATTGTGCTGAAAGAAAAGATAATGTTCCAATCGTGATCTGGCATACTGGACATATTAGTACTTAATCGTTTTTTTTATGATATCCAAACAATGCCAAAATAATGGCATCTAATAACAATTAAATTACGATATTAATTGATGTACCTACGTAATAATTGGTCGATCGTAAAGTGTTCAGATAACAATAATATGCAATGAATGAATGAAATATTTATTTTCAGATATTTATCCATATTTTGTTAGTAATAGAAGATTGCAATAAGATTTTTGTTTCTTTATGAAAAATGAACATTTACTTGCATTAACGAGGCATTGCTTTTTTACAAAAGCTTTACTACTCTTGGAGTAGAAACGCCTATTTCCCACCGGGGTAAGCAGAGACTATAGAATTCCATTTGCCATTTATTATAAATTATAGTCTTGAAAGGACTATAAATAACAATTACAGAAATACCTAATAGCTTTAACATAGTCCTAGTGATTAAAATGACACTCTACGAAGTCGAAACTAGACGATTATCTCCTTCCAAATGTCGACGTGTACTTTCTGACAAGACGCATGAGTATTTTTATTTTTATTTGTTTTTTGCTAAAAGACAAGTCAAACAATATTAATTAACTTCTCGATGCACATGGAGTCTTATAAAAACGGGTAGTTTTTGGAAAAATCCGGATAGCAACGTTTATCCCTAAGGTAGTGGCGATGAGTGCGAATTATGAGTGTTATCTTGGGAAATCTTTTGATGGCGCGCGCGAGCCTCTCCGCGTGTGAAAATATAATGCACCTTGTTGCGGACCGTTATAGCCCACCGCGGCCTTCTACGGGTTAACCAACTTATTTTTAGCTTGATTATATTAATACACACACGTACAGACATGAATTTATACTAGTCATCCTTATTATTGCAATGGGCAGAGCTAAATGTCGTCTTAATAAGTTCAACTCGTAAAATACCGATTTACCAAAAAGAAAATTCATCTTTAAAAATGAAAAATATGAAACAGGTTTTGCCACACTTGATGTTGGTATCCTACAAAAACGGGCTAATGAAATATTATACTACAAGAACCTAACTAAACCAATTGATAACAGAATAATTGAAATTGCAAAATACTGGTTGAAAATTTTACAAGTCAATTTAAAACAAATGAGCAAAACACACCGCAGTTTAGCGGCACAAGTACCTATATTGTCCGAAATATTGTAAAGTGTTGATTGTCAATTGTTTATTGTTGACCATTGTCACATTTCGTTGTTTGTAGTTATCGAATTGTGCATAAGGCGAAAAACACACATTGCTACTAATTCCTGTACACACTATCTAATAGGCTAGTCAAATCAGTTACTTTTTACTAATCGTCAAAACACGAAATTACTATGGAATTTGTATGACACCTTGTGACGTCATCGAAAAACGGGATAAAATATCGGATTCATTATTACGTTTTTCTTGATTAAATTTCATAAATAAGTTAAATAGAAAAAAGAAAACGTATTTTATTAGTTTTAGATTTGTCTTTATTTAGTAATCAGAATTTTATAATCTATCGTAGGTAAACCTCGTACACGACCCAATTGTATTAGTTATACCTGTTTATTTTCTGATCCGCCGAAAAGCAAAGAGTAAATAACGAAACAGAAACAAAGTTGCACCAACTTTTAATACCTCGTTTCAAATACCTGAATGTCAAACTAAAATACTGTATAATTCTCACTGACGGCGGTGTTACAACTTCGCGCCAGAGTGTTCCAAAATTTCTGATAGTTTTATAGGTTTGGTGCATATTGTCATTAATTAGCCGAATGACTACAACCTATAATACCCCCTCAGGTAGATTGACAGGAGGCCTGTGCCCAGCAGTGGGGATATCATACATATATGCTGTTTATGTAAATCTGTTAGAGACTGTTAAATAGCATCATGGTTAATATATTAAAAAAAACTATATATAGGATGTTAGTCACATCGTAACGTCGGAAAATTCCACTTGATATCAACTCAGAATCATGGTCTGAATCATCCCTCAAAGTTTTCGTTGCGATGTAACTAACAACCTGTGTAATTCGTCGTTGCCTATTTAAAAGATCTTATGTGTCGCCCTCAACAAATTTCTTTTTTGTCATGCTCCTACAAAATTCAGTACAAACTCTTATGTACGTAAATATAAATTAGCTTTTAATATTTTTAACACACTTGTCATACAAAAATTCAGTTGGAAGATTTTTTACTTTCTGTAAAATTGACCCGATTGCACATAATAGATTTTAAATTGGCAACGACGAATGCAAAATTACTCTTTTTGGAATGAAACATCAAATAGCCAATCACCGAAAATACCAGGGCATCAGAACTGTAGAGGAGTGTTTACTTGATCTAGAGGCTTCAACTTCAAGTGTCGCAGATAGCGGACACTCACCTGCATTCCCCAGCTGTCTCAAGTGGATTACAACTACAGGAATTCCCTCCCAGCTCTGCTCTCCTGGTATGGCTTAAATAATTGCTCGCGGTTTTGTTAGTCTGTTTTCAACAGCACTTGATTTTCAGTGAAGATTGGACCATTGTGCACTTCTCAGCTTGATTTATATATAATTTACTGTTAGCCGCGACTTCGTTTGTGTAGTGTTTGGATCCTGAGTTTATACGAATTTCTATGTTTTATAGTTATGGTTTGATTGTCTTTTCTCTTCAAAATTTTGGCTCTCACAAAGAATCGGTCGTTGTTTTTAAGTTATTTTAATTTTAGCTTTTATTTTATGTGTTTTCTCTATCGTTTGGTATAATTATTTAGTAAAAGTGTCATACGTTTAGTTTCATTTTTTATATCCGCCCACTCACTCCATTTACATCAACCGGCGATTATCCCAGTATGCACTATGGGAGTGCATTATTATACCTATACTACGTAATACGAATATTATTTATTCGTTCTAAGTATATATCAATACAAGTTTTTCTCAGTCCCACGTATGGAGCAACGTGCCTCCATTCGAGTGATGCCTTCAGTAATGTAAACAATCTAAGCGCTTGACTTTATTATAATTATTTTCAGTTTATGAACCGTGAACAAAATGTAATTGTGATTACAAAACCGAGAGAACATGTTACGTGTAAAAAGTCGTTGAATGGAAAATGATACCGCAAGCGTTTAGCGTTTAGGGTGGACTCAAATAGTCTGAATATAAAAGAACTTTTTGCGTTGTCAAAACACAACGTGCCTAATTTAGCCGTAGCAAAAAGTAAAACAAAATAATTATACTTTTTGACACAGAACTCGATTTGAATAAAATATACTTAAGAAGATTCAGAACTAATTTGTTATAATTCAGTAAAGTTTTTGTATCTGTGTTTTTTTATTTAAATAGGATTTTCTTATTAATTATTTGGCCTAATTAATCACGCGGCAACCCAATTCGGCTTAGACGCACGTTCCATTCGCAACAGTCCTCTTGACGGAAAAATTGGTTCATTCGTTCATTTCGTTCATCACTCGTTCGTTCATTTATTCAAGCACTGTTCCATTGATTATTGACTTTATCTCTAAACTTTATAGAAGCGTTTCAAGCATTTCAATCAAATCAAATACCATTGTAGAGTACCCACTCCGTTACAGCACTTGTGGTTAGGATACATTCAATACATTCTTGGTATCCATCGGCTTCCGTGTAGTCGGGAATCAATTAGTCCATAGAGGGTCGGGGTACTTCGTTAAACTGTCGACTATTCCCGTATAACATTTGTATACATCACTCTAATTTCATACAAAAATGGCCACGTTATGTCATAAAAGTCGTAAACGCCTAAACGGTTCTTTTTTATTTTATTTTAAGTTATACCTGTCATTTTCTTCTCCGCCGAAAAGGAAAGGGACGGGTAATCGACAGGCATAAAATTTATGGAACACACGTCAATTTTAGGCAGAAGTTTAGAAAACCCTTCCAATATTATAATATTGACTAATAAATAACCCGACAGAATTAAGTTGACAGTAAGTGAACGAGCCGGATTATTCATTCATTTTAAAATTAGCGGTTGTCAATCATCCATCCCTTTTCTTTTCGGAGATAAGAAAATGACAGGTATAACTTAAAATAAAATTAGGAGGTGTCTGCAGAAATCGGGGCCATTATCTTAATTTTGACGTACACCTCTATCTGCCCTCTTCTTGTTTAAGTTTATTTATGGTGGACGATTACGGAGTCGTAATACACAAAGAAAAAAATAAAAGAAAAAAAACAAAATACCATTTACATAATACACAGTATATTATTTTATTTTGTTTTCAAAACTCCAATCGAAAGGATATACTATACATGTATGAAACTTACCGAGTACAGTGAAGTGTCACTATAAAAATAATAATTATGATCAGATATACGTTAGAATCATGTCACATTTATATTTTTGTCATTTCCTGAGATTTTGTTGTAACTTGGTTCTAAACTTTATAGGTACATATTTTTAGACGTGACTGTACGGTCACGAGCATTAATATGTATAAACTTTGGTACCATGTCACATTAACTTTTTTGACAAATTGAACTGTAAGTCTCACTAATTGTCAAATATATTAGTGCGACAGAGTCCTAAAGTGGGTACATTATATTGCTCATGACTGTACATAGTAGCATAATGAGCGCTAACATAATTAGAAATAGCTATACATACATCCTACTGTGTGGTACGGTAGAAACACCCAGCCATGACTAGGCAAATAGTGTTGTCCTATTTTCGGTAAATTCTCAGCATCCGTACTACATCTATATTGGTAGAACTGGGACGAATTGGCCTTTAGAGGGCTGGAGGGAAGTTAAATCGTCGACGCTTAACCCTGTAGGTACATTAAACTGTCAACTATTCCGGCGCACAGGGCTGAACTTACACTTAAGTCGCTTTATTATGGAAACCACATAAGCGTCTCTGTGAAAAAACACATTTTAATGTGACTAATAAAAACCTCAATTACTTACAATTAATTTAATTCCGGGTAATAATTGATGTGTTACCAACCCCCCTGGTAACACAAAAAAGGGCAATTCATCTAAAACAGAAATATTGCTATTTGACATTTGTTTGAATTGCGAACTTACTTTTATATGCGTAAATGTCAAATTGCAATATATATTTTTAGATTAATTGCTTCTATGTGGCCTTTTTAACCCCCCGGATCGATAGGTACTTGCTTGTCTGTTGCAGCGGAGCGAATTGCTGTACTTTATTATGTCAAAATCATAGAGTGCGGCTAGATTAACTCCATCTCTGTAGTGTGCAAATAAATAGCAGTCGGTCCAACTGTGCCCTCGCCTCTCTGAACACAGTAAGCGTTTTAACTAGCGCCTTTTAACGCCAAGTGAATCCAAAGCTGTCCATTTAAAAATAAATCCAATGTATTAGTCCACTTCGCTCCGAACTATTCGCGAACTTTTTTTAATTTATAACAGTTCTGGTAACTAATTGGCGAGTTATTTTCGTCTGTTAACTACGTTGTGTGCGTCGTAAAAGCGAATGTAACAAGTATTAATTCTGCTACAATAATAATTTAATGATTATCACTATTTATATACGGAATAAACACAAAATGGAAAGTTGTAGTCCTGAGGGTCCCTAAAAAGGCCACATTGCAGCAATTTATCAAAAAAAAAATCAATATTGCAATTTGACATTTGAACATATAAAAGTAAATGCGCAATGTCAACAATTGTCAAAGAGCCATGTTGCTTTTTTAGATGAATTGCTTCAATGTGGCCTTTTAACGCTAGCGGTCTTTTTCTTCGCATTTTCCCGCAGATTCCTATGATGGAGTCCTAATCTTCATTCTAGCCAGTTAGTCTATGCATAGAATAGGGAATAATACTACGTATAGAACGGCAACTCTCCGCTCCCCACCAGCGTGTGAGCTAGATTTACCTCACCCCCCCCCTCGGTCTTACTTTAGTCTTCAATCGTATGGGCGTCAAACGTCACACACACAGATGCGCGTGTACGGTTACGAGTACTAGCATGTACTTTGCAACCATATCACATTAACTTTTTTGACAATTTAAACCGTAAGCCTCATTAAATGTCAAATATGACAGTGCGACAGGGTTCTAAAGTACATGATATTGCTCATGACTGTACGATACTGTCAAAGAGTAGTGTCTGTGTAATACGGTTTTTTTTTGTATGAAGTGTCCGAGGTGTGTGCACGTAGTTCTATTTTTAAACGTTATACTGTTCATTAAATTTTTCACGGCTCTCCTTTCAAAACAAAACAATAGATGGATTTCATGACGCATTCACAAACGCTCGCGTTTTTTGTCTGGTCAAAAGTGTATTGTTTTTATGCATTTTTAATATACATAAAAGTGAGATTCAGGAATTGTTTTTGGCGATTCAGCTTGTAACTCATTGCAATTCATTAAAAAAACTAACCGAATAAATAAAAAAAAAATATTTGTTTCGTTTGTAGGATTGAGGGCCTCCTTTCGAGGCCTGTGCCGAGAAGTGGGACATATATAGACTATTTATGTTTTATGTATAATATTATGTTTCAGCAATTTCTCACACGTCGTACGATTTGATCTTATGACTCTGCCCAACCACGATAAGTATACGGGCGTGACTATATTTATGTTTATGCGCCAAAAGGTAATTTCGAGAAAAGCTTTTTTCATTTCTTTATAACTGTTTACCCATTATCCAATTTGGATGACGTCAACGTAAGATTACATTGCTTTTTCATTTTCTAATGTCTAGCAATACATATCATAACATGGACTGCTATTTTAGGATATTGCCGAGTTTATGTAATTGTGCCTGTTTAGTGATGATAATCCCTTACAAAGTACAGAACGAGACAGTTCAAAACCCCGTAGTGTTACCGATGATGGAGCACAGCTGAAAATCTCTGTGTCCCATCATCGGGATGGGACACTCCCTCAATGTCGTCCCTTTTTAGAAATAAGGTTTAATTACTATGATCACTCCTACTGTGTACCAATACCTACTTATATCTAAAATAAATGATTTCTATTCTATTATTTTCTATCAATTCCCGTGTAGTCCCTTGCGGTTGTTCTTACCGGCGCTAATCGGCTCCCTCCATAGTTCTCCGGCTAACGAGCGCTTGCCAGCGTGAAATAAAAATCGCATTTGCGATAATTGGTTTCTAGTCGGCGTAACACGTTTATATATGCTCCACTAGACATCCCCATTTCGCCTAGGCGGGTTCTTTAGCCGCCATGATTCTTCCGAGGAAATTTTTAACTCGGTTATCATAAAAATAGCAGCGAAAAGGTACGTAATAGATAATGTTAATTCGCGCGCCACTATGCGGTGACATTACAACTTTTATATTTAGAATTTGTGCGACCTAACGCTTTTTTTGTGAAATGTGATTGTGAAAAGTGAAATCTATTTATATTTATTTCAATTTTTGATTAAGAGTGAAGACGGAATGTAAGTGACAGTGACTGACTGATAATAGGCTACTTGATAACATAGTCAAATGAGATACTTTTTGCGAAACGTCAAAACGTAACTTTTCGGAGTTTGTATGGAAATACTGTCCTGTGACGTCATCAATAAAAACGGTCAAACGACGTACTCATTCATACTTAATTTATAAATAAAATTATAAAATTTAAGTTGGGCAGTTAAATTAGATTGATTTTTGATCATGTCAGACTGGCTTCTATTTCTAGATTCATCATCATCAATTTAAGAGACACGCTCTTGTCGGTGTAGCATTTTCCATTCCAGTCTATCAATGGTCAATTCCTTGACATTCATTCATTCCTTTGTATTTCTAGATTACCAGTTTATAGTTTCGTTGACTAAGTCAAATACCCAATTAGTTAACGTTTCGTTTGTCTATGTTAAATACTATAATACAAATCGATAACATTCGTACAAATAAAATCTTACCTAATCTTGACTCTCATTTCTACGTATTCAAATTCTGTAGAGATTTTGCTCGTTTTTAGTACAACATATAGTTGTCACTTGCCAGGCATAAGCTACATACTTACCACGTATCAACCATTTATAGTTCTACGATGTAGCACCCCTGACGTTAAAGTGTAATCCATATAATTCTTGTACACTTAACACTTTTATGAACAACATACACTAACCGCACTATATATTTTTACACTAAAGCACTATCTTACACATGTGAACAAAAACATCACTAGGTCAATGTATGCCGAATTGATTCCGATATCTGAAGACGTATGATTGTTTTTTTTAACGTGACTTATTGTAGATTTGTCACGGATGGTATTCACTTCTTGACCGTGTAAAGATATATCCACTAGAAGAACACGCTACGTCCATAAAATTATGTCAAAGATTAACTAAAGGCTAATGCACATAGAAGTAGTATCGCGAGAAGTGTAGAGTGGGAGATTCCATGACACCGCGCCGCGCGACGTGTGTGAAATCAAGTTTACAACTTCAAAGATAACGAAAATATGACGCGCTCGGATCGCTCCATTTGTCCCGGAGTCTACGGGACCTGTGTCAATCACGACTAATTCGAATGATGATCGGGTTCAAACGATTCGATCATTTCGATCATAGACATTAACGTGTCGGGCGCGGTTCAGTAGTTCTCTATGCACTAACCCATCTCACTCAATCAATCGCGCGATTGACAGGCCACCGACCCGCGCAAGCGAGTACGTGTGATTATCCAAGTTGTATTTAAACAATAGAAATGGAAGGTTTTTCTTAGTTGCGTGGTTGCGTGATCAAATGCACTTTATGTAAATGCGAGTAAAGTGTTTATTCCTTGGATCACCTTGGGGTCATAATGACGAAATATTTTATAGATTTTTTATTCGATTATTCGTGATCGGGTTGAGACCGAACCAAATTCAAATATACTTTATAGCACCAAAAGAAAATAGTTACAAAATGAAAGAATGATATTATTATTATTATTGCGTATGGCAAATTCAAATTCAAATATACTTTATAGCACCAAAAGAAAATAGTTACAAAATGAAAGAATGATATTATTATTATTATTGCGTATGGCAAATTCAAATTCAAATATACTTTATAGCACCAAAAAAAAAGTTACAAAATTAAAGAATGATATTATTATTATTATTGCGTATGGCAAATTCAAATTCAAATATACTTTATAGCACCAAAAGAAAATAGTTCCAAAATTAAAGATATCAAGTGATTCGATCACTCGTGACCGACTCAGGTCCACTCCCGGCGCGGACCGTGTGCATTAAGCTTAACAAATGAATCAAGGACCTCATCCGTTTGTTTACGTATTCCTTATAGCTAACATCATTTGTGCACAAATATTGTTTTAATACTTTGTAAATAAAACAAAGACACTTTGTAAACATTACTGGGTCGTGTTTGTTTTTCCGCGTGGTTGATTCACTATGTTGTGTTTATATGATTCCTACGAAACATTTTTTTTAATAAATAAATATTGCTCACGATTAAAGGTTATTTGACACAGTCAAATGAGATACTTTTTACGAAATGCCAAAATGAAAGTTTTCTTTGGAGTTTGTCCTGTGACGTCATCAATAAAAGCGGCAAACGTCGTACTCATTTTTACTCAATTCATAAATAAAATTCGAGACTAAGTCGAAACGTAAAATGATCATGTTAGATTGGCTCCTATTTCTGGGTTACCGTTTTATAATTTAGCAAGCAACAATTATATAATAATATTTATACAGGGTGTTAGTGACATCGTAACAAAAACTTTGAGGGGTGATTGAGGCCATGATTCTGAGATGATATCAAGTAGAATTTTCCGTCGCAAAAGTATGGAATTGAAAATAATAAAAAAAAAACACAAAAATTTTCAGGAATATTCAGACTAAAAAATTCCACTTGATATCAACTCAGAATCATGGTCTGAACCATCCCCCTCAGTATTCGTTATGGTGTCACTAACACCCATACCTACTTGTATGGCTACCGTATGTATACGTAATTGTGTGGGGTGTAAGTGACATCGTAACGAATACTGAGGGGGATGATTCAGCTGATTAATATCAAGTAGAATTTTCCTTCGCAAAAGTATAGAATTGAAAATAATTTAAAAATAAATAAAAAAAACATGAATTTTGCGACGAAAAATTCCACTTGATATTAACTCAGAATCATGGTCTGAATCATCCCCCTGAGTATTCGTTACGATGTTACTAGCACCCTGTATAATAATATGCTTCTGCCATTACATTGTATTTTGAAATAATTATGTACCAGAGTAGTGAGAAACTAGGTAACGTTAAAGCTGTACAACGCCATCTATATTGTTATTGGTGAATGTAGCCTGGAAAGTCCCTCGTCGTTTGGTCTTTTTAACCCCCAAAATCCGCACTACGAAATGTTTCTTTAGTCTTTGTCTTTCTTTGATTTATCACCCAGCTTTTACTTTGGACCATGGGATAGTCATCTGTCTGCAGTCACTAGATAAGTCTTTTAACTTGTGACTCCACCTACCTTGGTCACCCCGCTTTTACTTTAGACCATGGGATGGTTATCTGTCTGTAGTCACCAGATAAGTCTTCTGACTTGTGACTCCACCTACCCTGATCACCCAGCTTTTACTTTAGACCATGGGATGGTTATCTGTCTGTAGTCACCAGATAAGTCTTCTGACTTGTGACTCCACCTACCCTGGTCTGTCACCCAGCTTTTACTCCTTATGGCTTATCTAACCTAAAGAAACTGACAGGTTTGTACATCTGTATTAACATATGTAACTGTGTGAATACCAACAAAGTATATCTTCACACTTTATCTTTATGGGATGGGAAACGAGAATATGTAAATACAGGAGCGTTAACCTGCTTCCCTTTCACAATGTTTTACCGTGTTCGGTGATAGCTGTTCAGCCTATGACAATGGGTGATTCACCTTATTTAGTTAAGAATGAGAGAGAAATTGTTTATTAGTTTCATGTCACGCAATGTGTGGAAGATACGTGTAGGCTGGAGTGTTTTTTTTTGTTGTTTTTTGTTGTTTAGTGCTGGAGTTATTCAGGATCCCGCGCGGACGGTCCCTGGCTTTGACTCCAAACGAAAAATCTGGACCCGACTGAGCCGATGTAGGACCAACCATGGAAAGTCGAACCATCACCTACATAAAAGGAGTCTTCGAAAGGAGAATTCGAATTTATAAAACTCATCATCACTTATTTAAGAGCCACGCTCATGTCGGTGTAGCATTCTCCATTCTGTCTATCAAAGACCAATTCCTTCACTTCCTTATAAGACACGACGTACGCGTTCTCTTTAATCTGTTCCATGTAAGCTATTCTTGGTCTTCCCCTTCCTCTCTTTCCTTGTAGCTTCCCTGATGTTTTTAATAAATTCGACGTGTCTAATTAAGTGTCCAATCATCTTGCCTCTTCTGTCCTCAATAACTCAGAATAATAAGTAATAATATATAAAACTACAGTACTTAAAAAAAACGAATTGTAGCGTTGACAGAAAACTAGGCAGAATCAAGCTCAGCAGAAATCCATCTAATCTCTTCAAAATGAAGTAATGTTTTGCTGTTGAAGTAGATTTTATGATTAAATAAAACAAGGAAGGATTGCTAATGCGATTGCAAATAAAAACGACGGGATTCAATACAATATTCCATTGGACTCGATCTGCCTACATAGAGCGAGGTGTATCGGGTAACCAATCGAGGGTGGAATTAAAAGCGAAGCCATCATCATCCATCATTACCTCTCAATATTGATGCTTACTTTGTTTAACAGATGAACTATGAACGGTCACGAGCTTTAATATGTATACACTTTGGTACCATGTCACATTAACATTTTTGACAAATTGAACTGTAAATCTCACTCAAATATGTTAGTGCGACAGAGTCCTAAAGTGAGTACATTGTATTGCTCATGACTGAATGCATTAAAATTATTCTTTTTCTTTATTTTAAGATACTGGCTGGTTGGGTTTCGAAACTAAGAAGTTTCTATACGATACACATACATATGTATTGTGTAAATAGTAACATAGTAGGGTAGTTTCCAACTAGTCAAATCAGATACTTTTTACTAAACGTCAAAATACGAAATTACTATAGAATTTGTATGAAAAAGCAACCTGTGACGTCATAGAAAAACGTGAGAAAATGTCGCACTTATTATTACATTTTTCTTTATTAAAATTCACAAATAAGTTAAATAGAAAGAAAATGGTTTTTGTCACCTTTAGATCTGTCTTTATTTACTTAGTACTCACAATTTCATAATTTAACTTTGACCTAGGAGACTGACCAGTTATGGCGGTACGGATCTCTTTTTTGGCCGACGGCGGTTGTGCACTATAGTCATAAAACTGTTTAAAAAAAAACTATTTTATTAACTTTCTTTTTAAATTACTTATGTAACTTGAAACAAAAAGTTTATTACGCATAAACAATGTTAACATAACCTGTGTTATAATTATGACAAAACCTGAAATACTACGTGAACACGTGTAGTTTTCAGAAGGTCGTCAGACAGAAATACCAACTTGATTTCATTGTTAATGGCTTATCGATTGAAACAACACTTTTACCAATGGGATAGAACACTGAAAGACTTGATGAAAGTAAAAGTCATGCTGTTATATTATGAAAACACGCCTTTATTAGCAAGCAAAACTTAACAAATATTATGATTAAAATTCAATTAGCAAAAAACTCACCATTACAATTTCTAAAAATGTTGACGTGGCGTTATTTTATGTTGTCCGCATTTGAAAAGCATCTGCAAAGAAAAAAACAAGATTAAATCTCACGCTCGCAATCCCTAACGGGGTGTACAGAGCCACAAGTAATCAAAGACAACTTGCAGCCACTATTGAAACGAAGTCCTAAAACGGATATGATGAACCTTATGGTCACAAGGGATCACCCTATCGCCCATGACAACTGCCCATCATGTTACAAAGGACAAAATCCCTCTGTCAATTTTTACGACATGCCCGAAAAGACAGCTGAACGTGTTATTATGTTTTTCAATCGCTTCCAACGGCCTCTGTGGTCCAGTGGTTGAGCGTTGGGCTTACGATCCGGAGGTCCCGAGTTCGAATCCCGGTGGACACATCACAAAAATCACTTTGTGATCCCTAGTTTGGTTAGGACATTACAGGCTGATCACCTAATTGTCCGAAAGTAAGATGATCTGTGCTTCGGAAGGCGTTAAGCCGTTGGTCCCGGTTACTGATGTAAGTGAGTGAGTTACAACGATAATGACAAACGGGAGCTAATTTTACCAACCCTCGAGGTTCTCTTTGAGTCAATTGGGTCGTGTACTAGGTTAAAGATAAATTATGAAATTCTGATTTTAAATAAAGACAGATCTAAAACTAACGAAAAACATTTCGTTTTTTCTATTCAACTTATTTATTAATTATAATCAAGAAAAACGTAATAATAAGACCGACATTTTATCACGTTTTCTATGACGTCAGTGTGCTTTTTCATACAAATTCCATAGTAATATCGTGTTTTGACGTTTAGTAAAAAGTAACTGATTTGACTAGGTGGAAACTAGCCTATTTGGTTATAAAAATATCATTCAACCCCATCATGTATATTATAGTCAAAGGCCAAATTTGGAAACAAAGCGGCCAAAAATATTAGTTTCTTAGTGTTAAAAGCTTAAAACACTGTTGTATAAAGTTATGAGAGCGTTTTTGTCGTTGTTTTAATAAGGGGTTGGTAATCGAGGGGGGAGGGTTGTATAATTAGGTTTAAAATTACGATTTTTCCGGCGAAGATTGCTTAAAAGTTCCTATACTTTGAAGAACAATGGGAAACATATACAAACGTAAATATAACTTTGGAGCTCCCGCAAAGTTATTGACAATATTGAATTCTAGAAACGAGAGCCACAGCATTTTTAAACAAAAACCTACCAATACTGCCCGACACTTGACGTGGTCTCGGATGCTTCAAGATCTGAAACTAGGTCAACAATTTCTAGACATTATTTGAAAAGTTAATAAGTGTTTATGCCTCTCTTTTCTTTTTTAAACTTCTGAAGAAGCCAACAATAAGACCTTTTGTGCGCTCCGACTAGTTAGAATCTGTAGTGTATTCGTCTTAATATAATTATAAATAAATATCGGCTCGTTACCACACACTACGTCTTCACTCCACCCCAGTACATACCCGTACAGTTTACTTTTTAATTGTGGCCACCGCGTAGTGCATTGCCCGAGACGACAGAATATATATGTGAATCGATTATATCGATTCAAAAAAGAAAAAAAATCATTTATTTCGGGTGTTTTCCCACAGCAATTGTTAGTAACAAAAGTCTTATATCTATGTTAGTAAAATTACAATTAATTAATTATATAATTTAAGTATTCAAGTATTTTATAATATATTACATATTTATTTATATATTTAATTATACCTATGTGTATTACAATAAGATGTGTTTATGTTTGTTTTGTTGTGTTTGCCAAACACGGTTTTGACAGCCTCCGTGGTCTAGTGGTTAGAGCGTTAGGCTCACGATCTGGAGGTCCGGGTTCGATTCCCGATGGGGACATTGTCGAAATCACTTTGTGAGACTGTCCTTTGTTTGGTAAGGACTTTTCAGGCTTGAATCACCTGATTGTCCGAAAAATTAAGATGATTCCGTGCTTCGGAGAGCACGTTAAGCCGTTGGTCCCGGCTATTAGCCGTAAAAACACCTCCACCAACCCGCAGTGGAGCAGCGTGGTGGAGTATGCTCCATACCCCCTCCGGTTGATTGAGGGGAGGCCTGTGCCCAGCAGTGGGACGTATATAGGCAGTTTATGTTATGTATGTTATGTTTGTTTACGTGTTTACATAATGTAAACACTACGGAATCTAGCCTATTTGTGAAATTAAAACTGAATATATCTTGTCAACAGATTCAAGACGAGATGACGGGGCCACCGCCAGCGTACGACACCGTCGTTGTCAATGACGATGCTGCTGTGCCTAAGGATTGTTCCTTGCAGGTAAGACTGTTTATTACATACAAAAGCAGCCAAAATACGCCCTATTCAATAGTAGTTCTCAGTAGAACAAGACATTTCTTTAACAGTTCTTGTTTCCTCAAGTAATATTCAGTAGTTCCGTTTCGCTAGCCACATCAAAGCCCACTTCAGCAACGATCCGGTATAATTTAGGAGTCACCGTTGCCGGCTACGGTTTGGTCGACATGATGATGATGATTCAGTACTCTGATAGTCTATTCCTCTCATTGGTCTTTGACATAATGTTCACTATCAATTAAAAACTTTTACTAAACTTTAGTTTTTAAGGGTTCCTAATTTGTAGGATCACTTTTTTATTAAGAGAGTCTATGGTGCTGATTTCCGTACACACCATCTAATTTTGTTTTAAGTTATACCTGTCATTTTCGTATCCACTGAAAAGAAAAGGGACGGGCAATCGACAGGCATAACATTTATGAAACACACGTCAATCTAAGGAAGAAAAAAAGCGCTCCCAAAACATCAATTGACAGCACACGTCAAACAGGTTGAATATCAGCGGGATGCTTATTTAATTCGCCTGGGTTATTCATTAATTCACTAATTATTTTTAAAATTAACAGTTGTCAATCAACCGTACCCTCCTTTTCGGCGGCTAAGAAAATGACGGGTATAACTTGAAATAAAATTAGGAGGTGTCTGCAGGAATCGGGGCCTATATTTCACAAATTTCTTGCAACATCACATTACACTCTTATATGTAAGACTCTTATATGGTCTATGACCACGGGGGCTAAAAATGCCACATCGAAGCAATTCATCTAAAAAAGCGATATTGCTAATTGACATTTGCTTGCAATGCGCACTTACTTTTGTATACGCCAATGTCAAAGTGTAATATTGCTTTTTTATATGAATTGCTTCCATGAGGCCTTTTTTACATCGCAACTCATCTGATATCGCAAGACTTTGAGCCACTTTCAGAAATCATTGACGATAATATTTACTGCATCTGGATTGCCTGTGGTTCTTTTCGATTCCATTTCTATTCTTTCGCGCATTTTGCTCCAAGAAAAAAGATCCAGTGTGATTTCTGGAAAAATCTTTAACTTGGTTCGTTTGTGTTTCTTCCAGGAGGTGATAACAGAGCCATGTCCACGCTGTATACCTCACAGACCTGACAGCGGCCTGCCGTCGTACGAAGCCGCTGTTTTACTGAAGGATACGAAGTTATAATACGCCTTGAAACAGCTCGTCGCGCATTGCTAGGAGTAGGCATTTTCTTTACTATAGAGCGACAAGGAACTTTTGGTGCGTGGTCATTATGCAGGCCTTATTTCATGTACTATATCACTGCCACCTGTATTATCTATTGGTATCGCCGCCTTATGCTACAGTTCACCTCTAAGCCCTACCCTATCTGTAGATATATGATGTGTTACCGACATCGTAACGAATACTAAGGAGGATGATTCGGTCCATGATTCTGAGTTGATATCAAGTGGAATATCCTGTCAAAAATTCATGAAAATATTAGTTCTTTTTAAAATTATTTTTGAAATTCGATTAACTTGTAATCGAAGAACGTTCGCGATAGTCTTATTATATCGGAATATTTAATAAACAAAGTGTACTTATCTATTTTCGCTTCGTGCGAACAAGCCGCTTCGTAACTCGAAAGTTTACGCGGATTTTTGAGTTAATTCGATTGAGGTTCGGAGTAGGAGTATGTTCCGGAGGTGGGGGCTTAGGTTTCATCATTCATCGTCATCACCTTTCATCATTTGATTAATCATCAATAAGAAATAAAAATACATAAGACTTGGCTGTATGGGCATGGTTCCCTTTGCCTTGCCCTTCGGGGAAAACCAAAACAAAAAAGTCTATGGAGATGGTGCACAGCCACAAGGTTCTTGTCGACCTATAGGGCGGTAGCTATTCATTGCAGACCAAGAATATTGTTATTATCACCCTGCATAGACGGTGTATAGTTAGCCTTATATGAGGTAGTTGAAATGCCAGGTAAAGGCCTTCCCTAAACGACTGTGGTATACTATTATCATACTGTGTATGTGATATGGTCGTTTATAATTTCTCATTGCTAATTGAATAGTAAATTAATTTTGTCGATGCGTCAAGAGAAGTTAAACATTATTCTTTTTATAGTCCCTCTTATATTGACTTTTCTTAAAACTTTGTTTCATTGGTGTACATAAGAACGTCACCTTCCTTTTCGCTTCTTACTTGCTTATGTAATTTCTCCTCTAACCTAAGCTTTAAAGTATAAACTCTCTGTTGACATTATACCACGGCTTATAAGTTGGGTGTAATTCGCTTAGCCTCTCAGTAACGCTTACACAGCATAATGAAAGCGGACTTGTAGCGGTTAGTGTTGTGATTGTAGTTCCTGAGGCGACAACCTTTGTAATTGAATCATAACAACAGTAGTATTAGGTCCTAGTTCTATGCTATTACCGTCATGCAACCCTGTAGGCCTTTATGTACCACTTGCGGTGGGTAAAGCAGCAATTAGGAACTGAATTGTGAAATTATTGGGAAGTTTTGGGGTTTTAAAGAGCATTTAGAATTGTACTTAAGTATTTGATGTGGTGCGGATGTAAAAAACGAAAAGATATCTTTGAAAACAACCAAAATGTTAAAGTATTAAAATACGAACAAGCCGTCTTTTACAGTTAAGCTCTTATTTTAAAACACTTGAATCCTTTTCAATTCCGATTTATTAGGATTGGCACTTTTTATATCAGCTCTTTCAACGATTGTAGAATCATTTTACTTTCCTTTTATGATAAAATCAATGGTTGGTACGTTCGCAGTTTCATTTTAGTCACAATACAATGATGTATCTATATGTAGCTATTATTTTCGTTATAAAACTCATGTCCAGATTTCTTCGAGCCATAATATTTCGTGGACAGTTATTAATTTTTATCTGGCATGACCACGTCTTGATTCGTCTACTTGCGGCAATTTTTCTTGGACTTTTAGACAGCTTCGAGTTTTTGTTGTCTACTTGTGCTGGTGTTATCCTCACTTGGAGTCATCCATCACAAATGTCACGGTGTGAACACCTTGATCCTCGCTGGTGCGTGACCGGATTAGTTTCACATTATGGCGCTCTTTCGATGTAAAATTCATAGGCTTGTATCCTTTCGATTTGTAAGAGCTCATATTGAAGTGATGGCCTTTACGTTTTTATTGGTGGTGTAGCGACCGTGTTTTGTTTAGTGCCAAGTGTAACCCAATGGTACCTTTCATTTAAGTGCCGTAGACACAGAACACATAACACTATGGGGCCCATAGTTTTATGTGTAAAACTATGGGGTCCATAGTTTTATGTTTTATGTGTGCCCCATAGTTTTACACATAAAACTATGGGCCCCATAGTTTTATGTTTTATGTGTGGTTGCGCCACCAGCGGGAAATTGTTCGGGATTCGATTGCTGGCAACAAATTGGTGAGGTACTTTGAGATATTTTGTTGGTAGGGCCACCATGGTGTCCTAGTGATATCGGCCCTTAAGCTTCATGCATACAAAGTTGCTAGACAATCTGAGATCCTGGGTGGCAAACAGTACGAGCAAACCGTGTCGTTCGTATTTGCAGTCTCATACAAAATCCCGCTCCGGTTGTGTGTGCCGCGAGAATTATTGGTAGTACGGTCACGAGCATTAATATGTATACACTTTGGTACCATGTCACATTAACTTTTTTGATAAATTGAACTGTATGTCTCACTAAATGTCAAATATGTTAGTGCGACAGAGTCCTAAAGTGGGTACATTATATTGCTCATGACTGTACTTCTATGAGTGGTTAAAACATAGTTCCAAGTACTACAAGTCAGGGTTATTATTGAGCCGCCAAAGGCCTGACATGGCTCATGTAACGATGACTAGGGTTGATGGGGTTGGTAATTCACCTCACAACCCACACGATAGAAGAGAGTACTACAAGTAGCAGTAAGTTGTACAAGTAGTTAGGTAAGCAAAACAGGTTCATTGAATCTTATGATTAGGATAAGACTAAAATTGGCAACCAATATAATAATTATGAGGTTTATTATAGTAATTTAGATAAATTGTTTAAGGATAGGTTTAGTACTTTTTTTGACGTCACTCATTGTAGATTTGCGGCAAATCAACAATAAGGGTGGTATTAATAAACTAATCTCAGCTTTGAGACTGCCCTCAAGATCACGTCAATGTGACAGTTCGTGTATAAAAACGGGGACTTGAGCATAGTCTTGAGGGCAGTCTCAGCTGAGATTAGTTTATTAATACCACCCTAAGTCACGTCAAAAAAAGTTAGCACCTAAGTGCATTGTTTTAGATAAGTACCTAAAAGGATTTGGGAGTAAATTGAGAATGGAGAAACCCTATTGGACACTCATTCCATAAGCCTTTTTGACCAGTGGGGTTAAAACGCCTCATTCAAACGATTCATCCAAGAAAGCAATATTGCTATTTGATATTTGTTAACATCTTTTATATTGTCAAATGTCAAACTGCAATAGATAGATAAAATATGTATTGCTCTTTAGATGAATTGTTTCAATGTGGCGTTCTTGACCGCCCTGAAATAGTCAATTTACAAATTAACAAGAAATATCTTTCATATTATACTTATTAGAGAAACGGAGAAAGATCTGAAGGAAATTATTCAATGCATTTTTTCCATTCAACCCAGAATAGTTTCCAACTAGTCAAATCAGTTACTTTTTACTAAATGTCAAAACGCGAATTTTTTATGAAAAAGCATAGAAAATCGTGTCAAATTGTCGCACTTTACATTTTTCTTTCTTATTAGTACATTTTTCTTTATTAGTATGTAGTTTATCAGCAAGTGGTGGAAATAGATTTTAAATTTAATAAAATAATAATCTTAAGGTTCAATTTAAATCATATAAAGACATCAGGAGAATATGGTAACTAGATAATGAAATAGATCATGTAAAATTTTCGAACAATATAATTTGTTAAATGTATTATAAGTATGTATTTATACCGTGCACTTAGAATTTAGACACGCCATTATGATGCCTATAGTAACATAAAATACAGTCATTAGGAATAATCAAAGTATTACTAATCGATTTAGAGTTAGGTGTAACTTTTTTTATATAAAAAAATGTCAACACGAATTGGTACTAAGTAAAAGTATTATTTTAAATACATAACATAACATAAACATAAACTGCCTATATACGTCCCACTGCTGGGCACAGGCCTCCCCTCAATCAACCGGAGGGGGTATGGAGCATACTCCACCACGCTGCTCCACTGCGGGTTGGTGGAGGTTGGATTTTAAATATAATTCTTTTTTATTTATTTATTTATTTTATGTTGACGAACAGCTCAGAGAATTAAAAAAAAAATCTGATACTTTTTGGGAAGATGAGCTAGATATCTACATCACATCCACTTACTACCGCACACGAATAAAACAACGTCTTATAAACACATACCAAAAAAAACCGTCACATATTAACAAAACACGAACCAATAGTTCATGTATTTCGGCAGGGGGGATCGCGCAACTCCTATCTAGAATTTCAAATTCAAATTCAGAACTTTTATTTCGTATTTTTTTTTACATCCATAATAAATAACTTATGAACTATGTTAGTAACATTGACGTACAAAAATTAGGTATGTGGGACATGGAGTTTGATCCAATGCCTCACATATGGACAGTCTAGTCTGTCAGACAACACGTTCAGGAAGCTGTTGCCACTCGTCCTCTCACGAAGCATCAGGGATGCGGTTCAGGGATTTCTTTGAGGTTAACAGTGGTATTGATTCCGCTACACACCATGGTATAAGACAAACAGGTATACTCAATCCTATAACAAGCCGCCATTGCTAGCCCTTTGATGACGTAAGTGTTACCACTGTGTTACCACTGTGTTACCACTGTGTTACCACTGTGTTACCACTGTGTTACCACTGTGTTACCACTGTGTTACCACGGTGTTACCACTGTGTTACCATTGGTTATTCCAACATTCCAAAGACGTTTTTATTATTGAAAATTAAGTGAATTACTGACTAAAGTATTTAATTACTATTCTTTGTTACATATATAAAAATCATTAAAACTGTAAGTAACTCTATTACTTAAAGTTCAAAATTTCCTTGCAAAGTAAATATAAAAACATAGGCCGTGGGTAATAATTTTTTTACAAAATGGCAACGCAGGTTGGGTGACGTTAGCTGGGCTAACCTTGAAATGTTAGCTGTCACTTTTGAGCATACCTGGTTTTCTTATACCAACATCTAATTTTATTTTAAGTTACACTTGTCATTTTCTTATCCGCCGAAAAGGAAAGGGACGGGTAATAGACCGGCATAAAACTTATGGAATACACGTCAATTATATGTAGATATTTAAATTAACCTCTCAAAATTTTACGTCAGCTAATAACGCGACAGAATTAAGTAGACAGCACACGTCAGACGATTTACATACTAGCGAGATGCATATTTCATTTACCCGGGTCATTCCTTCGGTTTCAAATAAACATCTGTCAATCGTCCGTCCATTTCCTTGTCGGCTGATAAGAAAATCGTAATCGTAAAATAAAATTTTGAGGTGTCTGCAGGACTTGGGGCTAGTGACATTATAACGTCTTATAGTGAAAACCTCGGAAGCGCTTTTTTGTAAAATCACCATCATCATCAGCCCATTAACGTCCCCACTGCTGGGGCACGGGCCTTCCCTATGGATGGATAGGGAGATCGGGCCTTAAACCACCACGCGGGCCCAGTGCGGATTGATGGTGCGGATGTTGTAAAATGACATTCTAATTTTATTTTTGTTAACAAAACCCCGCAAAAGGTAAGCAAGTATCAATCCAGATAATAATTGTGGTCTAAATTTTGACCCGGTATGGAATTGATTAAAAAAAAACAAGGTTGAATATGAATAAAATCACATCTAAATGTGATTTTTCAAAAAGGCGCATACGTAGTTTTAGAGGAAATCGCTTTTTAAGATCAAAAGATACGTTTAGTGGAAATCAAGTCAATGACGACCTTTTCAATTAAATTGAACCACATATCAATGTTACTTGAAATAATTGAAATTGAAATATACATACAAAAGGCCTAATTTAAAACTACATTATTACAATAGATAATTGTTTTAATGCAACTAAGTATATTGTAAATGGATTTAGAAGAGACATAATAAATAAAAATATTTGTCAATTTGTATATTGTTTTATTTTATTATACTTACATTTATTGTATCATAAAATAGATATAAAAACCGTGAAAACTTTATAATGTTTTTCGGCAAACGTTATGGGTTACTTTATATAGGTATTATTTCGTTTCGACAATCCAAAAAGCATCAAAGACAATATAACGAGGGATTTTCCAGGCTACGTTCACCAAAAATAATATAGATGGAGTTGTACAGTACAACTTTAACGTGATAATTACCTACGTATTTTCTTATAACGTAGGTACATAATTATTCCAAAATACAATATAATGTAGCTCGATATTTGGATCACATTGTGTATAGAATTATGTTGCTAACTATATTGCTTCTCTTTATTTTGATCAGAATAATAATGGGTGGAAGTGTAATTGTGCTTGCGTGTAATAAAAAGGGTCATCATTTAGACCTAAAAACAAAGATAAAAGTACCATATGTCTGTTATCCATGAAATTAGAAGGTTAAACGAAGGAAAATCTATACAGCGCCATCTATATTGTTTCTGAGGTACGTAACATAGAAAACTTTGCATTATAATTATATTTGAAAATCTGTTTTGAGGAACGTAGCCTAGAAAGGCCTTCATTATAATTATATAATGTTTATGCATCTAAATGGCTGCGTTTTTTCTTGTACTTAATTGGCACGCTCCGTTTTACATAAAATGCGATGATAATCTGATTACAGTTTACTGATTACAGATCATTATAGTTATGATTACAAACGTTTGCTTCAAGCTCGGAGTAAGGACAATTTGTTCAGGTGGGGTTTCTCGGATGGCTCGGATTTAAAGTGCAAGTGCGGCACTGTCCCCCAAACGATGGAACATCTTACATCGTGTCCTGCGTGCCCGAACACCTGCACGCAGGAGGATCTGATGAGCGCTGCAGATAGCGCCATACTTGTTGCCAAGTTTTGGGCCGATACTATTTAGTTTGCCATCGACACGATAAGAAGACGCTCGGAGAGGTGTGGATACTTAGATCATTTAACGACGGATGTACCTCTGACTACCCCATATAGTTGCGAACTTACATAATGTTATGTTTTGTATTACTTTATGAGTCATAATGACGCCAACAAAGTACATTAAATAAAGTGGACGATTTATATAGAGCCACAGTGCATTTAATATCTGTAATGCGTTTCGATACTGCATACAATTTTGTACACTCAGCCGTGCGGTTGCAGCTCAATCATTCATTCATATTCACTCATTCATTCATTCTTTTCATAAATCTGTATACTAAACTATCGGTTCGCTATGATGGCCGTTTTAACATAAAGAACAGACAGACAAAAGACATGTACATAACATAAACAGCCAATATACTGGGCAATCAACTGGAGACATTCCACTACTGGGCAATCAACCGGAGGGGGTATGGAGCATACTCCATCACGCTGCCCCACTGCGAGTTGGTGGTGTTTTACGGCTAATAGCCGGGACCAACGGCTTAACATGCCCTCCGAAGCACGGATACATCTTACTTTTTCGGACAATCATGTAATTCAAGCCTGCAATGTCCTTACGAAACAAATGACAGGCTAACAATTTGATTTCGACAATATCCCCATCAGAAATCGAATTTGGACCTGCACATCGTGAGCCCAACGCTTTAATCACTAGAGCAAGGAAGTTGTAAATACAATAAAAATCGAAACCTTATTGCATACACCTAAACCTATTGCAAATGTAAGCGGTTTGGACCTCTAGGTAAACAGTTTCTGTGTCATGCTATTGCAGAAAAGGTCTATATTATCAATAGCAGGGGGATTAAAAAGGCCATATTGAAGCAATTCATCTAAAAAGCAATATTGCTATTCGACATTGATTGCATTGCGCACTTAGTTTTTATGCGCAAATGACAATTTGCAATATTGCTGTTGATACCATAGACCATTTTTGCACTAGCACGGTGTTCTTGCTATTCTTTTTGTTTTGTCATTTAATATTGAGTCTGAAATTGTTAGAACCATACAGTTCATTATAAATCGAATTCAGTAATATGCTTATTCTATTCGCTCGTTTGTTCTCTTATGCGTAAATTCAAAGACAGATTCTGTGATTATATACCTTCTTGCAACGGAACAAAGTACAACATATATTGTATATTATTCCCATTAAGCCTCAATTCATCGGCATCGTGCAGTCGATTAGTAAGCAAAGTAAATCACAAGGAAATAGAAAGTGTAAACCGAAAGGATCTTAGAGGCAACGTTACGACGAAGGGATTACTAAATGTTCCCGTTACGAAGGGCTTCACGCACGTCTGCTGTTTTAAGGGTAAGGCTGGTGACTTGGTTGATGTGATTAGTAAGCACCAGGGGCCGTAATCATAGATTTAGTACTACCGTAGATTGAACATCAACGCTCAAAAAATGGGACGCAAAGTTACTGTTAATATAGCGACGTAGACAGTACTTTACCTCAGTGCGTGATTAGGCGTCGAACTGGCAACCCGGGCAAATGCCGGGTAAAAACTTACAAAAATAGAAGCACAAAGCAAAAAAGAAGGATGGAACATCATATTTCTACTAAGTAATGACATTGTGCACGATATCAAAATATAAATATTTTAATTTTCGCAGTAAACCCAACAAAATTATTAATTTAGTTAAAAATACAGTAAAACAAGTACACCCGGTCTTGAAGCAGTCGTGAAACGCGATATCAAAGTTGAGACAGCAAGACGCATAATATACAACTTCCAACATAACACCGTCGGATCGGCGATCCCTAGTCGCTCTACCGACTTGTGGCTAGCGGGGTACTATGCTCTATTCGGTACCCCGAAACCATCCTTTGGCGGCTGCATACCCTTGCCGCTAAAGTCTCATACAGTTTTAGTACATAGTGCATGTTAAATTATTTCGTAGCCACATTTATCGTCTTGGCCTTAAACGGTCCACTTTTGAATGGGGCTGTGAATACAAACGAGAACAAGCTGAATTTTATTAATGGCGTCTTCGTCTCGCTTACCAACTCGAACTAGTGATGTGCTGCGACATTGACTGTCGATAAATTGTCGATAGTATCCTTCTTCTATCGTGTGGATTGTTAGGTGAATTACCAACCCCATCAACCTTGGTGTCAGGGTTATTACTGAGCTGCCATAGTCCCCTGACATGACTCATGTAACGACTACGTACCTACTTACATCAGTAAGTAATAACCGGGACCAACGGCTTAACGTGCCCTTATAGTACCTTTAGTACAGGTTTTTGGTTCTAAATCTTTATTTATAAAGTCTACACATACATCATTAATAATTGCATCTTAAAGTGAAATCTTTTTTTAAATCTGGACATGCGTTCAAGTCACGACGTAATACCTAATGGGTTGGGCAAAGACACAAGTAATTGGAAGGCAATTATTGAAAGTAATTTTTGACAAACAATATATAAAAAAATATATTTTATTTATACTTTTTTCTTATAAGCAATATGTTGAACTACAGAATGTAAAATCAAGTGCAATTACAGATTTGGAATTGGTATTCTGAAGTAAAAAATATAACATAAAAAAATATTTGAATTAATCGACAGTCGATATTATTTCCTTGGTAACTTTAATTTGGACGCTAAAATAGTGTGCGAATAAATCTGGTAGTCGATTGTTCTCGTGCATACTAATTTGAGGTGGAAGTACAGAGCTCTACTTATGGAAGACGAAGTGTGTAAGTGAATAGGAACCTTCGGCTGCTGTTGTTAGATATTTTATTTGGTAAGTATATTATCGGGACGGGGCCATCCTGGCCCTCGAATAGGCCCCGGACGCGATTCGGAATGTGATTTTCATTAAAACCTCGATTTTTTCAATTCATTTCAGTCCGGGAAAAAATTGAGACTACAAAACTTGAAATTAAATTTGTCTATTACGAGGTTGTGTTAACAAAAATGGTATCCGAATGTGTTTCAAAAAGGCGCTTATTAGGTTTTCACTACTACGGCGGCGGGGTTATTATTGAGCCGCCAAAGGCCCCTGTCATGACTCATGTAACGACTACTTACTTACATCAGTAAGTAATAACCGGGACCAATGGCATAACGTGCCTTTCGAAGCACGGATAACCCTACTGTAGGACAATAAGGTTATCAGCCTGTAATGTTCTAAGCAAATTAGGGACCACAAAGTGGTTTTTGTGATATGTCCCCACCGAGATTCGAACCTGGGGTCTCCGGATCGTGAGCCCAGCGGTCAACCTAGACCACAAAGCGGTTGTCATGCAGAACTCGCTGAGGTATTAACAGAACGGTCTATGGCGAAGAGACGACTGAGGTCGCCGTTGTGGAAACGACCTGAAGATTTGACATGTCCGTTTTTTTACAGAAGCGACTGCCTGTCTAACCTTCCAACCCGCGAAGGGAAAACCAGCCCAATACAGGTTAAGTCACATACCTCCGAAAATGCATTTCTCGGGAATGCGGGTTATGTTTTCATTCACCACTGAGCGCGTGATAATCATTCATGATTCTGACATGAATTCCGAAACAAAATCTACAGGTATAGATTACCAAGAGCAAATAGCCGTTGAAAACTGATAACAAGTGGATGTTCCCTTGAATTTAAAACGTTATACGTTTCCCGATGCTAAAGGTTTGTAAAACAAACGGTCGGGAACAGAAAGTGCAAGGAATTGCAAGTCGGACCCGAACATAGTCCGGTGTCCCGCTTCTTTCAATATCCACGCAGCACATTCTTAATGTAACTTCGGGTCTTAGGGTGGCGTCTTACTATTAGCGAATAAGTATTTATTTATTTATTTTTTTATTGGAAGACCAACGATCGGAAGGCTAACGATACAAAATAATAGTTAAAAAACAAACAGACATTTACACGTCCTCACCAATAGAACAGAGGGGTTAAAATTGCCACATCGAAGCAATTCATCTAAAAAGCAATATTATGTATTGCTATTTGACATTTGTTTACATTGCGCACTTACTTTTATATGCGCAAATGTCAAATTGCAATATTGCTTTTTTTAGATGAATTGCTTCGATGTGGCCATTTTAAACCTACCTAGTAAGGTTTTGTTTACAATGGTATAACTTTTAATTAGTTCCTTTTAGTGTAAAAGTTGTTATTTACTGTAAGTAAATGTAATATCAGAACGTGTCAGTCTGAGGACAGACTGAGAGCAGGATGGCTGAGTGTAGGAATGGTAGACCGAATGAAACGTAACGTAAAGGTGTGTGAAAGAGAGAGCGAGGAGTGAGCGAGAGAGAAGAGAGAGGATTGAATGACAGGAAAATGGCGGTCGGTTGTTTTTAAAATGGAAGATTAAATTAACGTTTTTAATAAACAAGGCTTAAAGAAATATAATCGTTTCCATCATGCCCCATCCCACATTTTTTTATTTACAATTGAGAATTATTTCAAAGGTCAAACTGCAATAGTCTTGAAGTAGAGAAAATGCTTTACTTTGATAGCCTCCGTGGTCTAGTGGTTAGAGCGTTAGGCTCACGATCTGGAGGTCCGGGTTAGATTCCCGATGGGGACATTGTCGAAATCACTTTGTGAGACTGTCCTTTGTAAGGACCGAAAAAGTAAAATGATTCCGTGCTTCGGAGGGCACGTTAAGCCGTTGGTCCCGGCTATTAGCCGTAAAACACATCCACCAACCCGCATTGGAGCAGCGTGGTGGAGTATGCTCCATACCTCCTCCGGTTGATTGAGGGGAGGCCTGTGCCCAGCAGTGGGACGTATATAGGCAGTTTATGTAGAGAAAATACTTAGTTCACCGGCTGAATATGACGCTTTACAGTGAGTAGTGGGACCACACCTGTTAGTAACATTCAGTATTTCTATCACCATTCGCTAGCTAACCTAATACCTGACCAGTGTACCTATGTCTAGCAAATAAGGACCTTTCAGAGTGGCATCATCAGCATAAGACGAAGAGGTAACATTTGCAACATCGGACAGCTTCACTACTGGCATTTTTTTT
Organism: Pectinophora gossypiella; assembly: GCF_024362695.1. Classification (NCBI taxonomy): domain Eukaryota; kingdom Metazoa; phylum Arthropoda; class Insecta; order Lepidoptera; family Gelechiidae; genus Pectinophora; species Pectinophora gossypiella. Next base: position 4,690,526 of record NC_065420.1, on the reverse strand, counting down.
GTTAATATATTGCCGGAAGAGATTTCTACTATCAAATATTATAATAAAAAATATGACCATAGCACCATCTTGTGGGGGGCAAATGTGTGTATATTTTAATGTCGTAAATGTATATGTGGTTTGGTTTTACCTAAATATTTTTTTTATTATTATTAATATAAAAGATCAGGTGTTTTTCTTATTAAACGACAGTTGAAATTATTTATGTTCCATCAGATTAAATAAATTGAAAACTAAAATTGTTTTTAATGAATAAAAAAATTGTAATCATGGTTTTGTACAGCTACGGTTATAAAGCTGCAGAAATTTTAATTAAGTTGAAAAAAGAAAAAACATATTCACACCTTTTACTGATTCGGATTATAGCTGCGTATATTTTTGAACATAGAGGTAATTTAAAAAGTAAAATGTTCTTATCACAATCTGTTTGACAGCTAGACACTGTCCTGATAAGAGTTGACAAATGTAAAACGTATACAGAGTTCTGCGAAGTGGTTAGCACGTGTTAATCATTCCTCAAAGCGATATAGGTATCGCAAAATGTTTTCGACAATGTCCCCATTCGGAATCGAACCCGGGCCAACAGATCGTGAGCTCAAAGCTCTAACCACTAGACCACGGAGGTTGCTGTTCGTTTAATAGAATATTTTAAAGCCGTATATTTTCTTACTTATTATTTTATTTTTTCGACTACTATAGACGGCAATATTTAAGGAACCTACACACACAGACAATAGATAACACATAACAGAATTATAGTACGATGAGTACAGATCTAATATAATATCCACAATAGTGTACACAACATAACTAAATAATAACAATTATAGTGATAAACGACTACTTCAATGTTATACTAAAGTATCAATAGACAATTTTTTGAGATACCTATCACGTCGGTCTAACAAAAAGCTCGGTGAGATATGGGTACTTAGTAAGTCTCGCGATAGATGTACCTCTAACTACCCCAACTGGAACAATATTTTTTATAGTTTGTAGGTTCTCCAGACGTTCAAGTAGTGCCAAAAAGGTGTAGAGCTCATTTAGCTTAGTTTATTTATGACAAAAACAAATTTCAGTCACCTAATGGTGTGGTTATACTTACGCCATCTATTGTCGCCGAAAATTAATGTATAGCGTGAACCCAACACCTTTAAGTTAAAAAAAAAAAAACACTTTTACGAGTCTTTCAGAAAGTCGATTGTCACCTCCAGAAGTGAAAGCAACCTAGAAACGCTGAAAGCAGAATAACATATCAAACATGAATGGAAGACAGTCGGATGACGTCACAATCGACATTGTTCGCATGGATGATGCTCAGGCCTCGAGTGCAGGGAGGAAAGAGGTTCGAGAGGGATCACTACCTACCACCGCTTCATGCATAACGGTAGATAGGTGTTTAGGTATCAGTATAATATAATACAGGGTGTTAGTGACACCGTATCGAATACTGAGGTAGACGAATTAGCTGAATTTTTCATCGCAAATGTATGGCAATGAATATAATTAAAAAAAAAAATGATGCGACGGAAAGTTCCGCTTGAGCTGAATCATCCCTCTCAATATTTGTTACGATGTCACTAACACCCCGTTCAAGTACATACAGGTAGCCATACAAGTAGGTATGGGTGTTAGTAGCACCGTAACGAATACTGAGGAGGATGATTCAGACCATGATTCTGAGTTGATATCAAGTGGAATTTCCTGTCGGAAAATTCATGATTATTTTGTGTTTTAGTTAATTATTTTCAGTTCCATACTTTTGCATCGTCGTGGAGATCCTTGGGGGAGGCCTATGTCCAGCAGTGGGCGTCATACGGCTGATGATGATGATGACTTTTGCAACGCAAAATTCAATTTGATATTAACTCCGAATTATGGCTTGAATCATCCCTCAAAGTTTTCGTTACGATGTCACTATCACCCTGTTTACTTCTTAACATCGGTTACTTTTTTTTTTACTTTAATTTGAAATTTAAAAAGACATTTTTTTGGTTTATTGCTCAATTAAATGAATGCTTTTTGTAAGTCTCCGTACTAGTATCGTAATTAAGCGCCCGAATATGCTTCTACTGTTGCAGAGCTATCTTCCACATAAATTCACTTTTATGACATATAGAGCATTGCAATGCTCTAGTAACAGAGTTCATGTACTGTTCCACCTATGTAAAACATAGTATTTAAGATCTTTATAGTATTGTACATGATGGCAATAAATAAATAAATCAAGATGCAATTCTCTCCTAACATTAAAATGTCACATGACGCGATTGAAATATAATATAAATATTGTAATAAAGCCGCGTGCCCTGCATTTCCTGTGCTGTGGTTAACGGCACTGTTATATATTAAATTACAGGGTAATCATATAAAATAAAAACTGCATACTCAATTCCTATTGCATTGACGTCAATGCAATAGGACTCCGGAACCATCAAGTTTCATTTCAATGGGAAATCGTTAGTTCGGGTTTGGAATTCGGATAGCAACTACGTTTTGTATAATTCTAATACATTTTCTTTAAATAAATCTTTTTAGCGTAAATAAAATTGTTTTTTAAAAAGCATCACCTGACCCACCCCGTAATAGTGGTGTCAGAAGTGGGATACCAGTGAATTTTTGCCGTTTCTTCGTCGATTCCTGGTATTCCATAACGCGTTCGCGTAAACGAATCTCATAAAATTGTGTGGAACATTGGTGATGTGTCTGTGAAATTACAAACTTATAAACTAATACGCTATTCCTGTCCGCTCGTCATCGCCAACCCGACTCCGGAGTGACTTCCAAGTTCTCAAGTTATTTTCGTCACTTCGTCAAACTCCTCAAAATCTTCTAACTCACCGTCGAATTAATAAGTACGGTTAAACGGCGACAGTCTACCTTCCCCGCATCAGCTCGCCGATACTCGCCGTCTATCTGGAGGTCTAACCACGACAGTAAGCCTTACTTCGAGAAGCCTGCTGGTGGACCACCGAGACTACATCCTGGGGTCAACAACAAAACTGTCAGAGTAAGCCTGCCAGTCGATCGCCGTCATATATTTTTCCTGCCGCTGCGCTGCCGCCGCCGTCACCTCGCTGCCGCTTTCCTGCACGTATCCTGATTTCGCTGGAAATGAAGATTTACAACGTGGTGTTCGCGCTGGTGTTAATGTGAGTAAAATATTTGATTCACTGTAATTGCTTCGCCACTCTCTTTTAATTAATCTTAACATTCTAAATTTTGTATCACTTAGTCGATTCCTAAATATCTCCTATTATATTACCTGTCTTAATAATCCAAAATCTAAAATAATAATCTAACCCTAATACTTACCTAAATCCTATTTACATACTTACGCACTTACTTACCTCTTATAATGGCGGAAAGCAAACCTCCATCAACTCCTTCAGCTTCGAAGAAGGTTCCTGAAATTCTCATATCTGAACCTTGTCCTCTGCAGGTTCTCTGTAATTTCATTAATCCATATAAGGGTGATCGAGAAACCCTAACCGCATTTCTGACAAATTGTCAAAATGCTCTTGATCTGGCTTCACCTTGTCAGAAAATAATATTATTAAAATATATTATAGCTAAATTAGAAGGCAAAGCACAGGTAGCATGTTCTAACAAAGTGTTTGAAACATTTGACGAATTAAAGTTATTCTTAAACCAAAACTTTGGAGAAAGGAAGCATTATAATCATCTGTTGTTAGATCTTCAATCATGTAAACAACAATTTAACGAAACTGTTGCACAATTCGCTTTGCGTATCGAAAGCTGCTTAACATCCTTGCAATCGGAGATACACAATTCAGCTTCCCTAAAAAAGGAGCTCGTCGGTCGACTCGCTATGACCGAAGACCTTGCCTTGTTTACGTTCAATTTAGGATTATCACCACGATTGAGCACAATCGTTCGATGCCGAGAACCGAGGTCATTGAACGATGCCATCAACATAGCTCTCGAAGAAGAGAAGCTTGAAAACCTCGTGTACAAGGTTAATCGTAACAAGCAAGCTCATTCTCATTCGGAAGGTATCTCCAAACCAAAACGCAACTTTCAAAATTCTATATCATCGCAACAAAATTCGATATCACAAAAAAATTGTAGATATTGTAAAAACCCGGGCCATGATATTTCGGAATGTTTTAAACGAAAACATAATAATTCCAAACGAAATTCTAATTATCAAAACAACAATCCCACGGCTCCTATAAATCATGTTGCGGACGAAGCGCAATCGGAGCCGGAGTCGTATAACAACTCGGATGGCCCGTGCGAACTATGTGATAACGATAATTTAAACTAGTAAACAGAATTACGGACACGTGTCGACGTAATTCTGCTCGTTTAGACACAAAAGTAAATGCTAAATCCTCTCGTGTCACTGCTTCCTTAAGTTATGCTAAAGCCTGTGCTCAAAACTCTCCAAAGAGAGTCACTGTATCTAAGAGCCAATCTAATTCAAAATCTCTATCTCAACCCTCTCATACGAGAGACTCTGTATCGTTGAGTCGCAATAAAAATATTGCACCCCTTAAATCTCAACCCTCTCTTACGAGAGACTCTGTATCGTTGAGTCGCAATAAAAATATTGCACCCCTTAAATCTCAACCCTCTCATACGAGAGACTCTGTATCGTTGAGTCGCAATAAAAAAATTGCACCCCTTAAACCTCAACCCTCTCATACGAGAGACTCTGTATCGTTGAGTCGCAATAAAAATATTGCACCCCTTAAATCTCAACCCTCTCATATGAGAGACTCTGTATCGTTGAGTCGCAATAAAAATATTGCATCCCTTAAATCTCAACCCTCTCATATTACGAGAGACACTGTTTCGTTGAGTCGCAATAAAAATGTTGCATCCCTTAAATCTCAACCCTCTCATATTACGAGAGACACTGTTTCGTTGAGTCGCAATAAAAATATTGCAGCCCTTAAATCTCAACCCTCTCATATTACGAGAGACACTGTTTCGTTGAGTCAAAATAGTCATCCATTGCTAAATCCTGAAAACTCTCAAAATAGTGAAGGTCCTATGAGTTCTATCTCTACTTCGTCGGAAAACAATACTATATATAAAGTAAACACAATTTCACATAAAATCTCATTACCGCATATATTATTAAAAACAAATTATGCGGAACACCCTTTATGTTTCTTAATCGACACCGGTTCAACCGTCAGCATAGCTAAACTAGCAAACTTTACGAATAAACCTTCACTATCCAACGAAAAAATTAAATTAAAGGGACTTAGCGATGATGACTCATATTGTGAAACCTTAGGGTCATTCCAAATCAATTTCAATTGCATTACGTCATCCGAAAATCCTTCCACTATAACTTTCGATTTCAAGTTTCATGCTATTAGTGACAATGTTCAATTAAATTACGATGGCATATTAGGCAACGACTTTCTTAAAACTTTAGATGTCGATATTAGATATTCTCGCAACTGTTTGTATATGCGAGGTCATTCTCTACCAATCCGCTTCAATCGGCCCACATATGCCATTCCTCCGCGATCAGAAGCCATAATCGAATGCTCAATTTCTAATGATCTAAAGGAGTACGAAAATCTTAAAGAAAGTTTGGTCCTTGACCATTTTATTTCGGACGGCGTATATATTGCAAATTGTATCGTTCTTCTCAAACCCAATGGTCGAGTTAACTTATCTGTTCTAAATACTACTGAATCAGAGATCATCATTCGAGATTACCGCGTGAATCTCACTCCATATGATAAGCAGTCTTCAACACAAATATCATCTCATGATAATTTTAAAGACATTTACAATGTCCACGTTTTACATTCCGATAGGAATCAACAAGTCCTCGATCTTATACGAGCAAATCATCTTAATAATGAGGAATCCAAACGTCTACTTGAATGTTGTTCTCAGTACACAGATATCTTTCATCTGGAGGGAGAACCATTATCTTTCACTAGTGCACTGGAACATTCAATCAATACAAAGGACTCTGCTCCTGTCCATGTAAAATCCTATCGTTTTCCCGAATGCCATAAGGATGAAGTTGAAGGCCAAATCAAAACAATGTTAGAACAAAATATCATTCGTCCTTCAATGTCACCTTGGAGTGCTCCAGTTTGGGTAGTCCCTAAAAAGAAGGACGCGTCAGGGAAACAAAAGTGGAGGATAGTCATTGACTATCGTAAGCTTAATGACGCAACCGTTACCGAGATCTACCCACTTCCGTTAATAACGGACATCCTCGATCAATTAGGTCACTCCAAGTATTTTACGACACTTGATCTCGTCAGCGGCTTCCATCAAATAAAACTTAAAAAGGAAGACGCTGAGAAAACCGGCTTCACCGTCATCACAAATGGCACTTCAGGACATTATGAATTCACCCGTATGCCCTTCGGGCTGAAAAATGCCCCTTCAACATTTCAAAGATTGATGAACACTGTTCTAACAGGGCTCCAGGGTTTACATTGCTATATTTATCTCGATGACTGCATAATCTATTCTCATGATCTCGATTCACACATTCAAAAACTAAAACTCGTGTTCGACCGACTTCGTCAATTTAATCTAAAACTACAGCCAGATAAATGCGAATTCTTACGTCGCGAGGTCGCTTATCTAGGCCATATAATCACGGATAAAGGTGTGTCACCTAATCCCGATAAAATCAAGGCAGTCACAGACTTCCCTATTCCAAGGAATGCCAAAGACATTAAATCTTTTCTTGGCCTCGTTGGTTACTACCGACGATTTATCGAGAACTTCTCCAAAATCACCAAACCCTTAACTTCCCTTCTTAAAAAGGACGCAGAATTTAAATGGTCATACGACCAACAACAATCTTTCGATATTCTAAAAAATAAACTAACATCTGCGCCCCTCCTCCAATATCCGAATTTTAACGAACCATTTATTCTCACTACCGACGCTTCCAACTACGCTGTCGGAGCCGTGTTATCGCAAGGCGACATAGGTAAGGATAAACCCATTGCCTATGCGTCTCGAACACTCAATAAGGCCGAAGGTAATTACTCCACAATAGAAAAAGAACTTCTAGCTATCCTTTTCGGAGTGAAGACCTTCCGACCTTACTTATATGGTCGAAAATTTAAAATCGTCACCGATCATAGGCCACTTGTATGGCTTTTTAATGTCAAGGACCCTGGTTCTAGATTAATAAGGTGGCGCCTAAAATTGGAGGAGTACGACTACGAAATCATTTATAAACAAGGGAAACTTAATTGTAATGCAGACGCTTTATCTCGTTGCCCTGTCAACACTCTAAATGATTTTGGAGATCCCGATTCAACTCGTAATCCTTCTAATTCTAATTCTAATTCTACTAATTCATCACCTCGCGTGTCCGATGACCCGAGTCCTTCTATTTCCGAAACTTATGAACAATTCTTACAAATAAACCGTCAGCCAGACGTATCTTATAATACAATCATTGAAGAACACAATCAATCTCTACTTAAAGCTAAGTGTAAACTGATAGCTTATCCAACGTCAATTGACTTAGATGAATCTGTCCCATACTGTACAGAAATCATCAATTCCTCCACAAGCGAACCAAATATCCGAGACATCGATCGTGAACTTAACACTTATTATTCCACAAGTAATGATAAACATGTCTTTACTCATCTATTTATTCGTCTCAATCACTATGACGAAATATCTTATAAGGATATATTCAATGTCTTACGCGAATACAGAGATATGATCAAATACTGGTATTTGGAGGAAAAGGAATTCGCAATCTCAGATTTTTCCGATCCTTTTAACAAAATAGTTTACACTAAAATTTACAACATTCTATCTTTTCTATTCCATGATACGGGAATCAAAGTAAATATCTATCGAAATTCAATACTATATCCTACTCCTAGTGAAGTCAAAAACATTTTAAAAGAAAATCACGATTCTGTCTCAGCCGGACACCCCGGCGTATCTCGCATGTTTGATCGAATCAAATCTCAATACTGGTGGAAAAACATGCGCCAAGATATTGATGATTATGTAAAAAATTGTCGCTCGTGTCAAATAAATAAGCCTTTGCGCCAAATGAATCGTGCACCGATGATAATAACATCGACTGCCACAAGGCCTAACGAAAAGGTCTTCCTAGATTTAGTCGGTCCTCTCCCTGAAACTCATGAACATAAGTTCAAATTCATTCTTACACTGCAAGACGACCTGACTAAATATTCACAGGCTTATCCATTGCAAACATGCTCGGCCGAGGAAACGGCCAGATTATTCGTTCGGTATATATCTCACATAGGTATTCCCAAAATGATAGTCACAGATCAGGGAACTAACTTTTGCTCTGATGTATTTAAGCAATTAGAAAAGTTGTTCGGTATAAAGCATATATATGCATCTCCTTATCACCCTCAAACATGTGGTGCTCTAGAGAGGAGCCACTCGACTCTTAAAGAGTATTTAAGATCTTACATTGGAGAAAACCAGCACACGTGGAATCTGTATTTACCTACCGCTATGATTGCGTATAACACAAACGTCCATAGCACCACAGGATTCTCGCCTATGGAACTTTTGCTGGGTTTTAAACCTTATATCCCGAGTAGTATTGACTCTCTAGATAATAATACATACACCGACTACGTCAGAGCCCTTAATTATCGCCTATGTTACAGCCGACAAAAAGCTAAAGAAAACATTATATCTTCAAAAGAACGCTCAAAAAACTATTATGATTCACGTACTAAACCTACAACTTATAAAATTGGCGATATGGTATACATTAAATGCCATCACAAACAAAATAAAGCCTTATCACCGGTGTGGAAAGGTCCTTTTCAAATCATTAAGCTAAATGGACACCACACCGTCACATTACTTATAAATAGAAAACATGTACGTCATCACTATGACGAAATAAAACTCGCAGCTGATCAAACGTTATCACCGTAACATAACGCGCGTCTCTATCTATTCCAGGGCCGCACCACCGGTTATTTGTGAATTCGTTTCACAAATCCGAGATAGTCCTGGACTTTTCTTCGACAAACTTCTAGATGTCAAATTCACTAACGGCGAATGGAATGTCGTTACGTATTTAGATATAAGTCATATTAAACCTAATTTAGATAAAGCGGAGTTCTTATTCGAAAGAGTAAATTTGTTTTGCAATTCGTTTTCATCGTCAAAGTTAAAAACAGATTGTACTAACTCTCTGTCTGCTTTACATAATCAACATATAACTAATGTCAATAAATTTTCTTCTATATCATACTTACTTGTCGATGAACAACCCCGACGTCAAAAACGAGGTCTCATTGATTTTGGGGGCTCCATCCTGAAAACCTTTTTCGGCACTTTAGACAATGAAGATGCGATTAAATTCACTGACGCAATTGACCAGGTACAGACAGACGAAAAACAGTTGTCTTACCTAATGAAAGACAATATACATGTAATTAAGTCAACTATTTCAAATTTTAATAATTCTATGTCTAAGGTCAATGAAAACGAACAAAACCTACTTAAGAATATGGACACCGTGAATAATATGCTAAATAAGATTAGTAACTCTAACGATAAGCTAGAAATAAAATCTCAATTAAGTTCTTTATTCAATTCTTTAGAAGCTATAATTTTAACATTATCTTTCGATATAGATGATGTAAATAATGCTATCCTTTTTGCAAAGCAAAATATATTACATCCTACTGTGCTTAGCCCTTATCAATTGTATAACGAGTTAGATAAGCATAGGAATGCTCTTCCTAAAAACCATGAGTTGGCAGTATCACTAACTCTACAAAACATTCATCAGCTATTAGACATTTCTAAACTCGTTTGTTATTATCACCTTAACAGAATAGTTATGTTAATCAAGATACCGCTCGTCTTACCTCAAACCTATAATCTATTTAATATAATCCCTTTACCCGTTCCTTACGACGTTTCAAAACCAGATACTTTTGTACTTATTGCACCTACAAGTTCTTATGTAGCAATTACAGCTGATCATATGTTTTATTCACCGATAAAAGATATTGAGAAGTGTAAAGTGATCAGTGGCAAGTGTTACGTGTGCGTGTTAACGAACGTATATTCGACAATTGCGAATCCTACGTGTGAAACAACCTTAATCACCGAAGTAGTACAAAATTTACCCGATTCTTGTGAAGTTAAATTGTTACATGGACATGTAGATATTTTTCATAAGATAAGTAATAATAGGTGGCTCTTTGCCCAATCCGAACCAGGCAAATGCCATATCACTTGTAAGAACAACCCTATCAGTTATGATGAAATTTTGTTTTCTATTGGTATTTTAAAATTGCCAAAAAACTGTAAAGCTTTTTACAAAACTTTACAATTTGATCCTATTACTGAAAACTACATTTCCAATGTAACAAACTCAATTTCTGACTTTAACATAATACTCGATGATTGTTGTGAAAGGACTAAACTGAACAAAACATTGTCAAAATTACCTTATAATAAGCTTACAAATATTGATAACTTAGATTCACTGTTACATGCTAGTGTGCATTTAGATTACCTGGAAAAGGAATTAAATAGTATCGAAAGTCCAACTCATATGCAAAAGTATGGCATTCATTATATATCGTTAAGCTATGTCCTAGGAATAATATTTTTGTTGTATTTACTTTATAGATGTAGAAAACGTCTGTGTCGAAATAATCCTTCCACATGCTTAGTCCAGATATTTAACCAATGTCACAATAAAAATAGTTCTAACAGACCAGTAGCACAGACCGTAGTGATGTCGAATGTGCAGGAATCTTTCTCAGACACGGAAGATGAGATAAGGACACCAGTCGCAGTCAAAAGGAATATAATCCTTGCATCTCAAAAACACTCACCTTAACTTCAAATTCATACTTATTATTTTCGTCGATAAGAACTTATTATTAATATAGTAATTTTTAATATAATGTAACCGAAATCCAAGTTCGATCTGATTTTAATCTCACATCATTTTAAGGGTGATGTTCGATCTTATTCGGGGGGTTGTTATATATTAAATTACAGGGTAATCATATAAAATAAAAACTGCATACTCAATTCCTATTGCATTGACGTCAATGCAATAGGACTCCGGAACCATCAAGTTTCATTTCAATGGGAAATCGTTAGTTCGGGTTTGGAATTCGGATAGCAACTACGTTTTGTATAATTCTAATACATTTTCTTTAAATAAATCTTTTTAGCGTAAATAAAATTGTTTTTTAAAAAGCATCACCTGACCCACCCCGTAATAGCACCCAGATTGTATCAGTCACTGTTGTTAGTACAACTTAGTGATGCGACTGATTCAATCCGTTGAGTAGGCTATTAGTCACACGTTCCAAAGTGCAAGCAATTTAATGGTCCTGATTCCAGTACACACTACCTAATTTTATTTTAAGTTATACCATTTTCTTTTTTTATTTTTTTGGACAATCGACAGGCGTAATGGAACACACGACAGAAATTTAAAAAAGCCCTCCCAAATGGTAAAAAAAAAACCAACCGACATTAACCGATATTGTCAATAAACCGACAGAATTAAGTTGACAGCACACGTCGAACAGGTAATATCAGCGGGATGCCTACTTTATTCATTCATTCGCTCATTCATTTTAAAATTAACAGTTGTCAATCATCCCTCGCTATCCTTTTCGGCGGATAAGAAAATGACGGATACAAAATAGGAGCTGTTTGCAGGAATCGGGGCCAATACATCATTCAATTTTCAAAGCGATACCGGCGATCTTACATTTAACAACAAAAAATAAAAATCATGCGCCCGCTAAATTACTGAATGTGTGCCTAAAGGTGCTTTCAAATTAGACGCGCTGCTGTAGCACTGCTGTCGCGCGACAACCGCACTGCAAGATAGCATAAAGCTATACAAAATGACGCGGCTTCAGTGCGACCGAGCGACACTTGTCATTCTATCTACATACATACATAAGATCACGCCTATTCCCTGTAGGGGTAGGCAGAGACTCCGAAACTCAACTTGCTACGATTACTACTATCATCATAGACTTCATGCTCGCCGGTTTCGAGTACCCTTGACCTGGCCTATCTATTCATTCTACCTACCACTCATATAAATCCCAAAATGATTATTGTCATGAATAAAACTGCTCTTGTATGCCCATTGTCCATCGCGTCACTATTGCGAAAAAAATGTACCTAAGTAACGTAGGTAGGTAACTGAAGGTCGTAATAGTCATCAAATAGTTCGTCATATTTATTTTAGTTCATCAGTCAAATGGAATTCCATTGTCTCCGCTTACCCAGGTAGGAAATAGGCTTGAGTTTATGTATGTGCCAGTCAGTAGGGTCAAATAGGGGATTCTGGATCACGATGCGAGCGAAAACAGAATTCCCCTATTTGACACTACAGCATAAAATGATCGAAGAAACTATAAAAATTCTAACCGGCAGATGCAAACAGACTGAATTATACCGTAAAACAAGATAGGACAAATATTTTTATCAGCTAAATGATATGTATAAGTGTGGCTTAAAGAAATCGCCATACTGTGAATGTCACCCAGATCAAACCCTATCTCACATAGTGAACGAGTGCCCTCTACACCGGTTCCCAGGTGGCATAGCCGAGCTGCATTTGAGCTGCAGCTGCAGAGACTTGGTTAGGGGAGCTTAAGCTGGATATATGATACACGCAGGATATATTATTTCTGTCTACCATACGCAATAATAATAATAAGCTAAATGATAAAATACTGTAGGGTCAAATAGAGGATTCTGGATCAGAATTCCCCTATTTGACCCTACTTCAGTCTGATGAATTATCATGAAAATAAATCAAGTTCGTTTTGTAACTCGTGACGTATCTCAGTGTGACATTTGAAATCACTAGTACACACATAAAATGTGTATGCTCCTACTATAAATGTAAATACTAGGTGATTTATGCTATTTAAATTGGCGTCATTACGGGGCGTTTAAATTCATTCATTTAGCTACAATTCTTTGCTATGAATCTCTGTCATTTCAGAACATAAACCGTATAATAATAACCGGACGTGTGGGAATCAAATATCTATCATTTCATACGTGATTTAGGAAAGCGACGTGTTTCGGATTGACATAATCTGACATGTCAATCGCACATGTGTGCTTATGGAATCCCTTACCATCTTCCATCAGGGTGGTTAAAACGCCACATCGAATTTGTCAGTTGCGCATATAAAAGTAAGTGCGCAATGCAGACAAATGTCAAATAGCAAAATTGCTTTTTCAGATGAATTTTCTCGAGGTGGCCTTTATAACCCTTCTGTATTGGATTGACATACTATGACATGTCAATTTCACATGTGCGCTTACGGAATACCTTACCATCTTCCATCAGGGTCGCCAACTCTATCCAGAGCTCCAGAAACTTGCTGCGAGCTCATTATTTATCTCAATGTGGTTATTCCTAAGTGTATTTACTATTATGAAGTATTCTGTAATTATATTTCCCTAGGTACTTATTTTGTTGTGTGTCTATGTATAGTTAATCTATATTTCCTTTATAGTATGGTTAGTTATTAGGAAATATGTATTTTATATATTGAGTATGTACGTATTATTACGTATAGTGTATTTATATCAATATTAACTGTTGTTGTTTCACCGTTCCGCATCCAAGTTTTTTTATAGCTGATTCCTGGTAGTGGTTGCCTGGAAGAAATTGCTTCAGAGCAACAAGACCGCCCATTTGTACTGTTGCTAAATGTTTTATAAAAGTTTGTATGTTGATAAAATGTTTTATAAGACACAAATTGAAAATACATAGACAAATACATTCCATTCAAATACAATTGTAACAACACAGACACAATACTTGTAGATTTGTTTTTTTTTTGTATGTTGATTTGATTTATTATTTTTATTACTGTCACTGTTGATTTTCGGAATCGTTTGTAACTTGTAAGACCCTGAACTTCATTTGTTACAACCACGTCTTATAAATATTTTACCACGTTTATGTAAATAATTGAACATCGTTAGGATAGGCAGTTACAAGTTACTAAAACAAACGAGTATACATCGTATGTTACCTTAATTAAATGTTTGTTATTAATTAATGAATTGTAAGTATAGGAACAACATGTTGTACATACAACCCATTGCTTGTATTTACTAAATGATGACTAAATATAATACATACCTATATACCAGATTTAAAACATAGTCCGAACCACAGTTTAGTGACGCATAGAATGTGGGACTTTTCAGGCTAAGTTCTCCAAAAAACCTACAGAAATGGCGCTGTAAAGATTTGACTTCGTTTAATCTTCAAATTTCATGGATAAATAGACGTATGCATCTTTTATCTTTGTTTTTGAGTATAAATGATTACACCCAGGAATGGTGGAAAATTTCACTTGATATTAACTCAGAATAATGAGCTGAATCATACCTCAAGTTTTCGTTACGATGTCACTAACACCCCATTGCATAGGTAGACACGGATAGAAACAGAGAACCTCCTTTTTCGAAGTCGGTTAATAACGAGGCAACTAGATCGTCCGTAGTAGAGCCCCGACTTAGGTAATATTTACTATGTCGCCGGTAGCTACGAGTTACTACAGTTGCTAGTACTGCATGCTTCGAGGAGTGCTAGTGAGGAGATCGACGTAGTATAGACATATTGGGCTTTTGATAAGAAAAACCGTTGATCCGTTAGTTCCGCTTATTACTTACTGGGGGGGTTAAAATGGCTACATCGAAGCAATTCATCTAAGAAAGCAATATTGTAATTTGACATTTGCGCATATAAAAGTAAGTGCGCAATGCAAGCAAATGTCAAATAGCAATATTGCTTTCTTAGATGAATTGCTTCGATATGGCCATTTTAACCCCCCAGATGTAAGTGTGTAGTCGTTACATGAGTCATGTCAGGGGCTCAATAATAATCCACCTCACAACCCACACGATAGAAGACAAGAAAAAGATCATTCTTTGAATAGATAAATACCATGTTACGCCCAGCGTGACCTACGCGATCTGCAAAAACATCCAATGCAGGTAGACGAATCCATAGAACAACTTGTTATTCTTTACGAGTATGTGAGGTTAGTTAACTTTTTTTAGATAATAAATCTTACTGCCGTTTGTATGACGAACGAACTGAGGAGACTGGTACCGCGACAAAACGTATTGTGGTTTAACGGTATCAGTGGTTTACCTATGTAATACTTTATTGATATAAATAAATTTAAAAAAAAAACATCACGAAAAAAAACCATAAGTCCTACTGCACAAGCCTCAATAGTTCTGTCTTCGCATTCGAAGATCGTTTACGTGAAAAAAAGTATTGTCGGACTTCGGGCACGAGCCGATAGTAAACGTGTGTACGAGAAAAATATCTCGAATAAAATGCTCACGAAGATATTTTTATGTAATTCAAGAGGTACAACCCTATGACGTAGGGAAGGTTAGAAGCCTTAATATTCCGTTTGGTTACGTAAGTGCGCCAAAATACCTCTATTTAGAGGTCTGCAGAGAAACTTATTGTATTTTACACTTTACATAACTTCGTTTGACCTCCCAAGTACACATAAGGAAACAATTTCGCTATTTGGCTTCTCGGAGTTTATAACATTCGACGTGATGGTTTAATGTTTAATATCTTCAACCTTAAAACGTTAGCGGCTGTTTTGTCAGATTTTTCACGGCGCTATTTTAATAAATTGAATAGGTACTGTGATGTGTGTTACTGGCCGTGGATGAGTTTTTATGATCATTTTATTTGCATTTTGAATTATTTGAGAAGACGCCGGTTGTTTTTGCAGATTGAGACCGACGTTCCTCGAGGCTGAACATACACACTTCTCTATTCCAGCATTGCACTGAGGACTATCATCTCATCTTCGAGGGTCTTTCGGATTATACGAACTCTTTCTTTACTCTAAAGTAAAGTGAATGCAACGGGAATCGTATGTACCAGTGTCTTGATCCTCTGAGCCCCTATACTTGCATTCAACTCAGAATCATGGTCTGAACCATCCCCCTCAGTATTTGTTACGATGTCACTAACACCCTGTCTAATTGTATGTACTTTACAGGGTGTAAGTGACATCGTAACAAATACTGAGGGCGATGATTCAGCTCATTATTCTGAGTTAATATCAATATCACACACGCTACAGTACCCACCTTCAACCTATTAAAATAAGAGTTATTCTCTTATTCTTCTTTTTCTTATTTATTATCTCGGTCCATGACTAAGGACTTGTCAAAACATATTTCGATGCATACGTCTCACTACTGGCTGTGCTCTGTTACTCCATACCAGTAACACACCCCGGACACTTCATACAAACAACCTCGTATTACACAAACACCACACAGTGACGTCATCGTACACACGCATGTGTGTGTGACATCTGATGCCATACGATTTAAGACTAAAATATGTTCGAGGGGGGGGGTGAGGTAAACCTAGCTTGGACGCTGGTGGGGAGTGGAGAGTTCCCGTTCTATAGGTACGTTCTATTCTTTATTCTATGCCAGTAACTTGCGCGCATTATTTACCTCTGTGAGGCTGCGCGGAGCGAACAACTGTATGCTTGAGTATTTAGGCACATTTTAGCACGCAGCGATCGCAGGTGACATCGCCAAAACGGAGTAGGTTATATTACGACGTGGTAGGTATAGGAGATTTTGTACTGAGTGATTTATCTGTTATGTAGTAACTATTAAGTATTTGTGCTACTGTTCCTAACGCAAGGCCCTGGGCAAGTAAGAGGTATGAGTATGACATCTAGGATAAGGAACATATTTAAGCACACTGCTCCACCGTGGGCTGTCGACGGAACATCAAGTATCTATAGATGTAAGTACATAAAACTTCGACACCCAGAACTAGGTTATTTTAGATACAGTGACATCGTAACGAATAAGTACTGAGGGGGATGATTCTGAGTAAATATCAAATGGAATTTTCCGTCGCAAAATTCATGTTTCTTTTGTTTTTTAAAATTATTTTAAATTTTATATTTTCCTCCTTAGTTTTTCTTACGATGTCACTTACACCCCGTATAAGTATATACAGGTAGCCATACAAGTACGTATGTGTGTTATAGTGGTAACGTAACGAATACTAAAGGGGATGACAAAGACCACGATTCTGAGTTGATATCAAGTGAAATTTCTAGTCGGAAAATTCATGAATATTTTAGGGAATTTTTAAATTACTTCCATACTTTTGCAACGGAAAATTTCATTTGATATTAACTCAGAATCATGGGCTCAAATATCCCTCAAAGTTTTTGTTATGATGTCAATAATACCCTGTATATATATAGCCATAGTCCTTGCCTTTACTTACTATTTTAAATTCAACATCGTTGTGACGATAGTGTTCATGTTGTGAATCTGTAACAAAAAAAAATATTTTAAATTAAAATTTCTTATGCTTAGGAGAGTTAATGCTGCGGCTCATCCGGATATTCCCGAATACGAGTCTGGGATTAAGTAATGTGGGAAATGGGGACGTGTATATACGCCTTTACGCAAGTATGTTTGGCAGTAGATATACTTACCGCAATATTTATTCAATTACAAAAAAGTATTTTTATTTCTTCAATAAAGGGCAATCTAAACACTTTTTGTACGAAATCATTAATTGAAATTATGCCGCAGAGCTTGATAGATTGCGTAAATATGCCTCGCGATCAGAATTTATGAGGAACGATACGTCTCCGCCACAATTTTATTAAGTGCCAAGGTTCTCAGGTAATGGATAAATAATGTCCAAATTATTTTTTCTCCCCTTAAAAGTTTATTTATTCAGGGAAATTTGAGAAGGAGCGACATCGACCTATAGGTATTTTATACTGAAAATAGATTGCTTTTTAACTGCGAGTGCTATCAAAAGGGAAGAGGCTTGGTGAGCTGCGGCTGTTTTGAATTTAACTTATCAATAGTAACCAACTGTTACAATAGAATCGATCGGCCTAATTTCGCCTGATAAGTACATCACTATGCTAATGAACGTCACAACACTGGCTTCTATACTTTCACAGATCTTCTATATTAAAGCTATTGTATAATAGTACAACATTGTATAATTATATTGAAATATAAATCACTAATTGTACAGAAATATTCGTTCTGTTTAATACTATCTACTTATCCAGTAAGATAAGCTTAAACTACACAAGCTAAATTCTTATTCCACATATGACTTTCTAGCGAATATTCGCGCCGTAGGAAGGATTTTTCCCAAATCCTTTTAAAATTACCTAAACTTGAGACTTCCTTAAGTAATCTTCAGAATTTCTTCGCTGCATACTTAAAGCGTTTTGGTGCTCAGTAAAATAACTCGTGCTTTCAGGGCAAAGAACGGGTAAACCCCTGCCTCCAGGAATTTAGCTTGGAAACTAAACTTGCGATAATTTGTTTATGAGGACATTTTACAGACTCAAACTGTGACTTGCGTGTTTTTTGAAGAATGTCGAGGTCAGTAGATGTTATGCAAAGTCGGAAAATATGGTCAAACACCGCGAAACAAAAAAGAAATGGAAACTTCTGGCTGAATAGAAGAATTGATAGAAACCGGATTCCAATTTTAAAATTACTTATGTTCACATAAAATATAGTATAGAGTTTAGGAAATATTACAAATTTTCCATTAACATTAAACAAATAAACAACTTACGTACACTAATATTTGCGTAATGTGTGCAAACAAAAATATTAACTAGTTCGTAGTTCACAGATAGTGGACGGACGGTACAAAAGTGCATTGCATTATTAGAACATTCGATGAAATAAGCACTTATCGTACTTATACGATGAGAAAAAAAAATCTGAATCTGAATTGAATGTTAATGACCTGAGGGTTAAAATGGCCACATCGAAGCAATTCATCTAAGAAAACAATATTGCTATCTGACATTTGTTTGCATTGCGCACTTACTTTTATATGCGCAAATGTCAAAATGCAATATTGCTTTCTTAGATGAATTGCTTCGATGTGGCTATTGTAACCCCCCTGTACTAATAACGGTTGCACGTACATTGCAATCTTACAAATCGTAAAAAAGGACGTAATACTCTAGTCAGATGCCATAGAATAATGAATAATACTACATATAGAACGGTACCTCGCCTGAGCTAGGTTTACCCCCCCGCCCCCCAGTCTTACTTTTTTTTTTTTTGTTATGGTTTTCCCCGAAGGGTAAGGCAAAGGGAACTATGCCCATACAGCCATGTCTGACGTATTTTTTTTCTTGATGATTAATGAAATGATGAAAGGTGATGATGATGAAACCTAAGCCCCCACCCTCGGAGTAGACTCCTACTCCGAACCCCAAACGAATTAACTCAAAAGTCCGCATAAACTTTTGAGTTATGAAGCGGCTTCCTGACACGAAGCGAAAATAGGCAGATACACTTTGTTTATTGAATACTCCAATATAATAACACTCGCGAATGTCTTCCGACTAACTTAATGCGATCATTAACCACAAAACACCACTTCGTATTAATTATTTAGATTACTCAATGAAGAAAGCAACTGTCCCGTTCCCGTTTCCCGCCAAAAAGCCCCCCAGTCTTACTTTAGTCTTCAATCGTATGGGCGTCAGACGTCACACACGCAGATGCGCGAGTACGATGCCGTCAATGTGTAGTGTCTGCGTAAAACGAGGTGTTTTGTATAAACTGTGCCGGGTGTGCAAATGCCTAAATAATTTTGTATTAGACGTTTGGCTCTGGCTGTTTGACGATGACCAATAAGGAGTACGGTCACGAGCATTAATATGTATGCACTTTGGTACCATGTCACATTAACTTTTTTGACAAATTGAACTGTAAGTCTCACTAAATGTTAAATATGTTAGTGCGACAGAGTCCTAAAGTGGGTACATTATATTGCTCATGACTGTACTTAACGGGTTACATGCGACTGTTTGTTTATTTATCCCAAGTTTGGTCACTAGCCATGCTATGTTCATTGGCTATTCCCGTCAGACTGAAACCTGATAAACCCTCTCGGACGTTTACAAGCTTCTCTAAAAGATTCCGGATCCGTTTATTTGTACCCAGGGGGTTCTAAAAAGTCCACATTGAAACATTTCATCTAAAAAGCAATATAACTATTTGATATTTGCTTATAATGGAAGTGCCCGCCGCAGTGTCAAAAAGCAATTGTAAACGACCCACGAACATTTTTATATGGATTTTATACTTTTTTATAAATTATATACAATCTCCTTAGTTTATAAGAATTTCTGTTTTATTCTTCTTATGGTGTGATTGTCTTTTGTTTTCTCTCTTAAATTTTTACTATCTAAGGACGGTCGTTGATTTTAAGTTTTTTTTTATTTTCTTTTTTATATACATACATATGTATTTTCCTTTGTTTTAATTTAATAAAAGTGATATTCGTTTAGTTTTTCTTTTTAATTCCGCCCACGCGCTGCGGACCATTTACAGCAATGTTGCTTTTTCAGATGAATTGCTTCAATGTGACCTTTCTAACTCCCAAGACGTTCATATAACTAAGGTAAATTTTAAATTGGACAGAGTAGTAAAAGTTTACCAAATACGTGGTAAGTAACACCTTTCAACAGCTGCACTACGGTACCTACTCTAAATTTATTTACTACGTATTTCATTTCCAACTTTTAGATGTCGGGATAAGCAGAATATTTGTATGTTTTTCTTTACTCACAGTCCAACATAGAAGTAAAACAAAAGAAGACGCAACCCGGGGATTTAAAAAGGCAACATTGCAGCAATTCTTCATCTACTTAGCTATCAAATTCACCTAAAAAAGCAATATTGTAATTTGATATTTGCGTATAGAATTGTGCAATGTCAAATAGTCACCTGAATTTTTTTAGATTAATTGATTCAATGTGACTTTTTAGACTTCCAGGTATAAGGCTTTCTTTATTTCGTTGTCGTAACGGAAATGTTTCTCAAACAGGAAACTAAGATAGGAAGCAAACAAATTGCCACTCCGACTGGCTCAGGAAATCGCTAAATATAGTATTTAACATAGTTTCGACATGCGGCTTTGCTTAAAGCTCACTTTAGGAACACATTGCATAATATATTTTGGACGGTATATATCCTTTGTCATGGCTACAAGATAAAGTCATCTTTGTAATTTATGATAATAGGTAGCTATCTAGTGAGAAGTAAATGACGAGATACTTAGGGGCGGAATATAGTTATTATTATTTATTTTGGCTATATCATTGTTAGTTTTTTGCGCTTGAGATGTTTCCAACGCTTCTATTTATACCAATTTAATATTAAGTTCAGTACAATTAATGAATATATTTTCAATAAGATAATATTTCACAATTATCTCAATGCGCGGTAAGCTTCGCACTAACCTGTACTCTATATTTCTGTCCTGTTGTCACCATGTTATGCTCACCATGCTAGAAAGGAAATGGTATACTTGTAAGTATTATTCAGGCTCAGAAACGAAAGGTAGGTACGTAAAATGTTCAGGAGCGCCCGTTTACACTTCGGAACTACTCACCGACAGAAAACAAATGAAGAATCGTCCCGATGCTCGTTTGTTCTATTGTTTTTCTCGTTTACCGTTCGTAAGCAGATGCCGGTAACCCGTCCATTGTCTTTGCCCTAAATTCGGAATAAAGCATTGTCCACTATCTCCGAAGCACTGGTATAGAAAATTGCCTATAAGCGTCTTCGGACCGCGTTCTAACGGCGATGGTAGACTGGGCAAGGCGATTTTATGATTTATGATCTGTGATTGTGGTTTAACGCAGTTTTGAATTAAAACCAAAGTAGGATAAAACTATTATAGAATTTATCGAAACTAACGTAATTTATGAAGCGGATGTATGAAGGCCTAGGCGAACGAATTCAAGATGTTTTAAAGTAAGGCCAGTGCCGTGTTTATCAAAACTTACAAGTCTACACGTTCACTTCACAAGCTACAAGTTACTCACAAGTACGTGTAAAATACGTTTATCAAAAAAAAGTAGAGGGATTGTAAAATATACTTGTGAAATAAATATTGACACTTGTAACATGTAATTTACATGTGTAGTTTTGATAAACACATACTTGTAATAATGAAAATTTTTACAAGCTCTTGTAATACAGGACTTGTAAATATGATTGCACAGGTCAAAGGAACTCTATAAATTTAATGACAGTGGAAGAAGCGAAATTGGTGACCGAGGCTTAGTATATTGAATTCCGAACTCTCTACTTAATTCTATAGAAAATAGTGATCTTACGTACCTAATTAAAACACATAATAACCGGTTCTTACCGCGTTTAAAATAGGGATATGAGACTCTCGATATTTCGACACTGTTGCAAGTGCCATGATCACGGGATGACTGATGAGATTGAAGTGGAAAAGGTAGTTACGTACCTATGTATGTAGAATCTACCCGTACTTGTATCGCTTCTCGTGCAGAAGATGACTACCACGAGTTATAATTTCCATCCACCATTGCCACGTAATGTGTAGAGGCACCCTAATCGCAATGTCTTGTGCCTCGGTCTTTGTATGCCTCGAGGCTTGGATGCTTGTCTGCTTCAAACTCGACATACTCCCCTGTTTTAACAACGATTTTGTCTTTACTGCCATTCTTGTAACATTAAGTAAAAGTAACTGTAATGTGTAACGCTAAAGGCAGCTTGGCTTCACAGGCAGCGTCACGTTTGTGTTATTTCCATTAAGAAATGAATCAAAAGAGACAATAGATGTTTGTGACTCTACCCACGCTAACCCACTATCAGTCTATTTATTTCAGTACCTATTTTGCTACAGTTCTCCTTTAAGTCCACAGTGGTGTTAATTCCAGTACCATCATCACTAATTTAAGAGCCACGCTCTTGTCGGTGTAGCTACTTTTTAGGGAAAAATAGAGCAGTGGTTTCCCACTTGTCTTCTGCCCCGCAGTACTATGTCTGACACGAGTAGAAGGACGCCCAGAGTAGTCTAATTTAAAGCCGTACTAGGATTCCTGTCCTCCGCCTCTGAATAGTACTGACAGTTACTGCTGCTCTCTGTCAGGTTCCAGGTTACAGTCCCTGTGATTCGCCTCTTCCGTCGTCGTTGCCGTTGAGGTCTTCACCCGTATCCCCGGGCAAGGGTTCTACGTTATACCCCGTCGATCTGGGTCCCTATTCGAACTCAGCCACCATCTTACTCCGGCCTACTGAAGTAAGAGGCGTTCACCCCCGCGGCTAGGACGCGCCGAACACGAATTGGCCCAGTGGAGGGCAGAGAAGATGACTCTGTCTGTGTGAATTACACACCATCTAATTTTATTTTAAGTTATACTTGTCATTTTATTACTCGTCCCTTTCGTTTTCGGCGGATAAGAGAGTGACAGGAATAACTTAAAATAAAATTAGATGGTGTATACAGGAATTAGCACCAGTATGTAGAATGTAGTATTTGCTCAGGGGTGAGAAGTTTGAGTACCTCTGGAGTTATCAGGTGTGCTCCAAGGATGACACAGGGATGATGCTTGCTCATCAGGGGCTCACATTCAGCACGTTGAGGAGGGTTTCAGCCTCTGAGTGGTAAAATCGACACAACGTGGAGTCTCTTAGCTCTATAGTGGTCATGTGATTGACAAGGCAAAAATGTTCAGTTGAGGCTCTCACTAAGATGCGCATTCCTGTTTCCAAAAGCACCCCTTAGCCTTAATAATTAGTGATCATAGAGGTTAAAAAAACCACATCGAAGCAATTAACTAAAAAAGCAATTTTGTTTTTTTCTATGAATCGCTTCGATGTGGCCTTTTTAACTCCCCCCCCCCCCCCCAGTTTTTTGCTTACTACAAATAAGTCCATCACTTTAGACAAAACATAGGCAATAAGCAAAGAATAAGCAACATGGTTCCAAGTTTTTCTTTTCGTCTGCCGCCACATATGGACTTAGAAACTTAATAACGTAAAAACTACTCCTGTCTTCCCTTAATAGGGGCAAAATGATGGATGTGTTTCAAACTCACAGAAAGTTTTTATTATATTTTTACTTCCCTTTACTCTTTTCAGAAGTTATGAACTGCAGAAAAGGAATACAGATCAGAAACTTGCGTCTATTGCCTTACGGCTTTTTTATTTCGAAGACATTGTCAAACATCAAAGCTTTCCTTTGTCAGAATCGACTGTGATCTGACAATCCAACCTCTAGGCTTCTCTAATTTTGACAGCTTCGGTGGATAACTGAGGTCTGTCAAAACCATAGAACAACACGGGCTTCCGGTGGACTGCAGGTCAAAATCAGAGTCATTTTTCAGTAATTGGTTGATGTGGAAGCCAGAACTGTATTTTGAAAAGCCATTGATGTAATTGTTTGCCGAAAGTTTTATTCATCGATATGATAGTATCTTAGGACAAAGATAAATTATGAATTAAGATAAAGATTTATTTTTATTTTTTGACGGACCAACCGCTGCTGTTAAAAGTCACAGAATAAAGTCTAAGAAAGGAAAACCGGATATCAATGCAAGAAGATGGAAGTAGCCATAGTATGGAAATTAAGTACTAATAAATAAAATATTTTGCAAAGGTAAATCGATTTATAAAACGATACGATTTGAGGAAATCACTAGAGTATTTATTTGATTAATGTTTAAAAAAAATACCTATTCCTAGCAACTTGACCAAGTGCCGGTTATAACCATCTTCCTGCGACATAATAAATTACGTAATATATTGTTTAAAGAAGTAGATAAAGTTTGCAAACAAGGTCATCTTATCATCCGGCCTAGTGTTCCATTCGGACCGTCGTCACATAAAAATTCTCACAATATTCATTCAACTTCATTGTTATGTTTCTTATGAATCAGCGTCAAATTTCTTACTTACGGTCACTTACTTTGTTATTTTTACTAAGTCAGTGGTTCCCAAAGAGTTTTATTACGCGCCGTTGAAAGTTTAATTCGCCTACCCCATAAGCAGAGACTAAAGAATAATTAGGTACCGCGTATAGAACGGTAACTCTGCGCGGTGTGATACTATGTAGGTCCTATACTACCTACTCTACCTAATTTTGAGGAAAATCCTAGGACACCGTAGACCAGGCAGACGAAATACGTTTTGGCTCTCCATGAGTGGTACGAATACAGCACTAAGTACCTGTTTCGTGCGGCT